>NC_082706.1:17211254-17536516 GCF_030144855.1 Hypanus sabinus
GTTTGTAGATGACATTAGATGGGCAGCATGGTAGCATAGTGGTTAGCACAACACTTTACAGTACAGGAGACAGGAGTTCAATTCCAGCCGCTGCCTGTAAGGATTTAGTACGTTCTCCCTGTGACCATGGTGGTTTCCTTCAGGTTCTCCGGTTTTCTCCCACAGTCTAAAGATGTACTGTTGGTAGTTTAATTGGTTATTGTAAATTGCCCTATGATCAGGCTGTGATTAAATTGGGGGATTGCTGGGCAGTGTACCCCAAAAGGCAGGAAGGGCCTATTCCGCACTGTATGCCAATAAATAAGTAAATAAAATAGAAACAAAGATGGTATAATGGACAATGAAGAAGGTTATCAAAAATGACAGGGGGGGGGGGTCTGAAACAGCTGAGTAAGTGGACAGAGGTATGGCAAATGGAGTTTAATTTAGATTTGTGTAAAGAGTTTGCATTTTAGAAAGTCAAATCCAGCTAGAACTTTCATTGTGAATGGCAGTGCCCTGGGGAGTGCTGTAGAATAGAGGGACCTTGTAGTACACTGAAATTGGACTCACAGATATTGAGGATGGTGAGTAAGACTGGTGACAGTCTGGCCTTCATAATTCAGGACATTGAATATAAAAGTAGAGAGGACTCTGGTGAGGCCTCACTTGGAGAAATATTGGTAACTTTGCTGTAGGAAAGATGCCATTAAGCTGGAAAGAGTGCAGAAAAAAGTGAAAAGTTTAAGGGGAAGCTTCACTCAGAAGATCGTGTGAGTGCGAAACGAGCTGCCAGCGCTTGTGGTGCATGGAAGCTTGATTTCAATGTTTAAGTGAAGTTTGGATAGGTACATGGATGGTAGGGGTATGGAGGGCTATAGGTTGATGGGAGAAGGCAGTTTTAATGGCTTGGCATGGACTGGATGGGCCGAAGGGCCTGTTTCGGTGCTGTACTTTTCTATGACTCTATGATTCTATAAAAGATTTATGAGGATGTTACCAGGAACTGAGGAATTGAGTTAAGGGGAGTGGTTGGACAGACTTGAAATTTATTCCCTAGAACATAAGAGACTGATCAGTGATCATATAGAGTCGTGTAAAATCATGAGGAGCACAGCTAGGGCCAACACAATCAGCTATTTTCCCCAGGGTCAAGGAATCAGTAACTAGAGGGTTTAAGATGAAGGGAAAGATTTAATAGGAACTTGAGGGAGAAACTGTTTTACACAAAGAATGGTATCTATGTGGAATGAGCTGCCAGAGGAAGTGGTTGAGGCAGCTAAGATAATAACCTTTAAAAGACAGTGTAAGTGGGTGGCAGGAGAGCAGGAGAGAGTTAGGAATACGTTAATGAGAGTAGCTTACAGAGAAAGAAGGAAGGAAGTGGGATGGGTGGGATTGCTCTGAGAGCTAGAATAGGCTTGACGTGCTGAATGGCTTCCTTTATGTGGTGAGGAGCCCTGAAATCAAAGAAACACACACAAAATGCTGGAGGAACTCAGCAGGCCAGGTCGCATCTATGGAGAAGAGTAAACGCTGACTGTACTCTTCACCATAGATGCTGCCCGGCCTGCTGAGGTCCTCCAGCATTCTGTGTGTGCTGCTCGGATTTCCAGCATCTGCAGATTTTCTCTTGCTTGAGCTGTGAAATTAAGCTGGACTGTTGATGCAAACAGCAGAGAGACTGTTCCACAGTCTCAGGGACATGGATTCGATCATAACCTTCCAGTGCTCTCTGTGTGGAGTTTTCAAGTACTCTGCTGTGACAGTATGGGTTTCCTCTAGTCTGCTCCCACAGGTCACAAAGGCATGCTGCTGGGTTAACTGGCAAATGAGGAAAATTTAATGGCTCTGGGCCTGTACTCATTGGAGTTTAGAAGAATGAGGGAGGACTGCAGTGAAACCTATCAAATACTGAAAGGCCTCAATCAAGAGCATCTGCAGAAGTCTTGGATGAAAGGGCACAGCCTCAGAATACAAGGGTGTCGACTGAGAATGATGAGAGGGAATTTTGTAAGCCAGAGGGTGGTGAATCTGTGGAATAGATTGCCACAGATGGCTGTGGAGACCACATCACTGGGTATATTTAAAGTAGAGATTGTTAAGTTCTTGATTAGTAAAGGTGACAAAGGTTATGATAGGGAGAAGGCAGGAAAATGTATTGCCACAGATGGCTGTGGATGCCATGTCATTAGGTCTGTTTAAAACAGAGGTTGAGAGAATGACGGAGCAGACTTGATGGACTGAATGGCCTAATTCTGCCCTTAAGTCTCATGGTGTTATGATCCAAATTGTAAAGTAATCAAGAAGTGGATGACTGGCTTGTGAGAGTGAGAATAAATTGGCGGGCCACAAAGGAAGCAGAATGATGGGATTACTGGGCAGATTGGCATCCTTATGTGCCAGGGTACAAAATTAAGAAACATCCCCGGTACTATTCTTACCACAGACAATCACTATTTACGGAGATCTGAACTGCTGGACCTTATTGTCCCACTTGCTTCCGCAACTGTCTGTGAGGCATCATTCATCAATACTTCAAATTAGTGAACATTGAAGAACTGTAACTTCAATGAGCCCCAGTCTTGTCCCGCAAGGTAATCACAAGATGGTAGGCCCATAAAATGCATTATTGAGTAAAATTAAAGGACTGTTGAGCAAACAGATAGAGAGGGACTGAGCTCCACTTAGAAGAAAAATAGTCATAATGATTCTGCTGCAGTCTGTGCTGCGCTGATTCATTTGCCAGGGAAATATCATGTGGAAAACCTCCTAACCTTCATTCACTCCATCTGCCTCGCAATCTGTATGATCTCCCAATTGCTAATTATTGACAATAGGGATTTGCATTCCGGAGAATTCACTCTGATTAAAAATAACTCCTGCTCAAATCTTTTAAGCTGCAATAGGGATTATGCATGTTTAAATTACCCGACGAGTTTGGGTTTTTAAAAATTTATTCAGACTACTGGTCAGTAATTAAAATGAGTGCATTGACTGGCGCTGGTGGGCAAGTGACTGGCATTGTAATTGCTGTTGCTGCTCTGAAGTGGGAGATTTGTCCTGTCAGGGTCCGTGATCTACAGTTGCAGCTCAAGCTGCAGTTCTCCACGAGCGGTGGGTGCTTGGACTTCCACCGTGCGGCCTGGAAGACGTGCGTGCCTTTGGAGTGGGGTCCTGTAGATGACCCGGTAACTCACCAATGTCGCTGACTGAAGGGTCGCGGGAGAATGAAACATCGAGGCAGCGGGTGGCCCCTCTACTCGAGAGCTCCTCTCCCTCTTTCCTCTCTTTCCGATGGTGAGTGAGGGCCAGTTGGGCCTTGAGACAGGGGACTCAGAGAAGTGTGTGGAAGATTATAACATCAAAACTGTGAGCTGCTCAAGTGAGAGAGAGCCTGACTGAAACACTGAAGTGCTGGGTTATGTACTATATTTTTTGATAGACTCTAGATATAGGTTACTTTCGGGGCTTTGTCGTTGCTTGCATGATTGGGTGGTGGGGGGGGGTGCGGGTGCTGTTCTGGAGCAAGTGGGAAGAGAGGGAGGGGGACAGTTGATGCTTTTGCTGCTGCTTGTGCGTGGGAGGGGGAGAAAGGGACTTTGGAGTTCTAACATTTCTGTCATTCATTCTTTGGGGTTTTTCCCTGTTTTGAGGATGTCTGTGGAGAGTCAGAATTTCAGGTTGTATGCTGTATACTTTCCCTGATATTAAGTTGAACCATTGAAACATTGAAGTGGTACAGTACTGTGTAAAAGTCTTAGGTACACATGTATACGTATATATATATATGTATATATATATATTGCTAGGGTGCCTAAGACCTTTGCACAATGTGGAGCAGAGAGCAAAGGATGTTGGGAATGGTGAGGGTAGAGCAGTGTGGGAGGAGTGTGGGACAGGTGGTAGAGGAGTCTCAGGGGTGGTGGTGAGGGTGCAGACACCCCCAGCCCTGAGACACCAGGCAAGGTTATTTGATTCCCTACAATTGGTTTATTGATCATTACAGAATGTCTCTCTGGCACTTCTTGCTCACTTCCCCTTTTTCCAGTTATGATACCCCTCACCCTGCCCCCTGTCCATTCTCAGTGCCCAGCAGAGACAAATATCAGAATGAGGTTTATCATCACTCACATATGTCATGAAATGTGTTCTTTTCGTGTAGCAGCAGCACAGTGCAATACATAAAATTACTACCATACTGTGCAAACCATGTAATATATAACCTAAGTCTTCTGCACAGGACTATAGCTGAGTTAACTGTTGAGTTTATTGTCATATGCACTAGGGCTGTGCAAGTGTGTGCAAGTACAACGTAAAACTAACTTACATTAGGGACACAACATTCACAAGAAAAACATAAATTAAACCTATCTCACGAAAACATGCAAGAAAGAACATAACGTCCGGTCCAGATGGCACCTGCGTACAATGTTCCTTTGGTTGACATCTTCTGGATAGATCATGTCTTTTATGTTTGTTTTTCATGTTGAATGTTATTCTGAAACCTTTGGAGCCCGTGATTTGCAGTTTGGAGATCACCTGGGTGTTTCAGTGCTCTGCAGTCTCCGAGGGGATTCCGGGAGGCAGAGGCAGCGTGCGAGAACCTCGTGGCAAGAAGGTTGCAGGCCTGTGTTCGACTCCATTTCGCCGATTAAAGCAACAAGAGAGATTAAAATGCCGGCTCCTGCCTTTTTATCACTGGGGTTTGCTCAGCTTCCAGAGAGTGGAGACTGCTTTTTTATCACTGGTGAGATGGTTCTGCATGCAAATACTTTTCTTTGGATAGTATGGATGGTGGATTAAGAGCAATGGTGTATTTTATTATCGGTGTTGGCATAGACTGAGAAGTGGCTTGATATATTTTCCGGATTGCCTTTAATAAAGCCAAGAAATGTAATGAGATTTTGGGCCTGTGTGTGGCGCTGGAGAGCACTGAGCACAGAGGTTTTTTAGAGTACCTGAATTGATTAATTGCTTTTCAAAGACTGCTGTTAATCATTTAGAATTCCTTGAGTTTTTCATGAGTGACTCACTTTTTGTAATGCAGTCCCTTGGTGCCTTCTGTTTAAATTTGTTAAGTTTATCTTGATAGGCTCAGAGGGATTCCGTGTTACTTGTATTATTTAAGGGAATGCCCGACTAGTGCTAATTGCAGGATCCTAATGTTGAGAATGTTACATCTCGCAGTGTTACTCATTCGAGCCACCAATGTTCTATAGGGATTATGATCCCTAGGTCCGAGTCTGTCTTTCTTCTGCACAAGGGTTCTGATGTTGCTGACACACACTGTGACAGCCTTGTGTGGCCAATCGTATGGAGCAGTGTTCTGGGGCTGTCTCCTGCAGCTCTCACCCATCTGTCCTGCAGATCCTAGAAGGCATAAGGGGTCTTTGTTTGACCTCAGGTTCTGCTGGCAGTGGACCTCAGGCCAATCCAGAAACATAGAACATGGATCACTACAGCACAATTTTTCTGATGCCCAACTACCTGAGGATCAGAATCAGGTTTATTAACAGCGGCATGTGATGTGAAATTTGTTAACTTAGCAGCAGCAGTTCAATGCAATACATAATCTAGCAGAGACAGAAAAAAAGTAGTAATAATAAATAAAATAAAACATAATAAATAAACAAGTAAATAACATATATTGATTATTTTAAAATGTGCAAAAGCAGAAATACTCTATATGAAAGAAAGTGAGGTAGTGTCCAAAGCTTCGAAGTCCATTTAGGAATCAGATGGCAGAGGGGAAAAAGCTCTTCCTGAATCGCTGAGTGTGTGCCTTCAGGCTTCTGTATCTCCTACCCGATGGTAACAGTGAGAAAAGGTGCTGGGAGTCCTTAATAATGGACGCTGCCTTGCTGAGACACCACTCCCTAAAGATGTCCTGGGTACTTTGTTGGCTAGTGCCCGAGATGGAGCCAACTAGATTTGCAACCTTCTGCAGCTTCTTTTGTTCCTGTGCAGTAGCCCCTCCATACCAGACAATGATGCAGCCTGTCAGAATGCTCTCCACAGTACAACTATAGAAGTTTTTGAGTGTATTTGTTCACATGCCAAATCGCTTCAAACTCCTAATGAAGAATAGCTGCCGTCTTGCCTTCTTTATGACTACATCAATACATTGGGACCAGGTTAGATCCTCAGAGATCTTGACACCCAGGAACTTGAAGCTGCTCACTCTCTCCACTTCTGTTCCCTCTATGAGGATCGGTATGTGTTCCTTTGTCTTACCCTTCCTGAAATCCACATTCAGTTCTTTCGTCTTACTGACGTTGAGTGCCAGGTTGTTGCTGCGGCACCATTCCACTAGTTGGCATATCTCACTTCTGTACACCCTCTCGGCACCACAAGATCTCCATAAGATCTATATCCCTCCATTCCCCGCATACCCATTTTGATCTAAAAGCTTCTTAAATGCCACTTTTTTTTATCTGTTTCCAACACCTGAAAGCCCCTTCTGGGCATCTACCTCTTTATGTAAAAATATCCTGACCCTGGCCATCTCCTTTAAACTTACCCCTCTCACTGGAATGTCTTCTAGTATTTGATATTTCTGCACGGGATAAAGACTCTGAATGCAGAGAAGATCTGTGTCTTTAAATTTCTTAAATTTCTCCCTCATCCTCCAACACTGCAGAGAAAACATTCCAGGTTTTCCCATCCTCCCCTTATAGCTCAATCTCTCTAATCCAGGCAGCATCCCGATGGACCGCTTCTGCACTTTCCACTATGTCCACATCCATCCTATAATGGAGAAACCAGAATCTCACACAATACTCCCCGTATAACCTGATCAAAGTTTAATAAAGCTGGAAGGATATCCATTCGGGGTCATTATTTTATCATTCTTTAAGTATTGATCAAATTCTTTTGTCCCATACAGAACTGACTGGCTAATTTCAAATAAGTACTCACATCACATATAAGAACAAATACTTCATTCCTGATTTAATGTGCATTGTACAGTTTTCAGAATGTCTGCAGATTTACATTAGCAGTACTATAAATGATATATCAAAATGTCAATTAAATATCAATATCACTTGTCATCTTAAAGCTTGTACTCCTCATCCTCCCCACTTTCTTATTCTGGCTTCTTCCCCCTTCCTTTCCTGTCCTGCTGAAGGGTCTCAGCCCGAAATGTTGACGGTTTACCTCCCTGTTCATTGCTGCCTGATTTACTGACCCATTGTTACACGCTCTGCTCGTGCATGGCCGAGGAACCACTTTGTCAAGTTCACCGATGGCACAGCAATGGTGAGGGTCGTCACCCGCACCGATGAGATGGCCTACTGAGAGGAGGCGAAGAACTTGAGGCCCGGTGCCGGGTAGAGAACCTCTTCTTCAGTGTCCACAACAGAAAGGAGATGGTTAGTGACTTCAGGAGAACCCGCACCTCCCGCCTGTTTTTCACATTGGTGGCACAGCAGTGGAAACTGAGGGTAGTTTCAAACACCCGTGTTTGCACATCTCACACAACACCTCATGGTCCCAGAGCACGCTCTACACAGTCAAGGAAGCTCACCAACGCTTCTGCTTTCTGAGGAGCTTGAAGAGAGCTGGACTTTACACATCGATACTTACGACCTTGTGTGTGTGTGTGTGTGTGTGTGTGTGTGTGTGTGTGTGTGAGTGTATTTGCAGAATCTTTTGAGTTTAAGTATCATAGAATATTATAATTTCAAGTTTCTAATCATGGAATGCATGCGGCTCTTTAATAAAACTAATTACAAAGATTTCAATATCTGTGTCTTACTGTTATACTCACATACACGTGGGTGGGGTTGTAAATAAAGAGCACGGAGAATGTTCTGTATCTGGGCGGCACTGTCTCTCCGTTCTTTCTCCTAATGGCCCTGGTTAAGTGCTGAAAAATGCGTGTGTACTTCACTCGACTAATTTAGTCAAGCGACCACAGATCATTAAAATGCAAGGGAGTCAGTGCTGACTCAGAGCTGGGCCTCACACAGAACGAGGACTTTGCAGTGATACAAGGCTTCGGGACAAAGCCAGGAAGAGGAGGTGCGTGAGGTTGAAGGTCATGGTGGGCGACCTGAAGCACCATCCTCAGCCGCCATTTCAATCCCTGACCCTGAGAAAAAGACAGCAGAATCTGAAGAAGTGCAGAGAGAACTGAAGGATGTCAGTTGGTCAGACAGCACCTATGGAGGGAATCTTTCAGATCAAGACCAAAGTCCAGAAGTAGACTCTCGATCCTAAACACCTCTGATCACTGGGTATGGACTTGGGCCCTGAGGACTCTCACTTCAGATCCTGTTTCAGAACCTAAGTGCAAAGGAGCTCTATTGTATTACTGAGTGAGTGCTGACATTTTCAAGGACAGGAGCTCTCAGAGGAAGGGTTGAACTGGGAACCCTTCTGCCTTCTCGGAAGATCCCACTGTACTTTTTGAACAGGGCACAGGGGAGGTTTAGATTTAGATTCTGATTTATTTGTCACGAGTACAGTATGTCGAAACGTGCAGTGAAATGCATTGTTTGTGTTAACAAGGATGTGCTGAGGACCAACACAGCAAGCCTACAATGTTCATCAGAACAACACAAAACAAAACAACAAGATAAGCCCCTTTTTCGCCCTCCCATCTACCCGCCCACCCATTCCCTCCCACAGAAAGAGAAGCCTGCAACCTCAGGACAAGCTGGGCTTCCATTCCTTAGTCCTAAGCTCTGTAATTTTGCCCCCGGGCTCGCGATCACAGGATTGACATTTGGACTTTTAGACGCGCATGGGGAATACACCTAATGTTCTGTAGCTGCTGTTACATCAAGGAGAGAATTAAAACTTATACTCTAAGCAAAATACACTGGAGTTGGTTAATTGGGACCTACTTGGGATCAGTACATTTTGGCCCAATTAAGCACTGCCCTAATTAGTCAAAGTTTCATGGAAATAGTTCTTTAAAAAAGGCATAAAAAAGCAAACTACTGCTTAACTGATTAAAAAAATGTATGTTTAAACAAAATAACAAATTAGAACACTGCAAAACTATTACAGTACTGTAAAACTGTGAATTAGTCCCTAATAGTAATCAACAGGGGAATTAATCCAGTGTATGCTGCCATGCTCTTTTGATTGATTATAAATGAACAAAACAAGCGCAGACACCTACTGCAGGTAATGGACTGCCTTCAAACAATGCTTTTAGTTATTCCATCTTCCAAACCTTCATTTTCATTGTAAAGTTCAAGATGATTGTCGATGCCTTCAAATTCTTTGCAGCTGCTCATTTTCACTCCTGCCCAGTTCTGGCATCTCCAAACCCACATGCTTCAAACAGCAATGAGCAGAACAGTTCTGAATTGTCATACTGTTTATTTCTTGCCAACTATCAGTGACAAAAATGTGCTGCTTTTTGATCACAAACACATGGAACTAATGCTATTTTAAACCTGTTTATTCTGAGCACGGTGTAGTGTCAAACGGCCGCATGACATGCAGCTGTCTGATGCTGATTAGTGTTCGGTAAGCTCACTGTCCCAATTAAGAGGCATAGTGTCCCAAATAAATCAGGGAATCCCAACTATTTTCTTGATTAGTTTTTGCTCTCTAAGAATTGTCCAAATAGGCAGCTGCTCTGATTAACTGATGGCCTAATTAACTGGAATCCACGGTATTCACCTTTATACAGCACATTTACTGACATCACGGGCAATACATTGAATCATAGAAGTAAGCTCTTTAGCCCATTATATCCTCAATGATCATAAGTGCAACTGCACAGAAAGCACTGCAGTGTCTCCTCTTCCTTAGAAATTTCCAAATCTTCAGGATGATATCTAAAGCTCTAATGAACTTTATAGACATGTGGTGGAGAGTATATTGACTGGCTGCATCACAGCCTGGTATAGAAACACCAATGGCTTTGAGCAGAAACTACTAAAAAAGTGTTGGATACGGTCCAGTCCAACACTGGTGAAGCCCTGCTCACCGTTGAGCACATCTACATGGAGCATATAAAATTCTAAAGGGATTGGACAGGCTAGATGCAGAAAGATTGTTTCCGATGTTGGGGAAGTCCAGAACGAGGAGTCACAGTTTAAGGATAAAGGGGAAGCCTTTTAGGACCGAGATGAGGAAAAACTTCTTTACACAGGGAGTGGTGAATCTGTGGAACTCTCTGCCACAGGAAACAGTTGAGGCCGGTTCATTGGCTATATTTAAGAGGAAGTTAGATATGGCCCTTGTGGTTAAAGGGATCAGGGGGTAAGGAGAGAAAGCAGGTACAGGGTTCTGAGTTGGATGATCAGCCATGATCATACTGAATGGCGGTACAGGCTCAAAGGGCCGAATGGCCTACTCCTGCACCTATTTTCTATGTTTCTATGAGTGCTATCGCAGAAAATCAGCATCCATCATCAAAGACCTCCACCACTTAGGGCATGCTCTCTTTTCATTGCTGCCATCAGGAAGAAGGTACGGGAGCCTCAGGAGTCACACCACCAGGTCCAGGAACAGTTACTACCCCTCAGCCGTCAGGCGCTTGAACCAGAGGGTTTAACTTCACTCGCCTCATCAATGAGCTGTTCCCACAACTCACATTCAGGGACTCTTCATCTCATGTTCTGATATTCATTGCTTATTTGTTTATTTTCATTGTTTCTTTTTTCCTTTGTATTTGCATACTTAGTGTCTTTTGCACATTTGATTTTTGTCCATCCTGTTGGGTGCGGCCTTTCATTGGTTCTATTATTTCATGAATTTACTGAGTATGCTTGAAAGAAAATGAATCTCAGGGCTGTATGTGGTAAGATATATGTACTTTGATACTATATTTACTTTGAACTTTAAACTTTGATCATTGCACCCACCTGTACTGAACCTATTTACCCACATTACATCCAGGTGTCTTGACAACTCAAGTGCTTGTCTGGATTTTCTTAAGTATTATGAGAGTCTATCCACCACCTTCCCGGGCAATGCATTCTGGGCTCCAACTTACTTCTGGGTGAAAGAAGTTTCCCCCACCCCCTAAATCCCCTCTAAATCTTAAGTTTAAGCTTTCTTGTTGTAGACACACCTGTCTTTGATAAAGGTGCTTACTGTTTACCTTGTTCATTCCAATCAGATTGTGAATATATTGATAATTCTTCTGTAGTTCAAAGTACATTATCAAAATATGTATGCTATATACAACCTTGAAATTCATCTCCCAACAGGCAGCCACAGAACAAAGAAACTGAGTAGAACCTATTAAAAAAGAAGACCGTTAAACACCCAATGTGCAAAATGAAAGGACAAATTGTGCAAACGATACCATGTAGGCAAATAGCATTCAGGACTAAGGTTCACAAAAGTGAGTTCTCAGCTGGTCTAGGAGCCTGGTTGTTGCAGGCCACAGCCTCAGTTCAGCGCAGAGATGAGTAAACTTTGCGGAGCTGTGAGCTAAACACCGGCCCGTTCCTCACCTTCAGCCAATATCCACTAATAATAGTATCCAACTAACGTACCACTTCTGCTTTACTAGAACCAGGCATACCATGTTGCTCATAGCAACCTCCCACAAGCAGCAATGTGATAGCAACTGGTTTTGTAAGATACATGAGTAATATGCATTGGCAAGATCACCACGGTAACTCCCTCAGTCTTCTTGGTGCGTGGCCAGGTGGTTAAGGCTTTGGGCTGGCGATACGAAGGTCGTTAGTTCGAGCCTCAGCCGGGGCAGCATGTGTGTCCTTGAGCAAGGCACTTAGCTACACGCTGTTCCTGCATGTTTATAGCCCAGTGGCGGCAGTTGGTGCAGTATGGACAAGACAAGACAAGGTAACACCCTGGATTATTGCATTGCACTTGAGAGAGTGGCTGTAGCCCCAATTCAATGTCTCATCTGAGAGGCGGCAGTGCGCCCCACTCCCAGGTTACATTAGAGTGGCAGACTAGATTCTTTGTTTGTTTATCTTTATGTGGAATGTTACTCTGTGCTTTGAATGAAGTGTTAAGTTACTATCTTGGCAAGAGCTGCAGGGCAGGTGGACACTTCAGCCCTTTGGTTCTTTTCTCCCTCCATTGAATGGGATCACGGCTACTCCTTATTTCAAAGTTTCAAAGGTACTTTTAATGTCGGAGAAATGTGTAATGGCTTCTCTGTAATGTTAACTGGTGAGGTAATGATTTCTCTGTAGCAGCAATGTTTGGGTTATAACTAGAGATAGCGGGTGACTATTCAACGGGGGGGGGAATGTTATTCTTTCTTGTGTGTCTGAGAGCTGTTGGTTTCGTGGGCTTTTGCCAGAAGGCGCGAGGGGAATGAAGAAAGGAGACGCGACTTGAGTCAGTCAGTGGGCCACACAACCGGGGGGGCGGGGGGTACTCTGAGTGGGGGTCTGAAGGAGGAGATCGATGGTGGAAGAAGAACTGCTGGACTGCGTGAGCTCCAACTTAGTGCGCACATGACTGTTTAATAAGATTATTGGTGCCTTTTATATTTTGTTTCTCTACTGACCATATAGTCAAAGTAAAGAGTTATAGAGCTTAATCATTTAATCGCATATTGTGTATGGTTTTTTTTATTTCAGGGTTTTGATTTATAACAGGGGACACATAATACAGCATCCACCCAAACAAAATTTCTCAAGCTTGGCCGGGCAGGGAGGTTGTCACCCCCTAGATTAAGCCACTAGAAGAAGTGAGTATTACAAGTGTATACAATATACATCCTGAAATTCTTTTTCCTTGCAACCATCCACGAAAACAGAGAAGTGCCCCAAAGAATAAATGGAAATTAAATGTTAGAACCCCAAAGCCCACCCCAGTTCCCCCTCCCATGCATAAGCAGCAGCAAAGTAATGATCCCCTCTCCCCCACCAACAAAAAAAGCATCAGCGGTTCCCCCCCCCCCCACCGAGCACTCAACTGTGCAGCAAAGCATCAATAAAGACACAGGCTTGCAGTACCCCAAAGTCTACTCGTTCACCCGGTAATTCAACATACCACAGGCTCTGTCGCTCCCTAATAAGGGTAAAAGAGGTGACTCCGTTTCACATTGAGAGGGGAGACTTAGCAAACAATTCACTGATTTACAAAGATAAAAGTTTGTTGAGTATCTTTTTTCCAAACACTGTGCCTAAAGAACTCGGCTCTCTGGGTACACAGCCAGCTTGCTGCTTACAATCTCCAGTCTCCCATGACACACCAATTTGCTGTGGAGGCACCGACCTCGAGTCTGCCCGCCTTCAGAGCCAGGAAACCCCAGAACCCTGAAGGCGCTAGTCTTCTAGGTTGTGTCCTTGGTATATCGGATAGCAGCCAGTCGTGAGACAGCGGGAGCAGGTCCCATTCCGCAAAGAACCAAAGTCAGCATGTAACTCCAGGTCATGCTCTTCAAAAGAACCCTGAAAGGGAAAAATAGAGATATTAATGATGGAAATATAGCTGTTTCCAAAGATGCAAGCAAAGGAGTCACCATTCGGTGCCATTGTCCTCCACCCAGAGAGCTCAAAGTAAATTTATTATCAACGTACATTTATGTCATCATATACAACACTTTTGACTCATTTTCTTGTGGGCATTCACAGTAAATACAAATAAACAATAAAAACCACAAGCAAAATAATAATAATAGGCAAATAAGCAATAAATATCAAGAACATGAGATGAAGAGCCCATGAAAGTGACTGTGGAGTCAATATTTCAGGAATAGCCACACATGGAGCCCAGCAATCTACTTTCTTCCTAACAATGATAAACAAATTGACTTCCACAGCCTTCCATGGTAGAAAATTCCATAGGTTCACCACTCCACTGAATGAAGGAATTTTTCCACATCTCAGTTAACACCATCTTGCTCCATATCCTGGGACTCTTATCCCTTGTTCTGCAGCCGTCCTGCCTGTGTCCTGCCCATCTGGTCTGTAATGTCGAATGACTCATTATGCAGACACTAAATGCTCTTTCAGAGGAAGAGCAGGAAATTGGCCCGGCATGGAGGGTGATATTCCTTCCTCAACTAATGATATTATAAAGCAAATTGATGTGCTTTTCATTTTGCTTGCTTCTGTCCCTGAGTCAGCAGGTTAAGTATTCAGATTTAAGAACAAAATTCTAAGCCGGCACTTGTTAGGTATGTGGGTTATGGCCAAAGAAAAAAATGGCTCCAGTTGCTTAGTACCTTAGTGCAAGGGTGTTTATTCGGTGTGTCAAAAAATCAAACTTACAAAATTTAGCGAAAACAGTGAAAAGAAAACTGCCAATATTTACAAAAAGATATCTAACTGAAAACACAATGTAGCTACATACTTACACTTGGACAGCATGAACTCCTGGCAGTCTCGATCCCTCTCTACTGCTCAGAGCAATGAGCTCTTTTGATTTCGTGCTAGGGCATACAATACCATCCTTAGTTACCAACAAAATTAACTTAACACATGCATTAGAATATGATGCACCACACAATGTAGTTACAACCATATTCCAAAATAAACACAAGTATTAGGCTTAAATACAGAGTACAAACAATAAATATGCATTTACACATGCCCATTGCTAATGAAATGAAATATTCTGGTAGGAATATTCATGTATTTCTGGTAGGTATTCATGGTAGGAAAGGCACCATAAAGCCAACCTGAGTACATCAGCCTGGTTTAGGAGCCACTACGAGAAAATACTGGGAAGGCATTGAAGTGTGCACTCCCAGAGCAATGACAGCGAAATGACAAACCGATGTTTCTGTGCGTGTACCGAGCGTTCTCTCTGTCACAGTAGGCCAGTTCAGTTCTGTCCCAGAGATGCTGAAAACCAATGTAGAACTCTGGGCTGCTGCCCTGTTGCCACAGCAGACCTGGGTCAATTTTGTCAACACTCTTGCCTCAAGTCAAGGTTCTGAGCTGATACTCTAATCGAGCACCGTGTGTGCGCTGCACTTTCGGAGGCAAGGACTCTCAGATGAGGGTTTGAACTAGGAGCCTGTCCAAGCCTTTGACCATATAACCATATAACAATCACAGCACGGAAACAGGCCATCTCGGCCCTCCTAGTCCGTGCCGAACTCTTAATCTTACCTAGTCCCACCTACCCGCACTCAGCCCATAACCCTCCACTCCTTTCCTGTCCATATACCTATCCAATTTTACCTTAAATGACACAACTGAACTGGCCTCTACCACTTCTACTGGAAGCTCATTCCACACAGCTATCACTCTCTGAGTAAAGAAATACCCCCTCGTGTTTCCCTTAAACTTCTGCCCCCTAACTCTCAAATCATGTCCTCTCGTTTGAATCTCCCCTACTCTCCGTGGAAAAAGCCTATCCACGTCAACTGTATCTATCCCTCTCAAAATTTTAAATACTTCGATCAAATCCCCCCTCAACCTTCTACGCTCCAATGAATAGAGACCTAATTTGTTCAACCTTTCTCTGTAACTTAAGTGCTGAAACCCAGGTAACATCCTTTGACCGGTCTTTTTATAGAATGTAGAAATCTACGCACATTACAGGCCCTTCAGCCCCCAGTTATGCTGACCATAAACCCTACTCTAGAAACTGTCTGGAATTTCCCTACAGCATCGCTCTCTGTTTTTCTAAGCTCCATGTACCTATCTAAGAGTCTTTTAAAAGACCTTATTGTATCTGCCACTACAATCGTCACTGGGAGTGCATTCCATGCACCCACCGTTTGTAAGACCATAGGATGTAACGGCAAGAGGGAGCAAGGGACTTCCTCCCAGTGTCCTGATCAATATTTATAACACAGTGTAACTCAAAGCTTACCTAGTCTTGATCGTGACCCTGTTTGTAGGATCTTGCTCAGCCTGAACTGAGCTACAGTGTCATACAATCATGCAGCACAGAAAATGGCCCTACAGATGAACTGGTCAAGATATGGCCCACATCCTTCTAAAACTTTCCCATCCAAGTACTTTGCAATATTGTTAATGCAACTGTTTCAATCACTTCCTTGGTCTGTGCATTCCATGTACTGTAATATCCACCCTCTGGGTGAAGGAGAAGACCCTCAACTTCCTATTAAATTTCTCCTTTTAAAAGTCTGCATTTTATTAGTAGCTCCATTTTCAGAAGCACTTCAATGTCTGTAAAAAGTCCTGATGTGAGATTACAACCAAACTTTTACATCAGTCTTCACTGTGGAAGACACCAGCTGTGTGCCAGAACTTTGAGAGTGTCAGGGGGCAGAAGTGAATGTTGTTGCTATAACTAAGGAGAAGGTGCTTGGGGAGCTGAAAGGTCTAAAGACAGATAAGTCATCTGGACCAGATAGACCACACCTCAGGTTTCTGAAAGAGGTAGCTGAGGAGATTGTGGAGTCATTAGTACTGATCTTTCAAGAATCATTAGATTCTGGAATGGTTCAGGAGGACTGGAAACTTGCAAATGTCAAAAAGGATAGCAAAATCATCTGGATGTGTTTGTTGTAAAACTGAAAATGGAGCTGGATACAGGGTCGGCTTTGTCCATAATTCCAGAGGCTGACTAAAACAGACTGTTTTCTAAGCTACCATTAGAGATGACCTCCATGATACTAAAGACTTACACAGGTGAAAAAGTGCCTCCCAAAGGCAAAATGAAAGTAAATGTGATGTATGGAGGCCAAACACAATGGTTAGAGTGTTATGCATTGAAAAGTGGAGGGCCAGCACTTTTTGGATGTGAATGGTTGAGAAAAATTCAGCTAGACTGGCACGCAATCATAGCTGTCAGTGTGACATCAACAGCCCAAATGGTAGTACTAACTAGAGGCTGGCACAGCTGCTGAATGCTAATGAGAATTTATTTGAGTAGGGGATTGATAAACTCAAAGGCATTGAATCGGATGAAACAGCAACACCAAGATTCCATAAAGCAAAGTCCAATGCCTTATGGACTATGTCCTAAAGTCGCTGCCAAACTACAGAGCTTGGAGGTGTCTGGACTTCTATACAAGGTTGAATGGAGTGGTTTGGTCATGCCTATTGACCCAATGATCAGGAAAGGGAAGGCCAGAGCCATTTGCATATGTGGTGAGTTCAAGGTGAGCATCAACCCAGTGCTGCGTATTGTGCATATCCCTGCCATGAGTAGAAGATATTTTTGGCAGGCAGAGAGAGATTTTCAAAGATTGACTTGTCACAAGCCTACCAGCAAATGGAGATTGAGGAATCAAGCAAGAAGTTCATCACAATCAACACTCACAAGGCACTGTCCCAGTATAATTGTCTCATCTTTTGTGTTGCATCAGCACCAATAATTCGGAGCAATGCACCAAGTGCTCCGAGGTGTCCCAGGAGCACTATGTTACCTTGATAACATCATCCGCAAAAATGATGAAGAGCACTTCCAGAACCTTGGTAAAGTGTTTACCAAGCTCAGTGAGTATGGTCTGCGCAAAGAGAGAGAAATGTGAGGTTTTGAAGAATGAAATCTGGTATTGTGGACATGTCATTGACAAGTATGGCTTACGTAAATCACAAGAGAAGACTGAAGCAGTGCTCCTGGCACCCAAACATGGAAAATGTGTCACAACTCAAATCATACTTGGGCCTTGTAAACTACTACCACTGGTTTCTCCCAAACATTGCTACAGTGCTGCATCCATTGAATGGCTGTTACAGACAGGAGCAAAGTGGGAATGGCCAGATAGATGTGAACAAACATTCAAGGAGACAAAGAGAATAATAATGTCCGATGAACTGCTCACCCATTATGACCCATCCCTGCCCATCAGACTGGCGTGCAATGTGTCCCCTTGTGGCATTGGAGCTGTTTTGTCATATATTATGAAAGATGGATCTGAATGCCCAATTGCATTTGCTTCACGATCTCTGACAAGTGCAGAATGCAACTACGTACAGATCAACCAAGAGGCCCTTAGTTTAGAATGGGGAATAAAGTCCACCACTACCTGTAGGGACAAAAGTTTATGCTAGTGTCGGATCACCAGTCCCTTGTGTCCATTTTCAATCCCAGGACAGGAATTCAAGTGATGATTGCTACCCACTTCCAAAGTTGGGCTATTCCTAGGAGCCCACTCTTATGACATAGAGTTCAAGAGTACCAAACACCACAGCAACGCTGATGGCCTGTCACGTCTTCCACTAATGGCAACTGAAGATGAAAAGTCTTCATACCATGACATGGCAGAAGTGTTCCATACTGCTTTGGTGGACCAGTTGCCAGTAAAAATTCTGAAATACAAAGGGAAACAAGAAATGACCCAACATTGTCAAAAGTCTATGAAATCATAAGAGTCTTAGAAAATCTGCATAAAGTTCACCTGGGTACCGTCAAGATGAAGAGTCTCACCTGGAGCTACATGTGGTGGCTGGAAGTAGATAAACAGATTGAAGACTTGGTCAAAAGCTTTTCAGGATGCCAAAAAATTCAAGATGCACCCCCACAGGCAACACTACACTCATGGAAAGTAGTCATCACCACCATGGCAAGAGTTCATATTGGCTTTTCTGGGCCATCAATGGACTCCATGTTTCTGAATGCTGTGGGTGCTTCTTCAAAGAGGCCAGAGCTTATAACGATGAAGTCAATGACCTCTGCAAAGTCTGTCTCTGCTCTGAGGACTATCTTCACCAGAACTACTTGCGAGTGACAACGGACCTCAATACACATCAGAATAACTTTGACTGTTCAATAAGAAAAATGGCATCAGCCATTTTAAGTCAGCTCCTCACACTCAGCAATGAATGGCTTAGCTGAAAGGTTTATCTGAACCTTCAAGAAGTCCATTAAAGTGATGGAGAAGGAGGAGACTTCTCTGCAGCACAAGGTGGACAACTTACTTTCTGCGTATCAGAACTCTGTTCATGCGACTAAAAAACAAACTCACGCAATGCTGTTCATGAAGAGGAATCTGAGATCTCACATAGGCCTCCTGAAACCATACCTCCAGAGGAAAGTACAGAATGAACATTTCAACCAGTTGCCAAGTGAAGCAGCGAGGAGTTTTGAGACTGGACAGGAAGATCTAAAGTGTGATTACCGAGAAGACAAGTGGACACCCGATAGGGTAGCTACAAGAACTGGACCACTGATGTACACAGCGGATTTGGAGATCAGACGTGGAGACGTCATGTGGACCAGATACTGGATGCTCAATCAAAGGAAGCACCTGAGTCGACTGCATCCTAAAAGGCAGACGCATTGCAGTCACCAGATTTGCCTCTCAATGATGATGTCACTGACAGCAACGTCGCAGCAGAAACCAAGAACATTATCATTGACAAAACACTCGCCAAACCTGATGCCACTCCACATGCTCAGAGATGATATCCAGGCAGAAGCAGTGACTGAATCTTTAGAACTGTGAAGCTAGTTATGGACTTGTGTTGTGAAAGCTTTTATATTTGGAATATGGGTTTATGAAAGGTAAATTGAATGTATTTTACAGATACAGTTTTATGTTGCATTAATCTAAAGGGGAGGAAGTGTAATATATGGATTTATTTCTTTTAGCGTAATGACCCCTCTTAGAAATACTTATGGATTATCGTCTATGCATGCATGTTAATCTTTGTCTATGCATGCTCTGATGTCTGCAGATGTGCACTGTTCTCCCCCTTGCTCTCACTGAAATGTGAACACGCCAGTTAAAGTCATCTTCCGCATCCGTGCTTTTAGTTAATCGATATGTAGTTGTGCACAGACACAACAGCCAAGCCTTTAGGCATATTTGAAGTGGAGGTTGGAAGGTTTTGGAATAGAAAAGTTGTCAATGGTTACGGGGAGAAGGCAGGAGAATGGGGTTGAGAGGGAGATTAAATCAGCCATGGCGGGGTGACAGATCAGACTCAAAGTAAGTGATCATGGTAGAACTGACCAAGAGAAAATCTGCAAATACTGGAAATCCAAGCAACACACGGAAAGTGCCGAAGGAACTCAGCAGGCCATGCAGCATGCATGGAAAGGAGTACAGTCAACATTTTGGGCTGAGACCCTTCAGCAGGTCCTGGGGTGGAGGTTATGATGTGAGCCTAGGGTTGAGGTTTAGAGGTTTCATTGGCTGCTCGCTGTGCAGAACCTACTGTCTCCTTGGCATTATATATGCTGCAAAAAAAAAACTATCAGGACTGTCACAGAGGTTGCTGACTGAGTCTCCAGATGGCTATGAATAAAGACAGGTGTCTCGTGGACTATTACTTCTGGGACACAAGCCAGGACCTGACTGGGTCACCTGGACAATGGTGTCTGATGTTGAAAGACCCGATGACCCCAGCTTACATCACTGATGATGTGTCCTAGCACGTCCTGAGATGCATCTCAGCATCAACGATCAACTACATTAGCACTTCAAACTCAGGCAGATGTCTTCTGAGAGATGTGATGAGGCAGTTAAAAATATTGAAGCATCTCTTTCAGGATTGGATCACTGAAGTGCCCTTACCCTGTAGGAAGGGTATTCGATCAGTGCGTAATTGCAAATAATATCTTATTAGCTATGATTATTTTATATTTAGAAGCAGGATGTTATCTAACACATCAAGGAACTTTTATAGATGCACTGTGGAGAGCATCCTGTCAGGTCGTATCACAGCTGGTATGGATACACCAAAACCCAGGTATGGAATAAATATCCAAAATGTAGTGAAATCAGATCAGTTCATCACAGGGAAAGCCCGACCCACCATTGAGCACATTTACAAAAAGTACTGGCACAGGAAGGCAGCAGCCATTACCAAGGGCTCCCATCATCCAAGCCATGCTCTCTTCTCTCAACTACATTTGGGCACGAGCTGTAAGTCCCACACCACCAGGTTCAGGAACAGTTATTACTCTACAGCTGTCAGGCTCCTGAACCAGCATGGATAATTTCACTCACTGCAGCACTGAACTGACTCCACAATTATAGACTCACTTTCAGGGACGATACAACTCACAAATAATAATAAAAAATGTAAAAAAAAGATCTTTGAAAGTATTTGTATACTTTTTCTTCTTTACTGCATTGATTGTTTGTCAATCTTCCTGTATAGATTTTCAGAAATTTTATTGTATTTCTTTATTTTCCTGTAAATCCCTGCAAGACAATGGATCTCAAGGTAATATATAGTGATGTATAGATACTTTGATAATAAATTTACGTTGAACTTCGAACTGCTTGAATTTTAATAATTCTGCAAATCATTTGGCCCTCCACTGGCAGTTAAGTAAAGGTATTGAATGAATCGATAAGGTTACTTAGAATTTATGAAGAAAAATATTGTCTATCTGTATGTGTGTCATTGCCTAGTTAGTCTGGACTGCTAATCGGGAGGATTATTCTTGTTACTTTATTGGGATCTGAGCATTGCTGGCAAGGACAGCATATTATTTTTATTCCTGACTGCTTTTCAAGCGCTGCCCTCTTGAACCACTGTAGTTCATTTGGTGAAGGTGATGTCACAATGTTGTTGATGAGTGAGTTTCAAGGTACACTCAGTAGCCACTTTATTCAGTACCCCCTATACCCAATAAAGTGGCCACTGAGGTGTATGTTTGAGGTCTTCTGTTGCTGTAACCCATCCACTTCGAGGTTCAACATGTGTGCTCAGAGATGTTACTCTTCACATTACTGTTGTAGCATGTGGTTATTTAAATTACTGTCATCTTCCTGTCAGCTTGAACCAGTCTGGCCATTCTTCTTTGATCTCTTTAATTAACAAGGTGTTTTTTGCCCACAAACACGGTAACTGGCGGTTACTGGGTTTTTATTTTTTTGTTTTACATGCTATTCTCTGTAAACTCAGGAGTAGCGGTTCCCAACCTAAGGTCCACATACCACTTCTTAAGGGTATTGGTGTATGCCACTAAAAAGGTTTGAGAACTCCTGCTCTCAAGACTGTTGTGCTTGAAATTTCCAGGAGATCAGCTGTTTCAGAGATATTCAAATCACCCTGTCTGGCACCAACAATCCATCTATGATCAAAGTCACTTTGATCACATTTATTCCCTGTTCTGGTGTTTGGTCTGAACAACAACTGAGCCTCTTGACCGTGTCTGCATGCTTTTATACATTGACTTGCTGCCACATGATTGGTTGCTCACTGCCGCTTACACACAGGAGGGGGGAGCTGGGGGGACTTTGGGGTTCTCACGTTTTACTGTCATTCATTCTTTGGGGCATTCTCTGTTTTTGTGGATGTTTGCAAAGAAAAAGCATTTCAGGATGTACAAAATATATTTTATGCATTTCTCCGACATTAGATTTGGCCTGTGAACCTTTGACTTTCACTCAATTTCATTTACCCCATCACTGAAATGTTCCCACAACCTATGGACTTACTTTAAAGGACTCTTCATCTAATGCTTTCCATATTTATTGCTTTTTTATTTATTATTATTATTATTTCTTTCTTTGTGTATTTGCACAGTTTGTTGTCTTTTACACAATGGTTGAACAGCCAAGTTGGTGTGGTCTTTCATTGATTCTATTATGGTTACTCTCATGTAATGGAATTATTGAGTACACCCTCAAGAAAATTAATCTCACAATTATATATGGTAACATATCAGTACTTTGATAATAAATTTACTTCGTGCTTTTGAACTTTGAACTTTGATTCTGTTGTATTTTCTTGCGGTACTCTCAATGCCCAAAAGAAAACGTTTGTTCTTGCAGAAATGTGTCTCCAGGACAACATCCCACGCACCATCAATGGCCAGCCATGCCACTCATGAACTTGGGCAATTTTTTTTGTGACTGCATGCTTTTCTGCTATCTTATCGAAATAATTAGGCATCCGTTAGTCTCGTGAGACCATGGATTTACAACTTGGAAGGTTTCCAGGGTGCAGGCCTGGGCAGGATTGTATGGGAGACCGGCAGTTGCCCAAGCTGCAAACCTTCCCCTCTCCACGCCACCGATGTTGTCCAAGGGAAGGGCGCTAGGACCCAAGCAGCTTGGCACCGGTGTCATCACAGAGCAATGTGGTGTTAAGTGCCTTGCTCAAGGACACAAACACGCTGCCTCAGTTGAGGCTCGAACCAGTGACCTTCAGATGCCTTATCCACTAGACCACGCACCAATGATCAGAACTGTCTTATCTATATGTGCTATGTGTGCTATGTGCTGAGTGCTGTTTGTGATTCATGGTAATGTGTTCTGTGCCTTGGGCCCAGAGGAACACTGTTTCATTTAGCTGTATACACGTGTATGGTTGAATGACAATTGAACTTGAACTCAGGGTAGTATTGGTGACATGGACGTAGTTTGATAATAAATTTACTCTGAACTTTGAATTGACCTCGCCAAGGTTTGTAGGATTAAGGCACAGTGGGTGTTGGAGGAACTCAGCAAGTCAGGATTTCTTTCTCAAATGGAAACAATAGAAAAGTTGTTCTGAGCTACTGCCAGTTCTTTGGTTTAACAATAACTTGACTATGTTTGATACATCCTCAGAGCAAGTGTGCTTCAGGGTAATGACGTTCCACCTATATCCCTGGTGTCCCAAAAATAGAACTGAGCAGTGGAAATTGAAGAGGCTGTGTACTTGAAGAGGCGTTCATAGCACATCAATCTTGAATGGAGTAATTTTTATTTTATAGGTTCTGGTGCATTTTAACATATATTATTCACTCTGTAGAGAACATGAGTTACTAGGAAAGGCTGCTTCTCATACGTTCGATACGTCTAGGCAAAGATTGTGCAACAATTTAAGCGGTGGGATAACATCAGTGAGCTTGGAGATTAGTTTGTGTGCTTTTCTGCCTCTGCAGGGATGCTTAGTCATAAGAACCGATTTGCCTCGGTTTAACAATTGCTTGTGCTTTATTTACAAAGAAGTCAGCATTCAATGCTGAAGCAGAACCTGTGGTGTTCGTACTCCACATGTGCTTCCACCCACTTGATTTTCTTCTTCTAACCCTATCAACATATCCTCTATTCTGTGTTCCCTCGTGTACTTTTCCTTAACTGCATCTGTGCTTTATGTTTGAAAGATCCTGTTGTAACCTGTTAAGTAACGAGGTGTTTCCAAAATTCCTTTTTCAGAGCTAGCAGCTCTTTCCTCACATATATATCTGTCTGGTGTGCCACCTGTAATTGTAAGGACTTCTTTTGACCTCACGGTCGATGTCAGCAATACCAAGGAGATGATTATTGACTACAGAAGGAGGAAACGGGAGGTCCGTGGGCCGGTCCTCATCAGGGGATCAGAGCTGGAGAAAGTCAGCAGCTTTAGCTTCCTTGGTGTTATCATATCAATGGATCTGTCCTGGGATCAGCATGTAAGTGCAATTATGAAGAAAGCATGGCAAAGCCTCTACTTTCTTTGAAGTTTGCAAAAAATATCTAAAACTTTGACAAACTTCTGTGGATGTGTGGTGAAGAGTATATTGACTGGTTGTATTATGGCCTGGTATGGAAACACCAATGACCTTGTATGGAGTAGCCTACTAAAGGTAGTGGGATTGGCCCAATCCATCACAGGAAAAACCCTTCCCTACATCAAGCACATTTACCTGGAGCACTGTCGCAGAAAATCAGCATCCATCATCAAGTACCCCTACCTCTTCTCACTGTTGCCATCAGGAAAAAGGTACAGGAGCCGCAAGACCCACACCACCAGGTTCCAGAACAGTTAATACCCCTCAACTATCTTGAACCAGAGGAGATAACTTCACTCAACTTTACAGATGCCATCACCGAACTCAGATGTCATAACCTATGAATTCACTTTCAAGGACTCTTCATCTCATGTTCTCAACATTTATTACTTACTTTTTCTTTCTTTTTATGTGTTTGCAAAGTTTGTTGTGCTTTTTGTACATTGATTGTTTGTCTATCCTTTTGGGTATAGTCTTTAATTGATTGTATTTTGTTTCTTGTAGTTAATGAGATAGCCCTAGGGAAATGAATCTTGGGGTGTAGATGATGACATACTGTATATCTATTTTGATAATAAATTTAATTTGATCTCGAACTTTGAATGGTTTTGATTTCTTCAGCTTTTTTTTCTTGCCTTCCTTGCAGTTCTTGTTAACACACTTGCTTTTGAATCTTGTGCCTCTCTATGCTCGTATCACGCCTCTGAATACTTGGTGTGAGAGAGTGCCATGTGGGGTTCTCACAGTCCTCCAAGTATGGGTGTAAGGATGGAATGTAGAGCAGAACACTGCCAGATCTCAGCCATTCAAGCAGCATCTTGTGGAGGCAAGAAGCGCTGGTGACGTTTTACTCGAGATCCAGCATCAGTTCCAAGAGCAACTGGTCAGAGCATAGCAATATGTGGGAGGAGTGGGGAACAGGCTGGAAGTGAGTGGGGAAGGGGGCAAAGATGGGAAAGGTGAATAAAGGAAGGGAGGAGAGACCCATTTGACTCTTCAAGCTGATTCTGCCATTTAGTCATTCGAAATCCACTCACTTTACCCACTTTCTCCCCTCTGGCCTTTAGAAATATACCTAACTTCTTCTTGAATATATATGTCACCAGTAAGCATTCGCCTTATTTAATTTTGTTAGCTTGCTCACTCCTAAACTTTCTAAACTTTTACTAGCCTCTGAGATGCCTTGAAAGACTTCTATGAATGCAAGTGGTTTCAATCAGTCCATCCCAAGAGCTGTTATTTATTTCTTATCCATTTCACCATCATTGTGAGTTTATCATATGCATTCATTGGGACCTAATCCTCTCTCCATTTCTCCTTTGTATCTGATGTGTTGATAGGATAGCTAATTAATTCTGAAATGTAAACAGAGGATGCTGGAAATACTCAGCACATCAGGCAGCATCTGTGGAAAATGAAACTCAGAGACTCTTTCTAACATTTCTGCCTTCATTCTAGAATTTCAGAAACTGCAGTATTTTTAGTTTCTTTATTATTTCTTTTTGATTTTTATTAGTTTTATTGACTTTTATTAATGCTCCTCTCCTTCTTAATATTTTCTTCATCTCAACATATCATATCAAGTACCCCACTTTTATTATCCAACTACTTTATTTCTGCCTTTAATTTGACTTTTATCTTTGCCTTTATTGACCCATCATGGCTAAATGTTAGTTGGAAAGCTTCTTTTCTTGAGGAATGCATGCTCCTGTATTATTAAGTATGATTTTCCTCCATTCATTTATCCATCCAAAACAGTTTTGCTATTCCCCACTCTGCCATTTTACCTCTTCTCACCTGCCTATCACTTCCACTCACATCTCCCTCCTCCTTCCCTTTCTCCTATGGTCCACTCCCTTCTCCTATCACATTCTTTCCTCTCCAACCCTTTACCTTTCTTATCCACCTGGCTTTACCTATCACCTTCCAGCTAGCCTAATTCCTGTTCCACCACCTTTTTATTCTGGCATCTTCCCCTTTCCTTCTCAGTCCTGAAGAAGGGTCTTGGCCCAAAACGTCAACTCTTTATTCATTTTCATAGATGCTGCCTGACTTGCTGAGTTTCTCCAGCATTTTGTGTGTGTTCCTTAGGGTTTCCAGCATCTGCAGACCTTCCTGTGTTTATGATTTACTCATTACCTTCCATTCTCATGACCTAAGTTCATATTATTATGCGTCTACCATTTGTTATCTTCCATCTTCCATGTTGTGATCGTTAATGGCTAGATGCTCCCTTTCTCTCCCATGCCTCTGGATTTAGTTCTGTTGTTGCATTCACTAGTAATTATTGTTTGCTTATAACAGGGATTAAGAAAATATTTTGTAGGAATATGCTTCCATATTTGGGTCTTCAAATCAGGATCATAGGTAGATCCATTAGAACTGAAATGAGAAGAATCATAGAGGGCTGTGACTTTTGGAATTATTTACCACAGAGATTGTGGGCTGTTTGATTATTGAGTACACAGAGGTCACTTTTTCTCTATTAAGGATATAAAAGGACCATAAGACCATAAACATAGAAGCATAATTAGGCCATTTGACCTATGAGTCTGCTTCACCATTCAATCATGACTGATTTATTATCCCTCTCAACTCCATTCATTTGCCTTCTCCCCATAATCTTTGACAGCCCTACTAATCAAGAATCTATTAACTTTCACTTTAAAAATACTAAATTACTTGGCTTCCATAGCCATAAATGGCATTGAATTTCACAGATCCAACACATTGTGGCTAAAGAAGTTCTTCCTCGTCTCTGTTCTTTTCTGAGGCTATGCCCTTTGGTCCCCGACACCCCCACTATGGGAAACATCATCTCCATATCCACTCTATCGAGGCCTTTTAATATTTGGTAGGTTTCCGTGAGATTCCACTCTCCTCCCCCCCCCCCCCCCCCACCCCATTCTTCTAAACGTCAGCAGATACAGGACCAAATTCATCAAATGCTCCTCATACATTAACACTTCTCATTACACATGATTCTACTAAATGACAGGCAAGCCTCGTCTATTCTTTGGTGTCCTAAATCAGACAAACGTTTCTTTTATGAAGTTAACTAAGGAATAAATGTCAGCCAGGATTTGTTTCTCATTACTCATTCCTCTTGTTTTATTTTTAACAGCTATTCAAATTGTTGTAACACTGTTTAGCTCCTCACTATCTTATTTGATTCTTGCTCTCTTCCCCAGGCCTGAGATGTTAGTCTCCCAATCTGTCTCCTGCTCCTTCTGACAAATATCTATCCCTAAACCAACATACTTTACTATTTGCATATTTACTTGTGATCTTCTTCATCAAATAAAGTCCTTTCATTGTGCAAAACTGATAGATCTCTCACTGCATGGTAGTGTAGTGGTTATCACAACGCTTTACAGTACAGGCAACCCGAGTTCCATTCCCACTGCTGCCTCCAAGGAGTTTGTACGTTCTCCCCACGTCCATGTGGGTTTCCTCCAGTCCCCCAAATGTTTCCTCCCACATTTCAAAGACGTATTGGTTGGAGGGATAATTTGGGGTGGGGTGATGGGCAGCATGGTTCAGAAGGGCAGAATGCCCGGAAGGGCCTACTCTGAGCTGCATTGCAATCACTCAATAAATAAATAAATAAATAAATAAAAGTTCATACTTAGCCCCTTCTCCTGCATCTCCTGCTTTCCTTGCCACCTTACCAAAGTGGGGTCTGTGACATTAAGGTTCTTGGAGGTCCCATTCAATATGGCTTGTGCTCAGGTGAAATGTCTTTGGCTCGACGGCCACAGGAGAGATGATATCAAATAAGGATTTACATTCTCTTTTGCTCTTGGAAATAAATAAGAGGGAGAAATTAAAATCTCAGAAGTCGATTCCATGGTAGATCTGTCGGGGAGGGCAGTGTTAATGCCATTCTCTGATTGTATTTCCACTGACTTTCAAAATTGCTGAAGGAAAATCATAATCACAGAGGGATTCAATATGGAAGCAGGGCCCTCAAAGTCTTTGCTGACACTAATATATGTTAATCCTACACTCGTGCCACTTTGGCCCTTCGAGACTATGCTATTCTCACAGCAATTCCATTACATCATTAAGTTCCCTCCTCTGGAACAGCACTGGAATGAGGATATTTAAGACTCCCTTTCACTTTCATAGCAGCTGTGATCTCCACAGGAAACAGACATCAGGAAACGAGCAGGTAAAGTTTAACATGAGGAGGAAGGTGGAAACCACCCAGACACCACGCTCAGCGTCCGCTGAAAAATACCAAGAAGGGCAAACTCCAGTTTCAAGGCAAACCCAGCAGAAGTAAGCAGATGCTTTAGTACTGGTAGAAGTGACTAAGAGTTGGTTGAATCATTTGGTCCACAATCCAGGAGATCTTCAAAAGGTGATGCCTCAAGAAGGCACCTTGCATTCGTAATATCCTCAGTATCCAGGACATGCTCTCTTCTCATTACTACCATCAGGGAGGAGGACACACACTCAGCATTTGTGGAGGAGTTTTTTTCAGCTCTGACATCAGATGTCTGAATGGTCTGTGATCTGTGAACACTACCTCATAACGTTGCTCTCTTTTTGTACTCTTTCTTCTGGTGACATAGAAAATTTTTATACATTGAATTGTATTGTTGTCACAAAACAGCAAATTTGACAACATATGTTAGTGACAATAAACCTGATTCTGGTAACGTTCAGATCTAGATTCAGCTTTAGAGCTATTATTGCTGATTTACGTGTTGTGAAATTTGTTGTTTAATAGTAAATAATAGGTGTAAAAATGGTTGTTGTGATGTGTCTAGTGTGATAGTGCATTGTGGTAGTGCTTGTCGCTCTCACTTTCAGTATCCACTGCTGGCTAGCAGTCTTGCGAAAAGGAGAGCTGCACATGCAAGTCTCTCCCAGGCAGTACATAACCTCTCCAATACCAAGACTCAGGTAGCACCTCCTTGCTGGCAACACATGGAAACTGAACTCCTTTTGGACTCAGGACTGGAGGAGGTCTGACACCTGCACACATAGCACGCGTGTGGACACGGCCTGGTGCTTGTGAACCAGATCCACAGCTATCACCGTCTCATGGGCAGCCTCAGGAGAGACAAATAAGTAAACCCAGGCAGCAAATCCAGAGTGGAATCCCTAAGGTGGCTGGACATCTGGATATCATTGAACATCCTTCCGGCAACTCCTGTAGCCAAGCTGGTGCCAAACGGATTGCTTCATAAACTTTCTTTTGGACTACATCTGTGAGGCCAAGAGTGGGGATCTTATCTTGATGACTGGGCATCTCAGGATCTCTATACCTTCCCCCCAGGCTTGTGATGATGATCATCACCTTTTGTGCTTCAAGACAGACTGATTCCACTCTAATACTAATAGCAGTATTAGAGTGCAAAGACATAAAATTATTATAAACTACATTCATAAATAAGTAGTGTCAGAAAAGAATAAGGAGGTAGTGTTCGTGCAAGAGAGAAATGTTCAACGATCTGTGGATGATTCAGAAATCTGACGGTAAAGGGGAAGAACTTACTTTCTTACTTACCTCCCCTTACACCCGCTGCCATTTAAGGCAGCAAAGAAGGACTTCCATCTTTGACTGTCGCACAAAGGCATAGAAGGATCGTTCATTGCTGTTTCTATCACAGTTTTGTCTTATCAATCAGAATTGTGATCCCTGAGCTGAAGCCCTGAACCTGGAGGACTGGTGGACCACTCTTAATCTGGTCTCTACCCTTGGTGACCCCTACCACGAGCCAAAGCATAAAGCCCTGACTCCAGCCAAAATGGATCTGCAGGTTATTGAGGCAGACAAGCCTCCGAATCCTATGACAAGGTTGTGCTCCTCTTGGAGGAGTGACGAAGAAGCTTTTCCAAAAATGTTTTTGGTTGTTTAAGCTTCTGAACCTCTGCACTGTTAGTAGATTTAAGAAGGGAGATTGTCCTGGATGGTGACAGTGCTGCATGAAGAATGTCGCCTTCTTGTGGTACCATCTCTCATTCACTCACACGTGCCAAATCCACTCTGCCACACATCCTAACATGTATATATACACTGATACAATCAGTTGAATCCACACACTCACACACATACACACAAAAACTGACCCTCCAACTCACCTATACACACCCCCGATACAAACACTTTCACACATGCAAGTCGATCCTCTCTTCCCACACATAGACACACGGATAGATACACACTTGTACACATGATACACATGCATGCACACTCCATTCACAAACGCACACACACACACACACACACACACACACACACACACACACAAACTATATATCAACAAAGGACTAGTATTTATTTTTAATTAACAGAAACTTTTCTCTCCACCACCAAAGTTTCTCTGCTTTGATTCATAGTAGCAACACAGACCTGTTCTCACTGTTGAACTCTCCTTCCCAACTCACGTGAGAAATTATTTGCCTCCTCCTCGCGTCAGAGCAAGCAACCTTAGAAAATTTTCTGCAAACTCCTGCTCCTCGAGTAATACCAATTTATGTTTTCTCTCTGGGATCTGGAATAGATTAAATTGAATTATAGCCACAAAATGGTTGACCTCCTCAGCTATGTTATCTGGCAGAAAGCTTGGCGCAAGGTTTTTGAATTGTAACAATTCTGAGGCTATCTGTGTTTGTTGTAAACAACATCAATTAGATAGGGATTCTGCCAAAACACTGGCACAATCAAAGAGAGAAGATGCTGTTTGAGTTAACTGTCATCTTCAAAAGCTATGCAGAGTCTCAGAAAGAGAATCAACATTGAAACACATGGGAGAGAGTCAGGTTGGTTCATTAACTCAATACAATTCCACTCAAGAGGTGAACTTTGTGTAATGCAAATTTTCAATGTAAGCCCACCTTACTGGCACTGAAAAGGGTCAGTCTCATTCCTTCCGAATCTAAATATTCGTGAATATTTTTGAAAGATAGCTCAATGACCACTATATTAGGCACAGGAGGTACCTAATAAAGTGGCCACTCTGTGCATGCTTATGGTTTTCTGCTGCTGTAGTCTATCCAATTCAAAATTTGATATCTTGTGCACCCATGGATGCTCTTCTGCATACCACTGTTGTAACGAGTTGTTATTTGAGTTAATGTCACCTTCGTGAAAGCCTGATACAGTCTGGCCATCCTTCTCTGATCTCTCTCATTAACAATGTTTTTATTTTACCCACAGAATTGCCCCTTGCTGCATGTTTTTTTTTTGTTTCTCACACAATTCTCTGTAAACTCTAGAGACCGTTGTGCATGAAAATTCCAGGAGGTCATTAGATTCTAACATACTCAGCGCACCCCATCTGGCGCCAACAATAATTCCATGGTCAAAGTCTCTTAGATTTGATTTCTTCCCCGTTCTGCTGTTTGTTCTAAACAACAACTGAACCTTTTGACCATGCCTGCATGACTTTTATCCATTGAGTCGCAGCCACATGATTGGCTGATTAGATTTTTGCATCAATGAATAGGTGTACAGGTGTATCTAATAAAGCAACCACAGAGTGCATTTTATTTTACCATTGTTTACCATTTAGTCTCTTTTTAAATTGCATTTCCTTTTCTTCTGCTTTTTGACTTCCCTCTCATGATTTGGCTTTGAACTAGTTCTTGCAAACAAGTGCTCTCCAAAAGGGCCAGTCTAGTTTATTGGCAATTTATCATGTTTGGTGTGTTTATTTGGGCTGGGCATGTGCCAAATTGGTGCAGTAATCATTATTTCAAGGATCAGGGATCAGCTTTATTTGCTATATGCATTTACACGCAACAGGAAATCGCTACGGTGTGATGGTGCATAACAACAATCACAATTAAACAATGAAGAATTTTATTCAAATAAAGTAAGAAGTACAGATCTGGAATAAAAAGTGCATAAATCAACACCAGCATATATTTACAATGTAAACAGCATTATAAAAAGTAGTTTAAAGTGTTTACAGAGCAGTGACTGTGGTAACAGATAGAGGTGAATGGTTGATCAGATGAACTTAGATTAATTTAGATCGGATAGAGGTAAGTGGAATGGTTGATCAGATTAACTTCCTGGGAGCCGAAACTTTTAAGATGGCACAATTTTTTTGTTTTAATATTCCTATAGCACCTTCCAGAAGTGAGTACAGGCCATTTGCTAAGTGGGCAATGTCCACAATGATGATTAGAAACATTCAGTTGACTGCAGCTCCTAGGCTACTGTTGAACTCTCGGAGCCCTTGTGTGAACCAATGTCCAGGATCACAAGAGGCTGTAGGAAATTTTAGACTCAGCCAGCTCTGTCATGGGAACAACTCTCCCCACCATTGGGGACATCTTCAAGAGAGAGCGCCTCAAGAAAATGGCTTCAATCACTGCAAACCATCACAATTTGGAACACGCCATCTTCTCATTACAAGACCCAAGTTCAACGTTTTAGAAGCAGCTTCTTAGCTCTGCCTTCAGATTTTTGAACAAAACAGGAACTCCATGAACACTACCACAATATTCCTCTTTAGCATTGTACTACTGCCGCAAAATAGCAAATTTCATGGTATGTACCAGTGATAATAAACCACATTCTGATATATGTTATTATGAAAATAATTTACATGTGACATTCATAAATCAACCACAACAATGCTGGTGATTGGGGTTCAATTCCCACAGCTGACTGTAATGAGTTTGTAGGTTCTTCTGGTGACTGCATGTATTTCCTCTGTGTGCTCCAGTTTCCTTGAACATCCTGAAGACATACGGTTTAGTAAGGGTTAGTAAATTGTCGGCATGCTACGTTGGCGATGGAAGCACATCCATTTGGAAGGGAAAAAAATGATCGGTGCCATGAGGTATGGAGGAGGCTTGACCCAAAAGCAGAGCAGTGGAGATGATTTAGTGATGAGAGATAACTTTAATGGACTGGCTGGTGGTGTAGTGGCATTAGCACTGGATTTCAAGTCAGACGGACAGTTCAAACCCAGCTGGGTCCCACCTGGGTCCCACCTGGTCAGCAGAAGTATCTGTGCTGAAGAAAGGCCTGGCAATCTACTTCTGTATCTTGCCACGAAAACTCTATGGACCCTATGGTCCATGAGGCCATGAAAAGATGGACTCAATTTGGCAACTGAACAACAACAACAACAATAACTTTAATAGTAGAATGTAAAACTGGAGCAATTGGTTTAGTCTGGCAGCTTTGTATGAATGAACAATGACTGCGGATGAGAGTTTGGTTTAAATAAGCTGCAGGTGATGAATTGGAAATGAATAGCAGGTTGGAGGTGTTGTGGATAGTGTGGAGGGCTGTCAGAGGTTACAGCGGGACATTGATAGGATGCAAAACTGGGCTGAGAAGCAGCAGATGGAGTTCAACCCAGATAAGTGTGAAGTGGTTCATTTTGGTAGGTCAAATATGATGTCAGAATATAGTATTAATGGTAAGACTCTTGGCAGTGTGGAGGATCAGAGGGATCTTGAGGTCCGAGTCCATAGGACGCTCAAAGCAGCTGCGTAAGTTGACTCTGTGGTTAAGAGGGTATATGGTGTATTGGCCTTCATCAATTGTGGAATTGAGTTTAGGAGCCGAGAGGTAATGTTGCAGCTATATAGGACCCTGGTCAGACCCCACTTGGAGTACTGTGCTCAGTTCTGGTCGCCTCACTACAGTAAGGATGTGGAAGCCATAGAAAGGGTGCAGAGGAGATTCACAAGGATGTTGCCTGGATTGGGGAGCCTGCCTTATGAGAATAGGTTGAGTGAACTTGGCCTTTTCTCCTTGGAGTGATGGAGGATGAGAGGTGACCTGATAGAGGTGTACAAGATGATGAGAGGCATTGATTGTGTGGATAGTCAGAAGATTTTTCCCAGGGCTGAAATGATTGCCACAAGAAGACACAGGTTTAAGGTGCTGGGCAGTAGGTACAGAGATGTCAGGGGTAAGTTTTTTAACTTAGAGTGGTGAGTGCGTGGAATGGGCTGCCGGCAGTGGTGGTGGAGGCGGATACAATAGGGTCTTTTAAGAGGCTTTTAGATAGGTACATGGAGCTTAGTAAAATAGAGGGCTATGGGTAAGACTAGTAACTTCCAAGGTAGGGACATGTTTGGCAGAACTTTGTGAGGCGAAGGGTCTGTATTGTGCTGTACGTTCTCTATGTTTCTAATGGCAGGTGATTTCTGGTAGCTGGGTGGAGACTGGGACATCCTTGCTTGTGCCCGCATGACTGGACCTCACCCTTCCATGGCCAGTAGCCGACAGCCCAGTTTGGTCTAGTGGAACTCCTCGATGAGTGATGGATCCAAGAAGAAACTGGATGACACCCAATACATTTCCTCATGGGCAATCCCCTCCCAGTTGATCTGGCACTGCAAACCCCATCCGTGAATCCATTGTTATGAATCCCGTAACTGGAGAACTTACCAGCAAAGATAGAGAGGTCCGTTGAAGTCTGATGTCACTATTTTCAAACGTTTTATTTATAAAGGGACACAAAAGTAGGGTTAATACATACATTCAGATAGTGCACATTGTCAACATTCAATCTAAAGCGCGGGTATAGTAATCATCATCATTAAGAAGTGAGCTCTGCTGGTGTCTAGGGGTTAATAGATTGTCCATTGGAAATATAAAAGTCACTCTGAAAGTCTGCAGGCCTCAGCCCGTTGGAAATCGCTGGGTTTCACGTGGGGCGACCGAGAGAGAGTGATTGGGGGAGAAGAGAAAGAACTTGCCGAGTCTTGATGAATCTTCCGTGAAATCGGGGGAGCGTTGGTTCCCTCTCCCCGATGTTAGTTAAAAGCGGTTTTCTGTGATTCCAGCCACAAATTCCAATCCCGGAATCTAACGCACGTGGCTTTCTTCAGAATGGCTTCCCGCTGCTGCAGGAACACTCTCGTGTCTTCTGGGTGCGTCTGAGGGGCTGTCCCCCCGAGACTCTCCTTTATACTTCCTCACAGGGTCGCAGGTGTCAATCAGGTTGGGATGATGCAATCTCTCTCTCAACCAGCCCACCTTGCCCAAGGGCTTTTCACGTGGTCTCCATGAGACAATAGTTGCTGGCATCTTATTCTGTATCCCGGGTGGGACGTGCAATTTTGCACGTTTCTCTCTCTCTCACTTCCTGGGTCTACTGACCCCCCCTCAACGGGTGCTCTTGCGATTCTCACAAAAGAGGGGGCTGGGATCATAACACCTCCCCTCTTAAAAAACGTTTTTACCAGCGGTTAAAACGGAGTGGTCCACAGTCTTACAGGAGTTTTGGATCTAACACAATACACAAGTTTTTCTTTTCACAAAATACTACCGTTATACATTCAAGTCAGTATCTAAATAGTTAACGATTACAGTGTCCCTTTCTTTAATATCTTAACATTGCGAACCGTACATCAGACTTCAATTCAATAACCACCTATTTAATTTTTTTTTTCTTAAGCAACAAAACTAAGGAGGTGTGACCTTAGCTTAGGTGCATTTACAAAAGTTTACGCGAATACTAATCGTTTCAGTCGTTTAACTTAACCGGCAGGTCTCCAAAGGGGCTGTCTTTATTGTTCACAGACTTTGGCGCAAACCCGTTCAACCTGCTTGGCTGTCTAACAATGGCATCTCCATTAACCGTCGCCTCTTTTTAGGCGAGCCCCCCCCCCCGTGGGGAACTTGAGTAGTTTTGCGTGGTGAACCCCGCTCCTCGGGGTTATTTTAGCAACACCATGCCTCAGACTTAGACCATTTCCACCCAACTCTTTGATTTTACCCAGGTGGCTGGCCCTGTTGTCAGTCCCCTTCAGGCTATTGGTGTTTGATTCGAACTCTTTGCTCAAGTAGCATGTCGAAGGCAGCCTTTTCACACCCCATCCTGGCATAACAATAGAGTGGGGGGCCCCGCTATTCCCCGGCTCACTCTGTGAGCGATCTGCCAGGTTTAAGATTTCTTCCTTCGATTTGGAAACTACAGACTTTTCGTTTCCTTCGCCAACAATCCTCACCCCCCCATTCTTAAATTCTGCATTAACTTTGAACACTCCTTCGAGTACAGACGCCGGGGAACTCACACTTTCCCCGGTTACCAAGGTTAACCCTTTTCCCACTGAACCAAGTCCATCTGACCCACAAGGACGGCCGTCCCGTTCCACTGAATCAGATACCTCAGACTTCTTCTGAGCCCCGTTACCAGGTTCAGCACCTCGTGCATCCCCATCTCGGACACACTCAAACGGGACATTGGCCTCGTCCAGGCTTTCAACACCCGTAACTTTTTCAAATTCTAACTTCCCCTGATCCTCCCAGTTACTCCCTGGGCAGCTCCCACCCAGGGAAGGCGCAACCCTGCGAGCTGAAACAACCTCCTCGGCCTTTTCAGCAGACTCCTTCGAGGCAAGGGTATCCTTTCCATCTAGGACTGCCCTCCTCTCATTATCGGGAACACCTTTAGAACACTCAAGTTCTTCAAACAATTCTGCCAAACCAGACAGATCATCCATGTCCAACTCTGGACCTTTTAACTGCTTTATCTGTTTCTCATCTTTATCTCCTACCTTTAGGACCTTTCTCTTCGCTAAAGGCAGATCTATCTCCTCTCCCTTACCCCCTTTCACTTTACTACTCTTTGTCTTACCACCCTCGAAACCCTCATGGCACAGGGTCGGCAAAGACGTCACGGCCAAATCAAAACTGGCCAGATTTAAACTGCTCTCGTTCACAGCTCTCTCTCTCGACAGGCTGCGAGTGACCGCGCCGGCGAGATGGTCCTTGGGTGCTAGGGACGGGGCCACCGTACTCGCCGGTCGCCAGGTCGGCAGCATGGCTGACCAAGCCTTACCCCCTGTTAAGTCATTTCCCAGCAGCATGTCCACGTCAGCTCTCGGGAATTCTGAGAGCACCCCTATTTCAACTGATCCAAACACCAGCTCACAATCCAGGATGACCTTATATAAGGGCACCATTTCTATCCGTTTATTTATTCCTTCCACCTTTACCATGCCCGTTTCCCGACCAAATTCTAGTACCTTACGGCTAACCAGGGATAATTCAGAGCCCATATCCCTCCAGATTCGTACGGGAACTGGTGTGTCTCCCTCCGTCACAGACACGGTTCCGTGTGACAGACAACTCCCAGAGCCTTCTCGTTCTCTGTCTACCCTCGGCTCTCTGGTCGATTTGCTGATTACCACGGCACACCCGATAGGGACTGTGGTTTTCCCTCTTCCTATCTCCTTCCTCGGAGCAAAGCATCGAGATGCAATGTGCCCCTCCTTTCCACAATTAAAACAGGTCAAACCCGGAGCCCTCTGGCTGTCTTGCCTTTCCCCCTCAACCTTACCGCAAGCTCCCAGTGGAACCTCTGCCTCACTCGTTGGACTTTCTTGACCGTTCCCACGGTCTCTCTGGGGACCTTTATTCGAGGGAGTCTTTGTCTTGTGGTTTAGGGCATATTCGTCCGCCAACCTGGCAAATTCTGAAATGAACTTATCCGGCTTCTCATTCAAATACACCGGGATCTCCTCCGGAGCACAACTTTTAAATTCCTCAATCAAAAACAACTCCCTGAGACGCCCATAATCCTCGCCCACTCTTTCCGCGGTGCACCAATGGTCCAAGAGCACCCCCTTCTCATGGGCTAGCTCGGTATACGTTTGATTCCACCCTTTCCTTAAATTTCTAAACTTTTGTCTATAGGCCTCAGGTACCAATTCGTAAGTCCGGAGAATGACCTTTTTTTACCTCATCATAATTCTCCGCTCCTCCCTCCTCCAGGGACAAGGCCGCATATGCTCGTTAGGCCTTCCCCTTTAACACACTTTGTAACAACGCCACCCACTGCTCTTTTGGCCACTTCTGATTTACTGCCACCTTTTCAAAAAGCAAGAAATAACTATCGACATCGGTCTCCTCGAACGAGGGCACCAATCTCAACTCCCTACTAACATTAAACCGCTCTGCTTGGTCTAACCCTTGATCTCTTCGCTCGTTCTTCATCTTCTCAATTTCCCAGTCATGTTGCCTCTGTTTCTCTTTCTCTTCTGCTTCTAGCTTCTTTAGGTGAATTTCATGCTGTCTTTGCCTTTCCCTCTCTCTCTCAGCCGCTTCCAGCTCTTTAACTTAATTTCACTTTCCAACTTCAATTTCTCCACCTCTAACTGAACCGTCCCACTTGATGGTACCTCTTCAGGTATATCTCCCAATACCTCAGCTTCAAACACCTTCTTCCCAATGTAATACTGGGTTATGGCCCTTCGTACCTCCCGCTTTTTCATGGACGATCTCACTTCTGTGAGGTTCAACCCCTTCGCTAAATTTAACAAGTCTGATTTGGTGGCCGCCTCTAGGGCCCCCACCATCGGGTTTTCCATAAATTCACCCACGTCCATCTTTGCTGGTTTCCCGTCTGGCTACCCGCGTAACCAGATTCAAGTTTTTGATTTACAAGCCTGATTCAGTGGCCTCCCAATTTGGTGTCAAATCCCGAGACGAGAACCCCAACTGTTATGAATCCCGTAACTGGAGAACTTACCAGCAAAGATAGAGAGGTCCGTTGAAGTCTGATGTCACTATTTTCAAACATTTTATTTATAAAGGGACACAAAAGTAAGTTTAATACATATATTCAGATAGTGCACATTGTCAACATTCAATCTAAAGCGCGGGTATAGTAATAATCATCATTAAGAAGTGAGCTCTGCTGGTGTCTAGGGGTTAATAGATTGTCCGTTGGAAATATAAAAGTCACTCTGAAAGTCTGCAGGCCTCAGCCCTTTGAAAATCGCTGGGTTTCACGTGGGGCGACCGAGAGAGAGAGATTGGGGGAGAAGAGAAAGAACTTGCCGAGTCTTGATGAATCTTCCGTGAAATCGGGGGAGCGTTGGTTCCCTCTCCCCGATGTTAGTTAAAAGCGGTTTTCTGTGATTCCAGCCACAAATTCCAATCCCGGAATCTAACGCACGTGGCTTCCTTCAGAATGGCTTCCCGCTGCTGCGGGATCACTCTCTCGTGTCTTCTGGGTGCGTCTGAGGGGCTGTTCCCCCGAGACTCTCCTTTATACTTCCTCACGGGGTTGCAGGGGTCAATCAGGTTGGGATGATGCAATCTCTCTCTCAACCAGCCCACCTTGCCCAAGGGCTTTTCATGTGGTCTCCATGAGACAATAGTCACTGGCATCTTATTCTGTATCCCGGGTGGGACGTGCAATTTTGCACGTTTCTCTCTCTCTCACTTCCTGGGTCTACTGACCCCCCCCCCCCCTCAACGGGTGCTCTTGCGATTCTCACAAAGGAGGGGGCTGGGATCATAACACCATCAACCGGCTAATTGCCTACACTGGACCACCTTCCACCTTCCTAAGCACATTAGCAACACTTAAAAGATAGCAGGTACAATGACAGAATGTGCTAAACTCACTCAACTGGGACAAAAGTAGGTGGGAATTTTGGTCAGCATGGACCAGTTGTATGTAAGAGCCTACTTTTTTGCATTATGTCTCTATGATATAGATGGTGGTGATACTAACTCAAGGTCCTTAATGTTGCCCTTAAATGCCTTTTGAATTGCCCTTAAATGATGGCCTGCCATTGAGGTATTACATAAATCTATCTGGCATTTTATTGGATTATCTGGAGCAACAGGTTCTGTAGGTAACACATCTGAGAAAGCCTGTAATATGTTAATCTGGCAGTTACTTGTAAAATGTGTCTTGGTTTTAAGCCGGAAAAGAGATTAAGGAATTTCAAGAAAGCAGCAAGCATTTGGTTTTTGGAAGTATAAAGAACCAGAACCTACTCTGCATGCATTAAGGTCATTGAATGAACTTCAGGAGGGAGTCAAAAAAAATGCTTCTAAAAGTAGATGCAAAGACCAAAGACCAACTGGGTGAAAGGGAGACCAAAAAGAAAGGAAACAGTGGAGTTATGAAAACAGAAGATTCATCAGATGATGTTCTGGATGAGGAAATCAAGAGGAGAGATCAGATTGTAATAGGAGGATTAATTCTGTCATTCCTTCTTTGGGTTTTTTCCTTTGGGAAGAATAAGGGTTTCAGGTTGTATACTGCATAAATTCTCTGATATTAAATTGAAGCATTGAACCATTGAATAAGAGAATACATGTCAGTACCTCCAGTTGGACTCAGTCCTTTTGTGCGTTGTCCCCTAGCTGTCATTCTGTGCTTTTGTACTGCCATATGCTCCTGTCCCCAGTCCTTCTCTACTCTGGCCCTCACCTGTTTCCCATTATTACCTGTATTGCTGCCACCTGTGTCTTAATGGTTTCCCCTATCATCTGCCTCTCTGTTTATTGCTCAGTGTATTTCAGTCCTGTGTTTTCACCTGTGTTTTGCCAGATTCTGCCAGTGAGTTTTCCTGAGCCTTTCCAGCATGCATATCTGAACTCTGTCCTTTTGAGTATCGACCCTGCCTGCCGATTTCACCTGTTTATCTTGATTGTTCTGGTTTTTCGACTCTGCCTGATTCCTGATTCTGATTTTTGGATTTATCTGGATTTTTGATCTCCACCTGAATGTTGACGCTGACTTGGTTGCCTCTCTGGATTTGTTACTCAATAAATATCACAGTGCGCACGGTACTTGGACTGCAACTGGGTCCCTGCTCCAGCGCCCTGACAATACATATTCCAGTGAAATAAATGTAACATCCCAAGATCAGGATACATATCCTAGAAAAAGGAAAAGAAGGAGGAGGATAACATGAGTGCTATGGAAATGGAAGGGGATAAACTCAACTACCTAGTTTCTCAAATTCAAAGATACAAGAAGAAAAAGGAAGGCAAGCAAAAGAAAGAAGTTGAAAGGGAAAGAAGCAAGGATCAAAGTAGATCCAGAGAGAAAAGCCAAAAAAAAAGAGAAGAAATGTGTTCAGAGCTGTCAGAACCACTACCTAAATTCTCAGAATCTACTCCTACAAGTACCATGGAGCAGAAGCTGAGATTGTTTTCACAGCCGCAGGTCTCACCTGCCAAGCAGAAGGATTCCCCCTTGTTGGGAAAGACATTATCCCACAAGAGTAAGAAAGTCTCCACAGCAATGAAATCTTTTGGCTTGAATGGGACAATTTTTTTTTATGCTGTGGAATTCTGTATTCAGTAGATGTATTATATTGTATACTGTGTATATAGTTGGCTGCATTCTCTATTGAGTTTGTAGCTAAGCGAGAGGAATGCTGTGCATTTAATATTTCAATAATATTTGATTAATCTTGTAAATGTATTATTGAATAAGCATTCTTTGTTTAAATATTTAACTACAGGTTATATGTAAAAATCAGTGAATTTGATACGTCATGACACTACCGCATGATATGTACGCACTTTGCTTAAATGAAGCTGAACTGAGATTCTCTTGTTTTGCTTTGAATTGTTTTCACGTCTTGGAGTTACAGAATATTACGCATCTGGACCAAGGTCCACAGTACAGTACATATAATTCGCACACAGAATACATAATGTAATATTACCACAAATAAATTAACAAGCAACAAGATGTATATACAACAAAAGAAGTAAACAGTAAAACGTTACTGGTGCTTTGTACAAGATGAGACCGTATGATGAGATTCATACATGTGGCAGGAAGTTTAGTAGTCTTATGTCCTGGGGGGAAGAGGCTGCTTCTCATCCTGACAATTCTTTCCCTGAAGCTACGGGTACTTCTTGCCCAATGGTAAGAGGTCAAAGAGATCGTTGTAACAATTTTGTTTCACCAGTCAGGGTTGTTGGCCCTGAGCTGAACCCCCAACCTGGAGGAACCTTGTCTAGCTAAATGAGAGAATAATTCCAGACAGGCAGCACCAGCGGTCAGCATTAGACCATAGACCAAAGGACCATAAGATTAAATCATGGCTGATCCTTTTCCCCCTTGTCAATGCCATTCCCTGGTCTTCTCTCTGTAAACTTTGATGCCGTGTCCAAGAATCTATCAGGCTCTGCATTAAATACACCCAATGACCTGACCTCCGCAGCTGCCCATGGTAACAAATTCCAAAAATTCACCACCTTCTGGATAAAGACGTTTCTCTGCATTTCTGTATTAAATGATGCCCCTCTATCCTGAGGCTGTGCCCTCTTGACTTAGGCTCCTCCACCAAGGGAAACATTCTTTCTACATCAACTCTGTCTAAGGCTTTCAACATTCAAAAGGTTTCATTGAGATACCCCTCATCCTTATGAATTCCATTGAGTACAGGCCCAGAGCCATCAAACATTCCTCATATGATAACCCTTTCATTCCTGGAATCATCCTTGTGAACCTCCTCTGAACCCTCTCCAATGTCAGCACATCTTTCCTTAAATGAGGAGCCCATAACTGTTCAAAATACTCAAGGTGAGGCCTCACCAGTGCCTTATAAAGCCTCAGCCACACATCCCTGCTCTTGTATTCTAGACCTCTTGAAATGAATGCTAACATGGCATTTGCCTTCCTCACCACCAACTCTACCTGCAAGTTAAACCTTTCAGATTGTTCTTTACAAAGACTTCCAAGTCGCTTTGCATCTCAGATTTTTGTATTTTCTCCCCATTTAGAAACATGTATTTCTACTACCAAAGTGCATGCCCATGCATTTTCCAACATTGTATTTCATTTGCTACTTTCTTGCCCATTCTAAGTCCTTCTGCAGCCTACCTATTTCCTCAGCACTACCTTCCCCTCCACCAATCTTCACATCATCTGCAAACTTGGCAACAACGCAATCCATTCCATCATCTAAATCACTGATGTACAGCATAAAAAAAGGCGGTCCAAACACCGACCTCTAGGCACTGGCAGCTAACAAGGAAAGGATCCTTGCATTCCCACTCACTGTTTGAAGCTGTTTTATTGGAGTTGTGAGATAGCAGCTCTACTCATGGGTCACAGTGCCATATATTCTAATAATATGGGGGAATGATTCTGTTTTTCCCATTAAACCACCTTGAGCATGACTTTGCTATTCTCTCATTCCTTTGTTGGCCAACACTTTCACCACATTAGTTACTTCACTTCTCATCTATTCTTCCCTCTCTGTGTCCTTCCCTTTATTCATTATTGATTTTAACTCCATCTATATGACCATAAGATTTAGGAACAGAATTAGGCCATTTAGCCCATTGAATCTGTTCTGTCATTTCATCATGGTTGATCCATTTTTCCGCTCAGCCCTAGTCTCCTGCTTTCATTCTATATCCCCTTATGTCCTGACTAATCAAGAATTTATCAACTTTTGCCTTAAATAAATATAAAGACTTGGCCTCCACACCTAGTCTGCATTCAAAGAACAAGTCATCAGCCTGAAAGGATAATCTCATTTCTTGCACATGGATGTTGCTGATCTGATAAGCATTTCGGTCATTTTCTGTCCTGACTTCAGTAGAACTCCAATGATCTGGAAACCTCAGGACTCTTGCAGTGCCAGACCAGCAAGTACTTTGGACACGAGAGGTGCTGGGAACTTTGGCAACACACACAAAACACTAGTGGATGTCAGCAGGTCAGGCAGGAAAATAAAAAATATTTTGAACAATTGGATCTATCTCCTATAAGTACAACAATACACACAGATTTCATATGATGACATTTACTGTGAACAGATGAACTTAAAAGAATAAGGTTCCTGTGCATTTGAAAGGAGTGTAGGTAGGGGCTGCAGTGAGTTCATAGGGGGTGTAGGAAACAAGGTCACAATGAGGTTAGAAGGATCACGAATCAAATTTAATTGCTGTGTACACTTAGTGGCCACTTTATTCGGTACACCTGCTTGTTAATGCAATTATCTGATCAACCATTCATGTGGCAGCCACTCAACACATAAAAGCATGTAGATACTGTTCAGACTGAGCATCCAAATGGGGAAGAAATGTGATCTAAATGACCTTGACAATGGAATGATTGTTGATACTGTGATGGCATTGTGTTTGCTGACAGTGAAATTCTAAACTCAAATGAAAATCTTAAGCCCTATTGGGTATAGATAGCTATGGATACAATCTCTAAATGGTGTTTTTACTATAGCTACCTACTGTAAGCTTCAAAGACTACTTCACTTCCCTGTTTATCCTCATTGGCGAGTTTAGCTTCCTATATCCACTGAGTGGCCGTCCCCATCTCTACGAAGGAGGAGATGCTTTCAACTAACAAAATATTTTAAACACAGTTCATTTATTTTCAATGATGCACATTTAAATCCAGGCAAAATTCTTAAAACACATTTAAAAATCACAAAGGTTTTCCATCTTATAAACCATTTATAAATTATGAACCATTTCTAAAGTACAAGGATTTCCAGAACACAGATACAATTCCTAGAAGCTAAAGACATACCAATAACTTGCAGATGTCCAAATCATCTGTCACAGAAATCGAAGGTAGAGGAATGGATTCTAGTCACCCACATTTCTATTGTTCTCCTTGCTGTCCTTGACCATTCCTAATAAGCCTTACAACTCTCTTACATTTATACTGATTTTTATTTTGCCACATACATGTGTTATTTTTTCAGGTACCTCATTTACACAAATTGTCTAAAAACTTCTAGAGACACAGTTCCCAGATATCCACAATTAATGCTGTGAAGTGACTCTTTGAGCATGCAAATCTGCCAACTATTAATAGATCAACTATTTGACGTGCTGAGTGTTAGTGTCAATCTGGTGTTCAACCCTTCTTGATGTAGCTAGCTCTGTCTGGTTTGAATCAAGCATAACTCATTGTCTACACTGCATCTACTGAGCAGTCAGCTCCATGCTGTGGGGAAACAGAGCTGTGCTTTATAGACAGCAATGTTTGTTTGCGAAGGTACCGCTTTAACTTCAGCCTGATTATTGCTTTCCATTCACTTTAAGAAATGAAGATTGGCTCCCGTTTACAACAAGAAGTTGAACAAAGAATATTGTTTGGAAGTTTAACTTACTCAAAAACAACTCTTTGATCTCTATATGCGTCAGCTGCTGTGGTAGAAAACTGAGCTTGGCCCAGGACAGTGAATATCTATTGTAATGCCAGATGGGGTGGTTTGCGTATATCAGACACTACTGATCTCCTGGGATTTTCACACACAGCAGTGTCTAGAGCTTACAGAAACTGGTGTTAAAACAAAAAAAAACAACAGCAAAGGAGCAGCAGTTCTGTGTGCAAACAAAAAATGTTTTTCTTATGCAAGAGATCAGAGGAGTATGGGCAGACTGGTCCAAGTTGTCAGGAAGACAACAGTAAATCAAGTCACCATGCATTACAAAAGTGGTGTACAGAACAGCACAGCACATTGATCCTTGAGGCAGATGTGCTTCAGCAGCAGAAGAACATGGAGATGCATTAGGTACAGGAAGTACTTAATAAAGTGGCCACTGAGTGTAGATGTACATTGAATTAGGTATTTGCTGTGGTGTGTTGGTGTAACATTCAACAAGAAACAACATTCAACAATGATAAAGAATAAATAATTATATAAAATAAAGTTTGAGGTTAAAGTACAGAAAAGGAAAAAAAAGTCCAAAAATATACATAAATATCAGCACGTATTTGCAATGTAAACAGCATTATAAATGGTGGTTTAAATCGTTTGCAGTGCTGTGGAGTTATGAGTGAGGGAAATTAGGGAGAGTGGGGTGGGGACTGACTAGAATGGTTGATCAGATTAACTAGCTCAGACACAGGAACCAGAACCCTGCAGAATTTAAACAGAGCATAAGAACCAAATGCAGGTGAATCAGATGCTGAACAACCAGGACTTCCAGAAACAACAGGGCAGCATGCTGTCTGAATTTTGCTGTTCCTTGAATACCATAGGTTCCTTCCAAAAGCCAGTGCAGAAAGGAAATAACTGCAAAGATACATCATGCATGGAACTTACTGAAGAGAGAGAATTATTGGTTGAGTGCTAAAGTGGCAATTATTAAATACAATTAATGAATTGAATTTGAAAGTCAGATCACCTATTGGAGTCAACTTACCCCACTGGGACATTAAACTGAAGGAAACCAGTAAAGGGTAACATTGGCATGTTAATCTGTTATAATACAAGCTCAACCCTTTTACAAAGTTTTGCAGCATGTTATATAAGACAAGATGCCTCGGCGAATGCGAACAGCTCTCACCTCTCAATCGCTGCCCTTCTTCGAGGAGGCAATTTAATACAATTACGGATTTCTCTATCTGGGAAACCAACCTCTGCATTTGAATTAAATTGTTTCTCTAAATGGTACCATTTGTGTAAGGGAATAATTTAATGGATGATGAATCAAGGTGAACTAAAGTATACCAAGCAAACCAAAACACAGATGCAAAGTGCTGGAATGACTGTTCTGAGATTCCTAAACAACAACGAAACATAATGAAGATTATGCAAATGGGACCTTGTAAATGAGAATCTTTCTTCTGAGATTTTTGACTGTTTAGGGATTAAAAATGCTAAAAGATGTGAATTATTCTAACCTCTCCCTGTTATTAGCCACTGGTGACACAGTGCAGCACCAGACTTCAAGGCGAATGGTCCCTAGTTTAAATCCAGCTAGCTCCTTGCATACTCTCCATCCGTGCTGGGTTAGGTGGCGACTGGGCCTTGTAAAACACAGTCAAAAGCTATGGAAACAGCAAAAATGCCACCCGATGTGCCATAAGGTATGAAAAGAAACAACAACTCTCTGTAACCGGATTCTGGATTTCTTGATAAAAGGGCATTTTTGACAGCAACATCCCTAGTTCCATTCCACTGAGCACTGGTGAACCCCAGGACCTTGTACTCAACCCACTGCTGATGCATGATTGCATTGCTGGATCCAGTTCAAACCAAATCAGGTTGATTGATGATACAACGGTGGTTGGCCTCATTAACAATGGCGTACAGAGAGTAAGTAGAGTGGCCAGTAGAAGGGTGCAAGCATAACAACTTGAGTCGCTATGTAGAGAAGACTAAAGAGATGTTTGTGGTCTTTAGGAAGGTGCAGGCTGACCATATATACTGCTTCCCTGTGGAGTGAGTTAGGAGCAGCAGGTTTCTGGGATTGCACATAATAGACAATCTCGCCTGGTATCTCAACAACGCCTCTTTGCTCAAGAAAGCACAGCAGCATTGCCACTTCTTGAGGGGACTGAGGCAAATGAGGCTCTCCCCCCATCCACTCATAATTTGAATCAATTTTTACAGGAACCCCGTCGGGAGTGCTCTGACTGGCTGCATCACACTCTGGTACGGGAATTGCCAGTAAGTTGACCGCAATTTGCAATGAAGGGTTGTGAGGACTGCTAAGAGGATTATCAGGGTCTCTCTTCCACCCGTTAGAGATACTTATCTGGAGCGCTGCATGTGCAAGGCCCACAGAATTGTCAATGATCTCTCTCACCCATCCAACAATCTCTGTACAGATACAGCAATGAAGAACCCTTCTACATCTGAGTGTGACAGTATTTCTGAATCTCCACCTGGGACTTGCCTGATAAAAATAAAAACCAAGAGGAAGCTACTGACATGATGAACTGTTAGTTCTGATGAAGGGTCTCGGCCCGAAACGTCAACAGTGCTTCTCCTTATCCTTATAGATGCTGCCTGGCCTGCTGTGTTCCACCAGCATTTTGTGTGTGTTGCTTGAAGTTCCAGCATCTGCAGATTTCCTTGTTTGTGTTAATCAGAATTGTCTGGTTTTCCCTGATTTTATTCTCAAAAATCAATGAATATGTTGTCAAAAAAAAAATCACTCCCTACTTGTACATAGTTTTTTCCTTTTTCTTGTTTTTTCTTTCCACTCTTTTCTATAAGTGTATACCTCAGATAAATACTTTGTGGAGATTTGTGATATATATGATTATATGATATATATGTACAATGTCTGAAATATGTCTTATGGAAATGTTTGATGATGAACTTCAATAAAAAAATAAATTACAAAAAAAAAGAATTGTCTGGTTTTCAATCCACTGGTGTCCACAGTTTTAGGAAAACTACTGTTCATGTCTGCATTTTAAATTTAATCTACAATCCACATTCATGTCTGAAAAATGTCTGCTGTCGAGCTCAATTTTTGTTATTTACCCTAACTCCAGAATACGCTCTAACAGATCAAGCATTGGGTCTTTGCTTGTGAGATGTGGTGCTGGGCAGATAATTGACTGTGGGAAGAATACCAATAAAGTGATATGTAATGGTCTGCTTTTAATGGGAGGCTGGTAATCAGTAAGGACTCAGTGAGCAGAAGCTTCAGTTTCTGTGCTAAGTGACTCTTTGACCTTATCTCATGGCAATCAAAGTATAATCTGTCCACTGGCTCCACTTTATCCACAGGGCACATTGTTTCCATGAAGAACACATCATGAATACAGAGATGAGAAATCAGTTAGCCAGTTCCCCATGGGCCCTTGTCCTAGAGTCTGTTCTTCAAGGAGTCTAGGTGGTGACTGCTTTGGGCATTGAGCAATTCAGGGGATCAAAGACAAGATCAAATACTTGTACTTCAAGTGTAGAAATCTGATAAATATCAGTCATGCCGTTGTTACCTCAATAGTGTATGTATAGAACAGTGTTTGTCTTTTACATGGTTCTTCTGACCTAATGAATTCACACTGCTCAGTTACACCCATGTGACCAATTAACCTATACATCTTTGGAATGTGGAATTAAACCAGAGTACCTGCAGGGAACTATGTGATCACGATGAGAACCTACAAACTCCTCACCGGACGGAAGCAGGAATGAGCCTGGCTTGCTGCTGCTTTAATAGTGTTACGCTACTCTGCAGCCTCATAGTCCGAAGATGTACTTGTGGAAGCCTATAAGTGTCACCATGCACCAGGTGCCAGCGTAGCATGCCCACGACCCACTAACCCTAACGGTACATCCACTGGAACGTTGGAGGAAAACAGAGCACCCAGAGGAAATCCACGCAGTCATGGGAAAAATGTAGGAACTCCTTACAGCAGCAGGAATTGAACATTGATCTTCCAGTTACAGGTGCTGTAAAGAAAGCACTAACTGCTATTATGCTACTGTAGAGTGTCTGAGCTGTACAGCACAGAAACATGCGCTTTAGCCCAATTAGTCCTTGTCAATTAAACTGTCTTTCTGAGGCCCCATTTGGAATACTGCATGCATTACTGGTCACCCTAATATAGGAAATAAATCATTAAACTGGAGAGGGTGCAAAAAAGATTTATGAGTTTGTTACTGGGACTGGAGGACTTGAGCTAAAAGGAGAGGCTCAATATCCTAAGACTTATTTCTAGGAATCAAAGGAGAGTGACGTTATAGAGGTTTATAAAATCATTAGGGCAGAGATAAGGTGAGTACTGATGAAGGGTTTCGGCCAGAAACGTTAACTGTTTATTCATTTTCATAGACACTACGTGACCTGCTGAGCTCCTCCAGAATTGTATGTGTGCATTGCTTTGAATTTACAACATCTGCAAAATCTCTTGTGTTACTCAGTCTTTTCACCAGGGCCATGGTATCCAAAACTAGAAGTTTAAGGTGAGTGGAGAAAGATTTGAAAGGGATCAGAGGAGCAACTTTTTCTGCTCCTCTGTGGTATGTGGAACAAGCTGCCAGAGGAAGTGGGACTGACAATTTTAGATATATTCGGCCAGTTTTATGGTTAGAAAGGACTTACAGGGGTTCCCAGTCTGGTGTCCATGGACCCCTCAGTTAATGGTTGGAGCTCATGGCATAAAAGATTTTGGGACCCCTCGGCTTAGAGGATTATTTGCCAAATACAAGCAAATGGAACTGAGCTTAGTCGGGCAACTTCTTACAGCTTGTTACTCTGCTAACATTTAGGGCAGCAATGAAGGTCTTCCCTCTCTGGTGGTGTTCAGAGATTCCACCATCATGTCAGTAGTTCCTCCTTGGTTTTCGCAACTGTTAGTCATGCAAATCCTGGATGGAAACTCGGGAATATAGTCGCACTGAGATGTAGAAGGAATCTTCATTGTTGTTTCTGTAACAATTTTTTATTATCACAACTTTGTGTTAACCCTGAGCTGAAACCCATTGCACCTGGAAGACTAATGGACCTGACCTCTACCCTTTGATCTTTAGGACATAGGTAACCCCACCAAGAGCCAAAGCATAAAATCATGACTCCTGCCAATATAGCCCTCTGAGTTACTGAGGCACACAATTCTCCAAACCCTACGACAAGGTTGTGATCCTCTTGGAGGTGTCAGGCAACTTGTTTGGCATAAATGCGTTGGGTGAAGGGTATGTTTTGGAGCTGTATAGATAGTCCAATGCTTTCTACTGCAGTATAGATTTCCGTGGGACATGCCAGACACTTCCAACGTGAAGTTCCATCTACCTGTTAACACCAACTTGCATTGACTTTTGGTTTGGCTGTCCCTCTGTTTTAAAATCCTCATGCTTGTATTCAAAACTCTTCATGCTGCTCCTGCAATCTTCTCCAGCTACATAATCCCTGCAATTATGATATCTTACAGATCCCTGAATTTAACAACTACACCTGGCCTTTTAGTTGTTAAGATTCTAGGCTCAGTAACACTCTCCCAGAACCTCTGTCTTTCTTTTGCTCTGTTTAATGTTCTTTACACCCTTGATCTGGCCATCTACTAGAGTATCTCCTGCACTCCCACAAAGTGCCTCAACAAAAATTATACCCAGAGGCTACCCATTTTAATTCATTCCCATTCCCATTCCCATTCTATGTTGGTCCATGGTCTCCTCTACCTCCATGCCCAGCCACAATCAGGTTGCAGAAGCAACATCTCATATTCTACCTGGGTAGCCTCCAACCTGATGGCATGAAAACATATTTCTCTAACTTCTTGTAATTTTTCCCCTCTCTCCCTTCTCTCTTTTTCCATTCCCTATTCTGGTACCTCTTTCACCCCTTCTCTCCTCCTCACTTAAACATCACCTCCCTCTGGTTTCCCTCCTCCTTCCTACACTTCCATGGTCCACTACCCTCTCCTATTAGATTCCTGATCCTTCACCCTTTTATCTCTTCCACATCATCTCTCAGATTCTTACTTCATCACCCCTAAGCCATCCATCTATCTTTCCCCTCACCTGGTTTCATGTGTCGCCTGCCAGCATTTATTCCTTCCCTTCCCCCCACCTTCTTATTCTGTCTTCATCCCCTTCTTTTCCAGTCTTGATAAAGAGCCTTGACCCAAAACCTTGACTGCTAATTCCCCTCCATTGATGCTGCCTGATCTGTGAAGCATTTCCAGTCCCCACTCTGGCCTCTTTCCTCTTCTCCTAACTTGTCTATCACCTTCCTCTGGTGCTCCTCCTCCTTCCTTTTCTCCCATGGGCTATTCTCCTCTCCTATTCAATTCCATCTTCTTCTGTCATTTATTTTTTTCCACCTGTCACCTCCCAGCTTCTTACTTCACCCTTCTCTACCATCCACCCAGCTTCACCAATCACCTTCTAGCTTATGCTCCTTCACCTCCCCCCTTCCTTCTTATGCTGGCATCTTCACACTTCCTTTCCAGTTCTGAGGGAGGGTCTTGGCCCAAATTGTCAACTGTTTAATCATTTCCACAGATGCTGCCTAACCTGCTGAATTCCTCCAGCATTTTATTTTGTGTGTTGCGCTTTCTGTATGTTGCTCAGGATTCCAAGCATCTGCAGAATCTTTTGTGTTTATGATTTCATTAAAAGTACTACTTAAGGGAAGGTGTTGTGGCGGCTGGGGAAAACAGAACAATTCCCATAAATACATGGACTGATGGATAATGCTTGGCGAGCTGTTTGTTGGAATCTAATTAAGAACAACAATTGAACATTCTATAATGGAGAAATATTTAAAGATTACAATCACTAGAGAAAAATTAATAAAGTGAGAATACATAAAACTATTACAAAAAAAACAAAGAGCTGTGGAGGCTGGGAATCAGAAATGTAGAGAGAAAATGTTGAAAACATTTACACTGATTTGAACAACATTAACTTTACACATCCATGACCATTCATCAGGCGAGAAACAGAGTTAAACGTTCAGTCTGAGAACTTTTACCAATATCAAGTGGTTTCTAACCTGAGTCTGTTTTTCTCTCCACAGATGCTGCCTGACCTGCTGGGTTTTCACCAGTTATCTGTGTTTTTTTTTTATTTTCAATTTCCAGCATCTGGTTTTCAGCATTCAAGAGATAATCTGTCAGATAAGTGGTAATGCAGGTAGACAATGTGGTGAAGAAAGCATATGGCATGTTTGCCTTCATTTCATGGGCACTGCCCAAAGAAGTTGGGACATCAAGTTATAGCTGTACAAGATATTGCTATGACTGCATTTGGAAAAGTATGTGCAGTTCTGGTCCATAAGATATAAAAACAGGATTTGGATATTTGACCTATTGAATCTTCTCTTCAATTTGATCGTGGCTTATTTATTTTCCAACTCATTTCAGTTTTAAAGTGACATCCCATTATTCTGAGGCCATGTCCATGGATCTTAGATTCTCTCACTATTAGAAACATTCTCTTCACATGTCTATGAAGGTTCTCAATCATCCAGGTCATTGTATATCAAGCAGTTATGAATCAAGGCAGCAAGACATGCTATGTTGTCTAGAAGACGTTTCACCACTTACCCGAAAGGCTTGTTCAGTTCTGATCCATGGTGGGTAGTTTTCTGGCTTAAAAGCTCTGTGAATTGTTTAAGGTATAGCAATCGCCTGAGAGTCCACGTCCACTCTATCCTCTACACATCCACTCCATCCAATCATTTTTGGTACCCAGACCTTTCAACGAGAACCTCCTCCCCCCCCCTTATATTTCTGAACTCCATTGAGTACAGGGTCCAGGGACATCAAATACTCTACAAAGTTAATGTCTATCAGAGGTTTAACTGGAAACAGCTGAAAAACTCCGACCAAATTCTGCACAAAATAACTCAAGCAGATTATGACTCATCTACATCTATGCATTCAATCAGGTTTAATATTACTGGCATATGCTGTGAAATTTGTTGTTTTTGCGGCAGCAGTACCTTGCAATACATAATAGTAAAAACTGTAAATTACATTAAGTATATATACGGTTTTATTGTTTTATTATTATAGCTAAATTAAATTTAAAAGTAGTCAAATTAAATAAGTAATGGAAATAAAAGTAGTGTGGTAATGTTCGTTGGTTAAATGGCCATTCAGAAATTTGATGGCAGTGAGGAAGAATTTTTTTCCTGAATCATTGAGTATATGCCTTCAGGCTCCTATATCTATCCCCTGAGGTTAGCAATGAGAAGAGGGCATGTCCTGGGTGACAGGGGTCCTCAATGATGGATACCAACTTTTTGAGGCATCGTTCCTTGAAGATGTCTTGGATACCAGCGAGGGTAGTTCCCATGATGGAGCTGACTAAATTCACAACTTTCTGCAACTTATTTCAATCCTGTGCAGTACCCCACCCACACCAGATGGTGATACAGCCAGTTAGAATGCTCTCCACGGTACACCTGTAGAAATTTGTGATTTGTCTTTGGTGACATACCAAATCTCCTCAAACTCCTAATGAAATACAGAAAAATGCAGATCTATTGTAACAAGAGAGCTACGAATGGTGGTCAACTGAAGTGCAGGGTGAGGTCTAGAATTAATTCATACTCAAACTCAGACTCGAAATAAGACAACACAAATGAAATCCAAAGGGAACATTACAAACCATAGTACTAGAAATGTAACTCTTACATTTGAGCACTGAGTACTCACACCAACGCCTTTAAGGACAGACTTTCCCTGAAGTGATGTTGTAAGCAATAATTGACAGTCCGAGTCTTAAAGGGACAGTGGCAGCTAACAATATACCAGGGAACTGAAATGCTGAAATTTGGATGTTTGCCCCTGTTTAAACAGGAACATGACATCTATAAAGTTGTGATCTGCAAGTTGAAATATTAATAACTGATACACTACAGCTAGGGATATCAGTGGCAAGTTTGGTGGAATGTTGTGGCACCTTGCCCCTAATCAAGGAAAATAAAGCTCAAGATGGAATCATATTCCTGATTTCAGATAATGCAGCTTGTAGGGAGCGTAGGTGATACAATGTGCAAGGGTCAAAGTCAAGTTCATTGTCATATGCAGTGGCACGTACACTCAGTGGCCACTTCATTAGGTACAAGTACACCTACTCGTTAATGCAAATATTTCTTTTATTCATTAATTTATTTTATTTAGAGATACAGCTTGGAACAGGTCCTTTCTGCTCAGTGAACTACACCACGTAACACCCAACTACTTATAGATTAATATTTAATATTTGTTGTCAGGCGAGGTGATTTGAGTATCTCAGAAACTGCTGATCCACTGGAATTTTCATGCACAACAGTTGATAGAGAGTGGTACGAAAAATAAAAATAAAAACATCCAGAGACTAACAGTTCTGTGAGTGAAAATGCCTTGTTTATGAGAAAGGTCAGTGGAGATTGGGCAGACTGGTTCAAGTTGACAGGAAGGAGACAATAACTCAGATAACCACATATTACATTCCTGTACGTGATAAAATGACCATCAGGTTCTGTATATACAGTACTGTGCAAAAGTCTTAAGCACATATGCATTATATAGCCAGGATGCCCAAGATATTTGCATGGTACTGTGTTTGTCAACATGGAGGGGAGATCAAATTTGTAAGTATGGCTGGAGCAAAGAACATTGGGAATAGCGAGAGTGGAGCACCAGGGGAGGGTAGTTGTGCAGGTGGTAGAGAAAGGGTACAAGGGGCAGGGGGTGACATGGGAGCAGACACACCCAGCCCTGAGACACTAAGCACTGCCACTTCTTTCCAACCAGCTGGTTTATTGAACATTACAGAATGTCTCTCTGGTGCTTCCCACTCCTTCCCCTCTCCCTTCCCCCTTTCCCATCTGTGATTCCCCTCTCCTTGCCCCCTTCCCACTCTCAGTCCATAATGGAGACCCATCAGGTTTATCATCACTCACATATGTCATGAAATGTGCTTTTGTTTTGCAACAGTAGTACAGTGCAATACATAAAATCACTATAGCACTGTACAAATATTTTAGCCATCCTAGCTCAATATATGTGCCAAAGACTTTTTCACTGTACTGTATGTACAGGTGTAATGAAAGACTGCAGCTGCATCACAGGCACATTGCATCAAATATGGAGCATTCACAAGAAAAAGACAAAGATTAGAAATAAATTATTTGCAACTTTCACCAGAACATAATTAAAGCATAAAGTTCATTATAGTGGAAAGTGATCGAAGTGGTTACAGTGCTTCTGAACGTAGCAATTTGCTGGTTGGTTCATGAACCAAGTGGTTGAAGAAGAATAGCTCTCCTTGAACCTGGTAATGTGGGACTTCAGGCTTCTGTAGGTAGCCGCGAGAAGGTGGTGTGACATAGTGGTGCAGTATCTTTGATGTTAGATGTTGCCTTCTTCAGATAATGCTTCACGTAATTACTGCTGAAGCTGTGGATGGATACGCCTGGGATGAACTGGGAGGTAGAATAATGTGCACAGTCTTGAATGAGTTTGATTATGATTGGCTTTGAATATGATGGGATCCCTATCTCTCTCTGCTGACTCTCCATAGTTATAACATTGGAGTTTGCTTCCAGGAAGGACGCAACCATCTTGCTGTAGGACTAGAGCCTACATAGGTCCAAACTGGGTAAGGTTGGAGACTTCTTTCCCTGAAGTACATTAGATGGATTTCTGTGGTATTCTGACTGTGCTAATGATGCCAGACTGTATTTCCAAATTTTCGTTAAAGTTCAAAATTATAGAACACTACAGCACAGAAACAGGCTCTTTGTCCCATCTAGTTCATGCTGAACCATTAATCTGCGTAGTCCCATCAACCTGTACTCGGACCATTTACCTGTCCAAACTTCTTTAAGGGTTCGCAAGGATGATTCCAGTAATGAAAGGGTTATCATACAAGTAATGTTTGATAGCTCTGGCTCTGTACTCGCTGGAATTTAAAAGGATGAGGGGGAATCCTACCGAAGCCTTTTGAATGTTGAAAGGTCTAGACAGAGTAGATGTGGAAAGGATATTTCCCATGGTGGTGGAGTCTAAGACAAGAGGGCACAGCCTCAGGATAAAGGGGTGTCCATTTATGTAACACTTGGGGCTAATGGTGTGTGTTTGTCTAGGGGAAAAGCCGTCCACCCACCCAGATCATGTCTCCCGTTTGTGCAGGCGTGGTGTAATGCACACTGGAACAAACTCGCACGTACAATATCATACAGTACACAATTTATGGATTACACTTCATAAATCTTACTAGAACTAGGTAATTAATAGCGATACAATATAAAAGGAAAGGCACCAGAACTTGTCAAAGTTCAATCAGTTCATGCAAAAACCATTGGAGCTCAATTATCGAAGCCTTTCATCCCCATTCGATCTTCTCCGACCTCCTCGACCCGCCACCTGGGATCAACTTTGGTGGTCGACCAGAGCGCGTCCAGCACGTCCTTCCCCTTCAGTTCTCCTCCCAAAAAGCCCACCATTGACTCCAGGTTCCCACACGTACAGATAGAACAACATCACTTCCATTGGTTAGTTCCTCTGTCGTCAATAATTATAACCCAAACATTTCAACTGAACAGAGCATTACCTCATCAGATACATGCACAGAAGCCATTTCATTATAACGCTACAGAGAAGCCATCTTATATATGTAGTTAACAGTTAACAATATAGTGAATAATCTGAGAGTCCTACATTTAAAACGGAGATACAGAGAAATTTCTTTACCCAGAGAGTGGTGAATTTGTGGAATTTATTATCACTTGCAGCTGTGGAGGCCAGGTTATTGGGTGCACGTAAGGCAGAGCTTGATCAGTTCTTAATTGGACGTGGCATCAAAGGTTACGGGGAAAAGGCTGGGGAGCAGGGCTGAGGAGGGGAGAAAAGGATCAGCCATGGTTGAATGGCGGAGCAGATTTGATGGGCCAAATGGCCTAATTCTGCTCCTATGTCTTATGGTCTTATAAATATTGAAATCAAACTTGTGTCCACCACTTACACAGGCAGCTCGTTCCACACTCTTACTGACCCTGTGAGTGAAGTTGTGCGATTCAAAGTCTTATGCTATACATCCAAGCCTTAGAACTCCATCGCAGGAGCATCACTATTACAGGCATAAAGCTGAGACTACCTCGCGTGGAATGGTTATAAAATAAAGCAGGTTATTGGCCCACATCAATTCTTCTATTTAGATCACCAATTATATTTTGGGAAGTACTCATGCCTAAAGTTGCTGGCATAAATATCGAATCTATCCTCATCCCAATACACACTCAGCAGCCCTTTGAGCCAAGTTTAACTGATGATAAAAAACACAATGTTATTTTGTAATGTGGTCCAACTGTGCTGCAGAGACAGCAACATTTAATTTACTCACCTCATATATTTTAGGCACAATGAGAGATGATGGATAGTTGTTTTGGATGGAATCAAATTAGCAAAGTGTTTTTGGTTTTGTGTGAAAGCTTGAGGCATGAGAGGAGCACAGGAAGGATCTCCCAAAGGACTGTTTCTTTTGTTTTGTTTGCATTTTAGTCCAATTCTCGATGTGTTGCTGCACACAAGGTAATTTGTTGTTGTTTCTTTTCATTCCCCGAGGCTCACTGGACGGCATTTTTGCTGTTTCCAGTGCACTTGACTGTTTTTTGGCAAGATCAACGCTCGATCCAGCACGGGTGGAAAGCGCGCAAGGGGGCGGCCAGATTCGAACCCGGGACCACTCGCCTCAAAGTCCGGTGCTGATGCCACTACAGGTGATCACACAAGGTAATTAAAAGTGATTTAATCCAAAGAGTAGTGATCAGGTAATATGAAGAAACTATTTCCTGTGGTTGGGGAGTCTAGCACAGCCTTTCACAATCTTTCAGGAGATTATTTGGAAATCCTCTTCATGTACCTTAAAAATCCAGAGGTTTGCACACTCAACTGAGTACTTTTGAAGTCAATCTCAGCAAACTTGCACAATTACAATGAACGCATTGACAATAATTGAGGAATATATTTGTCTGAGAGTATTTTTTTCAAAAACACTCTCAGAGGCCACTTTATTAGGTATGCCTCCTCATTAATGCAAACATCTAATCAGCCAATCATGCAGCAGCAACTCATGGCACAAAAGTTTCCAGACATGGCCAAGAAATTTAGTTGCTGTTCAGACCAAACATCAGAATGGGGAAGAAATGTGATCTGACTTTGACTCATGGAATGATTGTTGGTGCCAGATGGGGTGGTGTGAGTATCTTGTAAACTGCTAGTCCCCTGGGATTTTGACGGACACCAGTCCCTGCAGTTTACAGAGAATGGTGTGAGAATCAAAAAAAAAATCAACTAAGCACCAGTTCTATGGGCAAGAATGCCTTGTTAATGAGTGCGGTCAGAGGAAAATGGTCACTCTGGTTCAAGCTTTTCTTTTTACAATATTTTTATTCAGAAGAAAAAAAAGATTTACAGAGTGCAACACATAGATACATCTCAATGTAACTTGTGTACATTCATATATTGTAATAAAATTGATCAAAATGTTATAGCATAACACATAGAGGTATACCACTCTGTAATCAAGAATTTAAAGATAGGTCATACATCATAAAATATTTTTTTTAAATATAAAAAAAGTCAACTCTCTACCAACTACCAAAGAAAAAAGCTGATGGATGACAACGGATAATTAGAAAAAAAAACATTCAGTTAAGAAGAGAAGATAAAAATATACATAAAAGTCTGTGCACCGTTAAACTTTATAAATTGGAAAAGTAATTTAGGAAAGGTCCCCAAATATCATAAAAAGATTGTTTCAAGCTGACAGGAAGAAAACAGTAGCTAAAATAATCGGGTGTTGCAACAGTGGTGTGCAGAAGATTAACTCTGAATACACGACACGTTGAATGTTGAAGCGGATGGGTTACAGCAGCAGAGGATGAAGAATATACACTCAGTGGCAACTTTATTAGGTACCAAGTAACGTGACTACTGAGTGTGTTTGCTGCCTTTCATATCCACCAATGAAAGAAAGTGACACAAAACGGGCCTAAAGTCAGTATGTTTGTGGTCAGTGTTAATTGGGTCTACTGGCAGATTGGTTGGATTGCATCTTAAGATTATCAAAACCAGGGGAGGTAGAGGGGATAAACTCCCACTCCTTACTAAATGCTCCCAATAGCATCTATCTCAAATACCTCTGATAACCAGCTCCTGGACCTCGCGTGTAGCCTGGCTTTGAAGCCTGATGGAGTCTTTTCTACTAACAGGAGAAGGGGTAAAGGTGGAATTCTAGCTTCTTAAAAAACCAGTTGCTTCGGGCAGATGGGGCTCGACACCCTTGGTTGGCAGCTCACCTAGGAGAAGGAAAACTCTGATCTCAAACCTGTGCTGCCTTGTGGCTAATACCTACTCATGGGGAAGGCTTTAGGAGTAAACCCTGAGGGAAAAATCTGTTGAGTTCAACGCAGACTGGCATCTCCTGTGAGGCTGCTGGTACCAAACTGTATCAGTCTCTGTTGTTCCTTTGGGTTCATCAGATGCATGGAGAGGGACAGCTTGCACTCCGTATCGTACTGCCCTGGCTTGCATATCTAGACAGCTGGTACACAAGATCAGTGATTGACCCTGACTGAGGGAAGCCTCACTCTCTCACTATAGTGGTGTTAGTGTTCACCGCAATCGAGTTGGAAACTTGCGCCACTCTGCTGAAGCTGCCTCCAAATTTGCAATTGTGCAGGTCAGGTAAAGTGTAAGGTTCTGGGTGCTTAAAAATTTGGACAGCCTCCTCCTTTTGTTTAAGCCATGCACCATCTATCCTGTGGCAAGGATTTAAGAATCCACCAAAATCTTGATAAGTTGTTTACTCCAATAATTAGTTGCTGGCTGTTTGTCCTGCCATTTGATTCCTTGTGCCAAATTTGTTTCTTTTAGAGACTATAAATTGAAGTGAGCTGACAACTTCTGTTCAGATTCTGAGAATAAAACATCTTCAGGCTTTCTGAGGGATGAATAGATTAATTATTGTGGAATGTATCTCCGAGCAAATATTGAATTATAGATTAGCCTTCTTACATTCTTTTTGTAATATTATGTTTTTTAACCATTTTCACTATGAGCCTCAACTTATAAAGTAACACGTGCAGTGAAATCAATGAAATCACGGACGACGAGGGGATGTTCAGCGCTGTCTACAGCTTCTTGCTCGCTGCTGCTGGAGGAAGGGGTATGTGTGTAACTGTCTCTCTCTTCCTCTCGCTAGCTGCTTTTGAAGAAAGGTCCCTGTGTGTGATGGTCTCTCTGGCTCTCTCTCTCTCTCTCAGACTTTCGATTTTGTGTTTTACATTCTGTGTTTTTCACTCTTTTTTGCAGTCTGCACGATTTGATTTTTATTTGTGCATGTGGGAGGGTGGAGCTCGATGTTTCTCTTTGCATGGGTTGTGTGTTTTTTTTTGTCTTGTGGCTGTCTGTGGGAAGATGAACCTCAGGGTTGTACACTGGGTGCATACTTTGATAATAAATGAACTTTGAATCTTTCAATATTTGAAAAGCATTTCCATCCTCCCTGTATGTGCTGCAGAGGACCCACACACTCCTTCTAGGCTGTATGTACAGTATGCTCATTCTACACTTGATCTGCCATTTTATTCTTTATCATACCTAAACAGTGTCACCATTGCACAGAAACCTTGATACCCAGCCCTATTCTCTTGTGTTTAAGTCTCCACTCGTTTTCCTCCCTCTGTCTCTCACAGTGCTGCTGCATTTTCCATCGCTACTTGCTTGAGTGCTTGATATGACTGACTCACTGGGATTTCCCAACCCTTTCCCCTTCCCAGGAAAATAAAAATCCCACAAAAGACTGCTAAAAACCTGAAGTAAAGTAGAAAATGCTCAAAACCCTACACAGGTCAGGTAGCATCCGTGGAGACAGAAACAGGGTTAATGGTTCCGATGGAAAGGTCAATGAAGGGTTTTCAAACTGAAATGCTAAGTTGCTTTCTGTTTTTATAGTTGCTACCTGAGCAGCTGAGCTTTAGCAGCATTCTGAGTGTTCTTTTCCCTGATTGTAAAGCTGAGAAATCTCTGTAGCTAGATTGTTTGATGAATTATTTGTTAAAAGATTCTGATGATTTTCCCCAAATTATTTATTTATCGAGATACTGTGCGGAATCGGCCCTTCCGGATGTTTGAGCCACACCGCCCAGCAATCTCCAAATTTAACCCCACGCTGATCATGGGACAATTCACAATGACAAATTAACCTACCGGCCAGCCCATCTTTGGACTCTGGGAGGAAACCTGAAACTCTGGGGAAAAACCAGAAATCACAGAGAGAATGTACAACTCCTTACGGACAGCCATAGGAATTGAACCTGGTTTGCCCGTACTATGAAGCTTTGTGCTAACCACTACGCTACTGTGCTGCCCCGCGCCTTGTCCCTATTGTTCATCATCAAAGTTTCTTTCCTTGCGCTGTCCTTGTTGCCAATTATAACTGGGACAGAATGTGGGTATCCTGATTGCAAAGTTGCTGCGTACTGCTTTAAGTAAACTCAACACAGCATTGAAGGCATCATAACATATGTTAACTCCTTAAATAAAGACTGTTTACAGTGACCTTCACTATGTCATGCAAACAAGCTGTGTAACTATATCACATTTACTGCTCACTTTACACTCAGTGGCCACTTTATTCTGCTGCTGTAGCCCATCTAGTTCAAATTTCGACATGTTGTGCATTCATGGATGCTCTTCTGTATACCACTGTTGGAGCACATGGCTATTTGAGTTCCTGTTGCCTTCCTGCCAGCTTGAACCAGTCTGCCTATTCTCCTCTGACCTCTCTCATTAACAAGGCATTTTTTCCCCCCACAGAGCAGAACCGTCACTCACAGGATCTTTATTGATTTTCACAACCATTCTCTGTAAACTCTAGAAACTGCTGTGCGTGAAAATCCCAGGAGATCAGCAGTTTCTGAGATCAACTAAACGAATAATCATTTCACAGCCAAAGTCACATCTCTGCCCCATTCTGATGTTTGTTCTGAAAAACAACTGAACTTTGTGACCGCGTCTGCATGCCTTTATGCAATTGATTGCCAAATGATTGGTTGATTATCTTTTTGCATTAATGAGCAAGTGTACAGATGTATCTAATAAAATGGCCACTGAGTGCATGTTAACTCCTTAAACAAAGACTGCTGACAGTAACCTTTACTATATCATACAAACAGCTGTGTTACGATGTCACATAGATGACTCACCTGCATATTTACATCCTCATATACTGGAAGGATAACCAGTGCTTTCCTAGAGGGTAAAGAAGTTGCAGTCCAAAAGAACAATTGCATCTCTGGGTGTTTTGTCCACCTGACCATCCAAAACATAGCAGTCGTGTTTATCAAAGCTAATCCAGAATAATGCAGCCATCCGTAAAAAGAAAAGCAAAATTAAAAAGGATAAAGGAGGGATTCAGAGAGGAGCATTATTAATTTAGTTCTTCAAGAGCATTATGTGTGTTTCATCTTCCTCAAACACAGGAAAATTGTTTTTGCAACATGTCTGGCCTTGGATTCAAAATGTCTAAGGATTGCCAGTCATATTAATCGGTTTTAGTAAGATCATCTCCAGAATCATAAAGATCCGTCTTCTGTTCTAATACAAGGGAGCTTAACTTGAAAGTGATTAATGGAAAGTGTAGGGGGGGGGGATAAAAGAGGTATAGTTTTTTACACGGAGAGGTGCTGGAATATGTTAGAGGCAGATATATTCATCTACATCATTATGTGGTGTGTCATACGACGTAGGTGATCATGTTCTATCCATGACCATGATTGCTTGTGGCAAATTTTTCTACAGAAGTGGTTTGCCATTGCCTTCTTCTGGGCATTGTCATTATAAGACAGATGACCCCCCCAAGCCATTACCAATACTTTTCAGAGATTGTCTGCCCGGTTTTAATGGTCACATAACCAGAACTGGTCATGCCAGCTGCTCATATAACCAATCACCACCTGATCGCATGGTGTCATGTGACCCTGATTGGGAAGCTAGGCAGGTGCTACACCTCATTCAAGGGTGACCTGCAAGCGAGCAGAGGGAAGGAGCGCCTTGCACCTCCTCCGGTAGAGAAGTAGCTCCACCCCACCACTCACAGATGTATTAGGGGAATTTAAGAAGTTTTTAGAAAGGCACATGATGAATGAAAAACTTGTTGGAGAAACTCAAGAGGTCAGGCATCAACAGTTTAGGAAATGGACAATTGATGCTCCAGTGATCTATTCTATTAGATCCACGGCCCTCTGTCCTGTCCTGTCAGATTCTTTCTTCTCCACCTCTTCCCCCTATTGCCTCCCAGCTTCTTATTTCATCCTTCATGCACACGCACCTTCTCCTGCACCTGGTCTCAGAAGATTAGGTCACAGACTAGATGGGCTGAATGGCCTGATTCAATGCAGTGCTGCTCTATGACTTTATAACTATGAAGACACCAGAGATGGCAGCTGCAGGAATCAAGAGAGAAAAAAAAACAATGGAAACTGGGAATTAGAATAAGTACCTACAGGAGGAAAGAGGAGCACCCGGACAAAACGCACATGGTCATGAGGAGAACGTACTAACTCCTTATAGGCAGTGGTGGGAATTGAACCTGGATCACCTACCTGACAGTACAGCATTGTTCTAACCACTGTGCTATTGTGGCACCCTAGCTGCAGCCCAAGGTTGGTACTTGAGGAATTATATTCTGTGGCAAAATGAATGCCTGAGGGACTCACAGGTTAGGCAGCATCCGTAGAGGTAAATGGGCAGTGGACATTTCAGGTTGAGACTTCTTGACCCTGCACATCGAAATTAGAAATGATTTTGCAGATGCTGGAATTCCTGAGTAACAAGCACAAAACGGTGAAGCAACTCAAAGAGTCAGGGAGGATCCAGGGAGGAAGGGAAACAGGCAATGTTTTGGGCTGGGATGGGCTGAGACCCTTCAGCAGGACTGAAAAGGAAGGGAGAAGAAGCCCAAATTAGATGGGTGGGGGGAAGGCAAGGAGTAAAGTAGGCGGGTGATAGCCACTATAACAACAAACTTCATGACATATGCACGTGGCCAAGTGGTTACGGTGTTGGTCTAGTGATCAGAAGGTCGCTAGTTTGAGCCTCAACTGAGGCAGCGTGTTGTGTTCCTGAGCAAGGCACTTAACCACACATCGCTCTGCGACGACACTGGTGCCAAGCTGTATCAGCCATTGCCCTTCCCTTGGACAACATCAGTGGCATGGAGAGGGGAAGGCCTGCAGCTTGGGCAACTGCTGGACTCCCATACAACTCTGCCCAGGCCTGCACCCTGGAAACCTTCCAAAGCACGTCCATGGTATCTCGAGACTAACGGATGCTTATAAAAAATGCCGGTGATATTAAATCTGATATATATCCCTCAACCAATGTGGCTTATCTGGTCATGGTATTTATGGGAGCTCCCTGTGCACAAACTGGATACTGCATTTGCATCATTGAATGTAGCAGGGATCTCTTTTCAGAAGTACATTCTTGTTTGCAAAGAGAACTGAGATAGTGTGAAAGTTATGAAAGTTGCCATCGTCATGTATTTACTTAAGTGCACTTTTTCTGTGGTAGCACTCCCAAGATAAACAGCTTCAGCTAACAACCATTCGGTGCCTATATCTATATCTTGAAACCCATGCTGCAGCAGCTATTGAGATAAGGTCATGATAAAGAAAGTGGCAGCCGTGCAGAAAGGCTTGTGAAATGCCACTTTAAATGTAATTTCCTTTAAGAGCGTTCAGCAATTTTTGAAAAACAACAAAAAGGTGTCAACATTACATGTATAAAAAATAGCAGCCATTTGTCAATCAATTTGCGCACTGATTCCTGGCTGAGGGACACTTAAGTGTGAGAATTCCAAAGAGATGGATTCAGTACTGTAAGAACAAATTTATTACCTTAGCAATGCACTCAGTGGCCACTTTATTAGGTACATGTGCACACCTGCTTGTTAATCCAAATATCGAATCAGCCAATCACATGGCAGCAACTCAGTTCACAAAAGCATGCAGGCATGGTCAAGAGGTTCAGTTGTTGTTGAGACCAAACATCAGAATGGAGAAGAAATGTGATCTTAACGTCTTTGACCATGGTGCCTGACAGTGTGATTTAGTTATCTCAGATTTCCTTAGACTTTCACGTGCAACCGTCTCCAGAGCTTACAGAAAATGGTGTGAAAACAAACAAAAATATCTAGTGAGTAGCAGTTCTGTGGAAGAAAAATGCTTTGTTATTGGGAGAGGTCCGTGGAGAATGGGCAGAGTGGTTCACGCAGTCAGGAAGGAGACAGTAAATGAGATAATTATGCATTACAACAGTGGTGTGCAGAAGTGCATCTCAGGGTACATAACATGTCCAACCTTGTAGTGGATGGGCTGCAACAGCAGAAGACCAACAACATACTTTCAGTGGATGCTTCATTAGCTACACGAGGTACATAATGAAGTGGCCACTGAGTGTATATGTAACTGTTGCCACAGCAAGTGTGTGTGTGTGTCTTCCTGCCGTAGGATATGAGAAGCATATTTCCAGCTGGAGCAGAAAATGGGGACCAGGTATTAACACCTTGTCACTGTTGGCTGCTATGTGAGAGTCAGGTTGGAAGGTCTCTGGCGTGTGATTGGAGGGCTCTGAGACATGAGGTGAGCATTATGACCCAAGTGCCAAGAAAGGGAGAGACAGAGAGACTGAAACGGACTAACAGTCCAGAATTTAATAGGAACTGTGCAGAAGTAAGGGAATAACAATAAATGCTTGGACAACTGACTGTTAGCTATAACTTTCAAACTAAAACTAATGCCAATACGAGGAAATCTACAGATGCTGGAAATTCAAACAACAACACGCACAAAATGCTGGTGGAACACAGCAGGCTAGGCAGCATCTATAGGGAGAAGCACTGTCAACGTTTCGGGCCGAGACCCTTCATCAGGACTATGTGGAAGGAAAGATAGTAAGAGATTTGAAAGTAGTGGGGGGTGGAGGGGGAGAAATGCGGAATGATAGGAGAAGACCGGAGGGGGTGGGATGAAGCTAAGAGCTGGAAAGGTGATTGGCGAAAGTGATACAGAGCTGGAGAAGGGAAAGGATCATGGGATGGGAGGCCTCAGGAGAAAGAAAGGGGGGGGGGAGCACCAGAGGGAGATGGAGAACAGGCCTAAATATGTCAGGGATGGGGTAAGAAAGGGAGGAGGGGCATTAACGGAAGTTAGAGAACTCAATGTTCATGCCATCAGGTTGGCGGCTACCCAGCTGGTATATAAGGTGTTGTTCCTCCAACCTGAGTTTGGATTCATTTTGACAATAGAGGAGGCCATGGATAGACATATCAGAATGGGAATGGGACGTGGAATTAAAATGTGTGGCCACTGGGAGATCCTGCTTTTTCTGGCGGTCCGAGCATAGGTGTTCCGCGAAACGGTCTCCCAGTCTGCGTCGGGTCTCACCAATATATAAAAGGCCACACCGGGAGCACCGGACGCAGTATACCACACCAGCCGACTCACAGGTGAAGTGTCGCCTCACCTGGAAGGACTGTCTAGGGCCCTGAATGGTGGTGAGGGAGGAAGTGTAAGGGCAGGTGTAGCACTTGTTCCGCTTACAAGGATAAGTGCCAGGAGGGAGATCGGTGGGAAGGGATGGGGGGGGGGGGACGAGTGGACAAGGGAGTCGTGTAGGGAGCGATCCCTGCGAAAAGCAGAAAGAAGTGGGGAGGGAAAAATGTGTTTGGTAGTGGGATCCCGTTGGAGGTGGCGGAAGTTACAGAGAATTATATGTTGGACCTGAAGGCTGGTGGGGTGGTAGGTAAGGACAAGGGGAATCCTATCCCGAGTGGGTTGGCGGGTGGATGGGGTGAGGGCAGATGTGCGGGAAATTGGAGAGATGTGTTTGAGAGCAGAGTTGATGGTGGACGAAGGGAAGCCTCTTTGTTTAAAAAAGGAAGACATCTCCTTTGCCCTGGAATGAAAAGCCTCATCCTGAGAGCAGGTGCGGCAGAGACGGAGGAATTGTGAGAAGGGGATAGCCTTTTTGCAAGAGACAGGGTGGGAAGAGGAATAGTCCAGGTAGCTGTGAGAGCCTGTAGGCTTATAGTAGATATCAGTAGATAGGCCATCTCCAGAGGTGGAGACAGAAAGATCAAGAAAGGGGAGGGAGGTGTCGGAAATGGACCAGGTAAATTTGAGGGCAGGGTGAAAGTTGGAGGCAAAGTTAATGAAGTCGACAAGCTCAGCATGCGTGCACGAGGCAGCACCAATGCAGTCGTCGATGTAGCGAAGGAAAAGAGGGGGATGGATACCCGTATAGGCTTGGAACATGGATTGTTCCACAAAGCCAACAAAACGGCAGGCATAACTGGGTGCCATGCCAATACAGTGGCTTGGTGGTAGTAGCTTAATACTAAATAAATACAGCTGCTTTACCAGTGTTCGCCCAAAAGGTAGTCTTCATTCCTGGAACCAGGACAACAGTAAGCAGAGAGCATTGACAATTTCTTTGGTCAAGGCTCAACAAGACTGTACTGAGAAGAAGGGAGTTAAATAAAACCACAATAAAACATTAATTGGCTGGAACATGCATTTTCACTAGCATAATTGCCAAAGCTGTTCTGTAGGCTGCCTGTGAGGGCACGCAGACCCTGCGGCAGAGCCCACGGTAGTGACAAATCCCAAAGCACATCTCCCGAGGCAGCACAGACCTGTGCCTGCGTGAAGTTTTGGATGAGAGACATGTTCAGGATGTCATAGGCTTGAGCTTGAGAATATTCCTTAGTGCCTTAACCATGCCAATCCATGAATTACTGGACCCAGTCCCACACCAAGTGGAGAGGAGGGGGAGGGAGGTTGACAGGAGTGTGGGGGGGGGGGGGATTGTCACTGACTTGAACTGGGAAACCTGAAACTCTGGTGAATCTTCATTGATGCTGATAGGCTCAATCTGTATGACACCTTACTGATTGTTTAAGCCACTACGAATGGTCCCATGTAGTGTGGGCCAACTTGCAGCTCTCAATCTTAAAAAGAAGATCTATAGACGCCGGCCAGACTTTCATCCCCGGCTTCAAAGGCTTCACCTGCCAGCAGAGTCAATCAGCCTGCCGGGCACTCAGCAGAGAAATCCCTGGCCTGTCTCCTTGTACGCTTGTAACATTGCTGCAGTTCAGCAGCAGGAACTCTCACATCAATCTTTTGGTTAGGAACTCTTGCTGGCATTCAAATAGGGACTTGTTAGTAGAGGACAACTGGGGGGTTATTGTCGGCAATCTCTGCCCAAACTAATTGGAAGCTCCAGGACATGGAGTTGACAGATACAAGGCAGTGCAGTGTTGCCTCCAGCACTTGTTTCACTCTTTCAGCCTGGCTGTTAGATTGGAGGTGGAAACCAGTTGAGAGGCTGGCTGTGGCTCCCACAAGAGAACAGAAGGCCTTCCAAAAATGGGAGGTAAACTGTGGTCCTCAATCAGACACTACATCCCGTGCAGCCAGAACATGAGCTGACCATGAGGGTGGCAGTCTCACAAGTCAACAAGAGCTTAGGGATAGCAATGAAGTGGGTGCTCTTGGAGAATCAGTCCACAACCACCAGAATCGCCACCACTCTCCACCTGGCCCTCACCCGCCTGGACAAAAAAGACACGTACGTTCGAATGCTGTTCATAGACTTCAGTTCGGCATTCAACACAATCATCCCTCAGAAACTGATTGGAAAGCTGAGCCTACTGGGCCTGAACACATCCCTCTGCAACTGGATCCTAGACTTACTGACTGGGAGACCTCAGTCAGCCCAGATCGGGAGCAGCATCTCCAACACCATCACACTGAGCACGGGGTCCCCCAGGGCTGTGTGCTCAGTCCACTGCTGTTCACTCTACTGACCCATGACTGTGCACCAATACACAGCTCGAATCACATCATCAAATTCGCCAATGACACGACCGTGGTGGGTGTCATCAGCAAGAATGATGAGTCAGCATACAGAGAGGAGGTGTAGTGGCTAACGGACTGGTGCAGAGCCAACAACCTGTCTCTGAATGTGAACAAAACAAAAGAGATGGTTGTTTACTTCAGGGGAGCATAGAGTGATCATTCTCTGCTGAACATTGACAGCTCCTTCTTTGAGATCATTAACAGCACCAAATTTCTTGGTGTTCACCTGGCAGAGGATCTCACCTGGTCCCTGAACACCAGCTCCATAGCCAAGAAAGCCCAGCAGTGCCTCTACTTTCTGCGAAGGCTGAAAATAGTCCATCTCCCACCCCCCATCCTCATCACATTCTACAGGGATTGTATCGAGAGCACCTTGAGCAGCTGCATCATTGCTTGGTTCAGGAACTGCATCTCAGATTGCAAGACCCTGCAGCGGATAGTGAGGTCAGCTGAGAAGATCATCGAGGTCTCTCTTCCTGCCATCACGGACATTTACACCACACGCTGCACCCACAAAGCTAACGACGTTGTGAAGGACCCCACACACCCCTCACACAAATTCTTCTCCCTCCTGCCAGCTGGCAAAAGGTACCGAAGCACTCGGGCTCTCACAACCAGACTGTGCAACAGTTTCTTCCCCCAAGCCATCAGACTCCTCAATACCCAGAGTCTAGACTGACATCTACATCATTTATTATTATATTGACATTTGTTTGCTACTGTGCCTATTGTCTCATTTATTATTTATTTATTAATTACTTATTGTACAGCCCTGCACTGTTTTGTGCACTTTATGTAGACCTGTACAGGTCTGTAGTCTAGTGTAGTTTTATGTTGTTTTTACGTAGTCTAGTGTCGCCTTGAGTTGTCTCACATAGTCTAGTGTAGTTTTGTGTTGATTCATGTAGCACTATGGTCCTGGAGGAACATCGTTTCGATTTTACTGTGTACTGTGCCAGCAGTTTCTGGTCGAAATGGCAATAAAAAGCGACTTGACTTGACTTGACTTGACTTGACTTGAGAATGGCTGTGTTTCCAACAGATGGGGCAGACCAGTGACAAAATCCACTGAGAGACAGAACCAGAGGCAATGAGTCATGGACAATATGCAGAACAGACTCTTAGGGTGCTGGCCTGATGTCCTGTTCTAGGTACAAGATGTAGTCATGGATGTCCTGTGTAATTGGTGGTCACCAATATAATCTCTGGTAAGTTTCAGGGTTTGCTGAGTTCCTGGATGTTCAAACAGATGGGAGGAGCTCCAACACTGCAGTGCACTGTGGCAGGGAGAAACAGCCCAATCGGGAGGTCCCCCACCTTGGCTTGGATCTGATTGCTGGGTGGCCCTCACCACCACCTCTATTCCCCAAATCACTGGAGCAGCAATGCATGAGCAAGGAACAATGGGCTCTGGATTAGTGTTGTCCTCAGACATGTCAAACTCCTCAGGGAGAGCACTGGCCCTGGTATTCTTGTTGCCAGTATGATAGGTGAGGGTGAAATTAAACTGAGTGAAGAAGAGATTATGATGGGCTTGATGGAATTTGAGCCTTTTGGAGTCCCAAATGTGGGAAAAGTTCTTGCGGTCTGTCCTTGCCAAAAATAGATGCTCTTCCCCCTTCAGCTTTGTTGCCATGGCCCATGACCTCCTTGGCAAGCACAAATCCTCACTTCCCAACATTGTAGGTACACAATGCAGGAGTCAAGTGATGGGAAATAAAGGCAAAGGGAAGCAGTCAGTCATCTGCAGAAGAGCACTGGGAGAGTACAGCTCCAACGCTGACATCTGATGCATCCACCTTGACGATGAATGGCCGGGGTGAATCTGGAGCAGTGGTGAAGTGTCACTTTAGTTCCGGGAATGACTGGTCTGCTTCAGTTGTCCACTTGCAGAGGTCTTCTTTGGGGAGTGCATTTATAGGGGCCGCAATGGAAATGAGGTTTCTAATGAAGCAGTGATAAAAGCTTGCAAACCCCATGAAATGCCACGCCTGTTTGGCTGTGACTGCCTGAACATTACATGGATCAATTTGAACCCTGGAAGGGGGTGAGGACATAGCCTCAAAGTGACACCTGCTCTATATAGATCTCACACTTCTCTGGCTTTCTGTAATGGCTATTCTTGAAGATCTGTCTGAGAACCCTCCAGGCATGCTGGGCATATTCCCGACGATAGTGGGAATAGATTAGAATGTCGTCCAAATATACAAAAACAACTGATTCAGCATGACATGGCATATCATCATTCCAGGGCCTGAAGAAGAGTGGAGGAGGTGTTGGCCAGACCAAAGGTCACCATGAGATATCTTTATAGTGGCCAGTGGTGGTTTTGAAGGTTGCCTTCCACTTGTCACCTTCTCTGATACGAACCTGGAGGTAAATATTGCGCAGAGCTATTTTGGAAAACACGGTCGCTCCTTGGAAATGTTCAATTGCAGAGGCAAACAGGGGAACAGAGTAGAGGTTACTCAGTGTAATTTTAACCCCCTAGCTAGCCTCAGGCTCGTTCAGCTCGCTTCTGTCTAGGGGGAGCAGCCTTCAGCCCTGCCAAACTGGGTAATCAGCTTGTGTGGATGCTGTGTGAAGTCCCCAACCCCACCAAATAACAGACAGTACACCATATGTGATTAAATGATTACACTCTATAGATATTACTGGAACTAAGTGATTAATAACGATAGTATATATGAAGGAAAAGAAAATAAAGAAAAGGCGCCGAGCTTATCAAAGTCCAAACTACTTCGTGCACAACCGTTGGAGCTCAATTAACGAAGTCTTCTGGCCACCATTCAATCCCCTCAGACCTCCTCGACTCGTAGCTCAGGACCACCCAAAGTGATCAACCAAACACCCCTGGCATGTCTGTCTTCATCTCCTCTCCTCGTTGAACCTCCTGGCCTCAGACCCCTGCTCGGGGTCCGTTCCATCGCCCAGCTTACAGCATCATGTCCTCTCTCTCTCACTCCCTCGCGCCGACTCCCCAAAATGCCAGGCCAACAATCAGCTTACAGACCCAGAAGAAAGAATAACATTAATCCCAATTAGTTAACAAACAAATACAATTCACAATATCAGTAATTTTAACCCAAACAAACTGCGAGAGAAAGCACTTATCATAACAAGGAAGCATTCCTACTTTTAACAAAACAAAGAAGCCATGTTGATTAACATACGCAGTAACATAGAGCAGAAACCCCAATACACAAAAGAAGAAACCCCCTTACATAACGTTACAGGGAAGGAGCTTGCTATTGTTCTTGCTTACAAAAAAGAAGCTTGGCCATGCTGGGGAGGTTGTCGGACTGATAAGCCCTCTGACCAGTGCCTCCTTGATATATTCTTCTATGGCCACCATTTCAGGATAGGAGGGGGAAATAAACCAGCCTGGGGAGGATTAGTACCAACTAAGAGGTCAATGGCACATTTGTATGCCTGGTGTGGAGGCAGGAAGGTGTAATTCTTTTTACTGAAGATGTCAAGGCCAGAATGCCAGATAGCGCCACACTAGCAGTGGCACAGGAATGGGATATGCTGACATTGGCTTGAGCTGAACCCAAACAGATGGACCTGCACGTTGGTCCGCAAGCTAGGAGCACTTTTAGGGACCAATCAATCTGTGGGTTGTGTTGAGATAATTGGGGGAAGCCAAACAACTGTGGCAGTTTCGAAGAATCAAGCAGATAGGAGAGCTGCTCCCTGTAGTTGCCTTCTAACTCAAGTTGGATAGCTTACCAAACTATCTGCTTGGTTCCGGTCCGGGTGTGGTTGCAGGAGTCGGAGCATTAATGGCCAGGTTTGATGAAGCCGTTGGAGTTGCTGGGAGTGGGACTGACATGGCTAAAGGCTGCTGACTTGTGGCAGTGAGAGCGGTAATGGCTGTCACCTGATTCTGGCTGTCAGTAGTAAACGGCTGAATGCAATGGGAGAGCAGTAATCGCTGCCACCTGATTTTGCATGACTCCGGTGAGTTACTGAACCATCGCTGTGAGGGCTGACACCTGTTCTTCCAGTTGCAACAGGGCTTGATGCTCTGAATTTACCTGTTAAGCTGCATGAGACATGTTGGCCAGAACAGCACTTACTTATTTTAGTTTCTCCTCCACGGTCTTCATTCTGGACTGAGTTTGTCTTTCTGCAAGTACCTGTTGCATTGCTGGAGTCACTACTCCCAACACAGCTTCAACTGACTGTAACTTCTTTCCTATCCGGCCAATGAATGTCAAGGACAAGGTCAGCTGTTCTCTCTCTGCCTGGTCCATTTTCTTTGGTTGACACTTGCTGACTTGAGGTGTGTGGTTTTGGCCCATGTGCCAAGAGAGCGAGACTGAAGCGAATCGATAGATCACTGACTTTAATAAGAACTGACCAGAAATAAAGGAAAGACAATAAATGTTCAGCCAATCAGCTGTTAATTAGAACTTTCAAACTAAAGCTAACACTGATACAGCTGCTCAGCAATAGTAGTGTAATACAAAATAACCAGAGCTCCTTATCAGGGTCACTCTAAACAGCAGTCTTCTCTCCCAGAGTCGGGACAGCAGGGAGCAGAAAGCATTGATACTGCTGTGCTTTTGGTCAAGTATCAACAAGGCTGAAACAAGAGGAAAGGAGTTGATTACCAGCACGTTTGAATACTAATTAGCTGGAACGTGTATACTCATGAGCATGATTCTGCAGCCCACCTGTGAAGGCACGCAGACCCCGTAACAGAGTCTGTGATTATTTCACACTGGGCATGTACTCGCTAGAGTTTAGAAGAATGAGGGTGGAACTCATCAAACCCTATTTAATTTTGGAAGCCCCAGAAAGAATGGATGCAGAGAGGATATTACCAGTAGTGGGGGAACCTAGGACCAGAGGGCAGAGACTCAGAATAGAAGGATGTATCTTAAGAATAGAATTGAGGAAGAACTTTTTCCAGCTGAGGGTGGTGAATGTATGGAATTCATTACTACAGGTGGCTGTGGAGAAGAAGTAATTGGGCTGCAGAGGGTTGTAAATTTAGTTGCCTCCATCTTGGGTACTAGCCTACAAAGTACCCAGGACATCTTAAAGGAGCAGTGTCTCAGAAAGGCAGCATCATTATTAAGGACCTCCAGCACCCAGGGCATGCCCTTTTCTCACTGTTACCATCAGGTAGGAGGTACAGAACCCTGAAGGCACACACTCAGTGATTCAGGAACAGCTTCTTCTCCTCTGCCATCCGATTCCTAAATGGACATTGAACCCCCTTGAACAATACCTTAATTTTTTAGTATATATCATTTCTGTTTTTTGAATGATTTTTAATCTATTCAATATACTTACACTGTAATTGATTTACTTATTTATTTATTATTTTTTTTCCTTCTAGATTATGTATTGCATTGAACTGCTGCTGCTAAGTTAACAAATTTCACGACACATGCTGATGGTAATAAACCTGATTCTGATTCTGATATATGATAAATGCAGATACATAAATAAATAAATCAATTACAGTAAAAAATATATATGTATGTTAAGCAGTTAAATTAAAAATTGTACAAAAACAGAAAAAAAAAAGTAGTGAGGTAGTGTTCATGGGTTCAATGTTCATTTAGGAATCGGATGGCTGTTCCTGAATCATTGGGCGTGTGGCTTCAGGCTTCTGTACCTCCTACCTGATGGTAACAGTGAGAAAGGACATGCCCTGGGTTCTGGAAGTCCTTAATAATGATGCTGCCTTTCTGAGACACCGCTCCTTGAAAATTACCTGGGTACTTAGTAGGCTAGTACCCAAGATGGAGCCAACTAAATTTACTACCCTCTGCAGCCAAATGACTTCTTTTCCACAGCCACCTGTAGTAATGAATTCCATGCATTCACCACCCTCAGCTGGAAAAAGTTCTTCCTCATTTCTAATCTTAAGAGACATCCTTCTATTCTGAGTCTCTGCCCTCTGGTCCTAGGTTCCCCCACTACTGGTAATATCCTCTCCGCATCCATTCTATCTGGGGCTTCCAAAATTCGATAGGGTTCGATGAGTTCCACCCTCATTCTTCTAAACCTGATGGGTAACAGTGAGAAGAGGGTATGTCCTGGGTGAAGGGGGTCCTTCATAATGGACATCACCTTTCTGAGGCACTGCTCCTTAAAGATGTCTTGAGTACTACAGAGATAAGTACCCATGATGACTGACTAATTTTACAACTTTCTGTAGCTTATTTTGTTTGGTGTGAGTATTGGAAGGCTAGTGGAATACCATTGGTTGATTATTGGATAGCTGTAGCTATGTTTATCATTTGAAAGTCATTGGTAAGACGTTGCAGGATGATCTTTTGGGGGTCACTGAAGAGTGACTGCAGGTTCATCAAGACACATTAGACAGTTGTTGGAGATCTAATTGAAATACATTGCAAAACCAAGGAATTGTCACTGTGCAAGGAGGAGGTAATGAAGTCAAAGTGAGTCAATATTTTCAGCCATTAAGTCATACATATGGCTCCAAGGAGTTGGAAGATCTGCAGGATAAGATTATAGAGGAGAACAAGAGGATGATCTGTTCAAATTGTTCCCAACTGCCACAACCTAACCAACAATGTGACACCTCCCCCACCCATAAATATTGCAAATGTCCATGTTGTACCTGCTTCATCCTCCCTTGCTCCTAGAGCTACTGATGTTGTCTCTGAGAGCTTCCATTAAATTTCCAGAATAAGTCCATTGGTTTTCCAATGACCCTCAAATTGTCTTCCAATGACTTGCTCTGGTAAGCCTGCCGTAAATTTTAGTGACCCTCCAGTGACCTTTATATGTGCTGAAATGATGCCAAATTCAACTAATTTTCTTCAGACTGTACATGATCTATGTTCCTCCATTCTGTGCATATTCAGGTATCTTTCTAAAAGCCTCTTAAACATCACTGTTGTTATCTTCTTCCACCACTATCCTTTGTAGTCATTCTATGCACCTAACACAATCATGCCCCATACATCTCCTTTAAACTTTCCCCCTCTCAACTTAAATTCATTCCCTCTCATATTTGACATCTTTACCCTGGAAAAATGGGTGGAAGGGTGGAGACTCATCTCTACCAAAGGAGGTGTAAGGCACTCCTTCCTTCCACCAGCCTGTAGGTCACCCTTGGACAAGGTGTAGCGCAAGTTAACCCCCTTCACCCAATCAGTGTCATGTGAAGCCATGGAAGGAAGTGGTGGATGATCGTACGAGCAGCTGTTGCATATCACAAGTCCTGGTTATGTGACCACTGATGCCAGGCAGACAATCTCTGAAGAGTATTGATAATGGCTGGGGTCACCCATCTTGTAAAGACACTGCCCAGAAGAAGGCAATGGCAAACCACTTCTGTAGAAAAGTTTGTCAAGAACAATCATGGTTGTGGAAAAACCACGACGGCCTACCTCAAAGGACATGGCACATAAGGAAGAAACAAATCATTGAATTTAGATTCTGACCATCTGTTAAAAAAACAACATCAGCAGGTTAGGCAGCATTTATGGAGGGTTAAAAAGGGTCAAACAGTTGATGCAAAGTCCATTGAAGTGCAAGGTGGTTCAAAGTACTTATTGTGCTGTTATACTGAGGTGGTGATTAGGTTTGTGCAGATTGGTTCAGGATCTGAATGGTTGAAAGGAAGTAGCTGTGTGGGACTCAACCTTATGCAATTTCCTCCCTTTATCTCACCATACTTAGCCCTCTCAGGAGGACATACGTAATATCTCTATTTCTATCTTATCAAAGCCTGGCACATTTCCACTAATACCTCCCGCCTCTCATCTTTGCAATGTCCTTCTCTTTTCTTCTTGCAGAGGATGGAGAATCACTGAAACCCCACTGGAGAGGCTTGTAGAGTTTAGTTCAGAGAATAAGATATGCAGTATTTTGGAAGTATTGAAGAATTCAAGGCTATGAGAACTGGCACAAAAGAGGAATTAAGGTCTGGGGCAAATCAGGCATGATCACATTAAATGGCAGATGTAGATTTAGGTAGATGTAGGTTTCTCCTGCTCTTATTTTCTTGTGTTCTTTTGCTTGTTAGGAAATAAAGCAAAACAATTTCAATTTCCCAATCGGCGTCAACTTCAGCTTGGTTAATGGTTATTGTGACCGACAACGGATTCGGCAGCAGAACAGATACAACGATTGCACTCGTGAATATGCATGTGTCAGCTAATTATTATTTCATTGTGATGGTATTTAACTCTATTCTTTTCATTGTAGTGCCTGTCGAGACTTGAGCAAAGCATGGTAATGTTTCGCTGCCTGTTTGCATTCGGCCTTGCCTGAGAAATTGGACTGTTGAGACAACTGACTCTGGTATTCTAGTGAAGACTAGTGGTAGTCATTTTATATGTATTTATTCCTTTCAGCCACAGTGTAGGCTTCGTTTTCCATTTGAGGGTTTTACTTAACATCCCTGTTTGGCCTAGCATTTATTGTTTATTTTCCCTCTAACTCTGTTCACATTTGGGCCATATCCAAACGCAGTGACATATTGCAGTCATTTCTCTGTAACTAGGACCTTCCCAGTAGATGAGGGAGCTCCCTGAAGATGAGAATCTGTCCTCATCTACACAAAGAATGAACCACATTAGTGCTGCAGGGTAATAGGACCTGAATTAGTCAACAGATTACAGAATGAGAATCACTGATATACACCTAGTGGCCACTTTATTAGGTATACCTATACACATTCATGGTCGTTAATATAAATATCTAATCAGCCTATCATATGAGGGCAACTCAATGCAAAAGTACATGCAGACACTATCAAAAGGTTCAGTTGCTGTTCATAGTAAATATGAGAATGAGAATGAAATGTGATCTAAGTGACCTTGATTGTGGAATGATTGTTGGTGCTTGATGGGGTGGTCTGTGTATCTCAGAAGCTGCTGACCTCCTGGGATTTTCCCAAGAGTTTACACAGGATGGTGCATAAAACAAACAAAAAAAAAAAATCCAGTTTGTGGCAATTCCTGTGGGCAAAAATGCCTTGTTAATGAGGTCAGAGGAGAATACCAAACTGTTTCAAGCTGACAGGAAGATGATAATAATGCAAATAACCATGTGCAGAAGAGTATTTCTGAATGCACAACACAACAAATCTTGAAGTGGGTGGGCTACAGCAGCAGAAAAGCACAAACATACACTCAGCGGCCACTTTATTAGGTACAGTGGCCACTGCGTGTATGTTGTGAGATTTGTTGCTTGGTGGAAGCAACGTATATTAATAAAATTTACGATAAGTTGCAATCAGAAATATTACAAATATAAATAAGGAGGGCGGAAGGTGAGTTAGTAGCCATGGGTCCATGAACTGTTCAGAAATCTGTTGTTGGAGGGGAAGAAACTGTTCTTAAAAAGCTGAATGTGCATTTTCAGGGTCCTCTATCAATGCGAAGATGACATGTCTCATGTCCTGGATGGTGAAAGTCCTTGTGATGGATGCTGCCTTCTTCAGGCAGATTTGTTAGGCATTTGTAATCTTTTCAACAGACAAGAACCAGACCCAAACAAATTGATCCACTTCCCAATTCTGCAAACATAATTCCCATGGCAACAAACCAATGATCTTTGATTTTCCCTTGATGAAAGGCATTAAGTCTTTCTAATTCAGCAAGGTTGAGTTCATAGAACGACAGTAAATCTCCACTTCAAATCTTTATTTTAGGTAAAAAGAAATGTGCAAAGGAAGATGTGAAAATATTTTTACCAATTTTGATTGAATCTGGGATTCACTGACCTTTCCAGAGGTCAAATCATTTCATGAACAATATTTTTCAGGAAGAGTCACTTAATTAGTGGGACTCTCAACACTTTGGATGAAGCACACAAAACAAAAGGATTCACATTACAGGGGAACATTTGCACTGACACTAAAGTCCAGTGTTGTTGGAGTGTTACATTACCGACAGTATTAATCCTCTCCGTGCCTTGTGGTACCAAGGTGGCAACCTTGCCATTTGTTTAACATCTTGTCTGTTTTCTCTCAAAGTCGAGTTGCTAGCTCGAAACTCAATGCAGCACGGATGGAAAGGGTCCAAGGAGCTGGCCAGATTCGAACTCGGGACCACTCACCTTTGAGGTCCGGTGCTGATACCGCTATACCAGCCAACTTTATCAGCAGTATACTACTTTACTGCATAATCCTTTACAAGTCACTTCCTACACTTTCACTGCTCAGGGTTCCTCACACTGTAGCCTGTGTAAGGAAACAGTAGTATCTACATCTATCTCAATCAATTTCTTGCTGATGTGAGATACTCTATTTTTGATCCATGTCTTCCTTGCCCTGGGTGTTCTTGCTGAGACAGTACAGGGAGAGCTTATATCTAAAGGTCTGGTTTTGTCTTTGCTGTAAAGACTACAAATGCCTAACAAGTCCTCCTGTAATCTGTTAGCAGAATCTGACCCAAAGTCCTTTTATCTTGAAGGACTAACGTGGTGGTGTCCGTTCATAGATCAAGACAGATTCCCACCTTCAGGGAGCACCCACATCAACTGGGGAGGGCCCAACCACAGGGAGATGACTACAAAGGCTATATCCAAGTTGGCGTTAACTGGAACGGGGAGATTCACTGCCTGTTGCTTTGCCTTCCGAGAAGATCCCAAGAGCAGGACTAAGTCACATGACTACTTAAACCTGTTCTTAGCATTCAATACTAGTATTTATGTACTTATTCACATTTTATTCCATATCCATAGTTCAACCTTTAATTTTATAGTAGTCAGCTGCTGACTGACTACCCTGATTGCACCTTCATCAGGTGGTCTGGGTCTCTGTTACTCTCGGCGGGATAATGAAACACCCTCTTTGTAGTGTTTATGAATACTTTTGAATCAGAGCAAATCTCTGACCTCCAGTCCCAAAGCAAGGTGGCCAAAGCCGGAGCTCTCCTGCTCAGGAGAGAGATCATGAAAGCCATCTTATACGCTCTACAGGAAACTGGGACGGTTGGTGTTCAAACACCAACGAACGTCGACTGTGGAAACCATGGCACGAGCCCGGGTCACCACCAAATCTCTCCAGGGTCGGAAGGTGGACTGACTCTGTGACCGGTCGACAGCCTGGCTCGAGCAACCCTGGCTTCCTCCCTGTGACGGTTGGCGCATGGCGACCCGGAGGTCACGTACCTCCAGGCTCTGTCTTGAAATTTTCTCACTGTGGCTGGCCAAAGCCAACGAAAGCCTCCAATACCCCACAGAGTTCATGTTAGACTCAACTGCACTGTGACGAGAGACCTGGGTCCCAAGTGCTGGAGTATCCAAGAATGGAATCGAAACACAATACAAGACTGAAACAAGGACAGGGTTCTAAACTGGACACAAGACAAAAACCCAAAAAAGGGAGGGCAATTGAGCACCAAACCTTAGTTCAGATACTCTTTAACTATTAAAATCCTGGCGCCATCTGCCAATTAGTGTCCCAGGCCTGAATCTTTAACGGGACCGCACCAGCTAGCCATATTCTGCAGAGTCAGAGTATCTAAACCCCTGAAAGCTGGCACAGTTGGGTGGGTGTCACATCGTTTAATGACCCCAAACCTCTCACTTGTTGAATGTCCCTTAACTTCTCACTTACTGAACAGCCCCCAGCCTCACATCTGTTGTCAAAGCCAACAGACATTTCTCAGTCACTGATTAACACTCTAATTCTCCTGGTTAAAGTTTCCTTTTTATTGCAGATCTTCCTTTTCGTTGTTAGTGGACCATGGCAAATGGGTGGTTGCCATGCCAACTGGCTTCAGTCCCAGTTACGCAGCAGGATGCTTATGCTTATCAACAGCCAAACATCCTGTGGCCAACGCTTATATTGATGTTCCACGTTACTCCTCCTTCACTCAAAGTAATATAAACCCTCTCTGGTGTGTTTGGCACAATGCAACATAATCATGCTCTCTGCCATCCTTCATTCTCTGGGGGAAGGAACGTCATTTAACCTGGTTTTCATTATGCTCTCAAGCTGTTTCAAGTTGTCACTATAACCCCAAGCCTTTTCCTGCTCATTCATCTCTTTAATTCCATGAATTCTGGTTCGGGAAGTATTTGGATTGACTCTAGGCCCTGACTGATAAGGGAATTGACCTGGAAAGTCACAGAGGATATTATAATACAACACTTGCGTCCAATGCCCAGCTCGCATTTGGAAAGGATAAATAAATTCACCGTTTTCCCTCAGCCATCAGGTTCCTGAACCAGTATAGATAACTTCACTCACCTCAATAATTGAACTTAATACACAACCTGATGCACCATCAATAACTCACTCTGAGACGTAAAGGTGAGATATCGGCTTTTATTGACTGGAAGAAGGAACAAGTAGTTAGTGACCACTATACAACATCCTGGAGACTGAGAGGCCGGGCTCAGGCCTTGATCGCCTTTATACAGGGGTCTGTGGGAGGAGCCACAGGAGCAGTCAGCAGGGGGGCGTCTCCAAACGGGAATATGTAGTTCACCGCACAACCTATGGACTCACTCTCAAGGACTCTACAACTCACGTTCCCAATATTTAATATTTGTTTTTTATTATTATCATTTTGTTTTTTTTCTGTTTTGTATTTGCACAATCTATAGCCTTTTGCACATTGGTTGTTAGCCCATCTTTGTTTGTGTGTGATTTTTAATTGATTCTGTTGTGTATCTTTACACCTACTGCAAAAACTTGCAAGACAATGAATCTCAGGGTAGTATAACGTGATCTTTATATACTTTGATAATAAATTTACTTTGAACTTTGAGGGTTTGGCATCAGTTGGAGAATCTTGCTCTTTGACCTCTGTTTGATTGGAACAATTAATATCATCTCCTGTCATTTTTCCTTAAAATTATCACAGGATGTGGACCTTAGATTCAGATTCTGAGTAGGACAGTGGTTAACGAAATGCTATTACAGTGCCAGTGACCTGGGTTCGATTCCCACTGTTGTCTGTGAGCAGTTTGTACTTTCTCCACGTGACCATGTGCGTTTCCTCTCACAATCCAAAGATATACCAGCTGGTAGGGTATTTGGTCATTGTAAATTGTCCCATGATTAGGCTAGGGTTAAATCAGAGGTTGCTGGGTAGCATGGTGCGAAGGACTGGAAGGACCTATTCTATGCTGTGTCTCAATAAATAAATTAATTAATCAATCAATAAAATATTTCACTATTCTTCCTGAAGAGATCAATCTCTCTCTCTTGTTTCTCCCATCAGTCACTTACACCTTCACTCTTTTAGTCCCCTTTCACCCTTCTCTTTTCCTCACCTGCCCATCACCTTCCCATCACCTTCCCCTAGTGCTCTTCCTCCTTCATGCTCCCTCCGATCAGATTCCTTCATCTTCAGCCCTTAATCTTTTCTACCTCTCTCCTTGCAGCTTCTTACTTCATTCCCTCTCCCCTACCCACCCCCCACCTTCCCCCTCACCTGGTCTCAGATTTCACCTGCCAGCTTGTGCCCCCTCCCAGCAGCTTATATTCTGATTGCTGCTCCCTTCTTTTCCAGTTCTGACAAAAGGATTTGACCTGAAGCATTAACTGTCTATTTCCCCTCTAGAGATTCTTTCTAACTTGCTGAGTTCCTCCAGCACTGTGAATGGGCTATTTACACCAGGGGCAAATTACAGCAGTCAATTGACCTAGCACGTTGCTAGGTGATGAGAAAAATGGCATAGAGAAAAGCCACGTAATGTCACGCAGACAGGTCAGGGTGCTGAAATCGTGAAGGGGCTGCTCCATTGCCAATACCACTGTGACAGCAACTTGCTCAAAACTTTCCTCTACACCTTCTCCAAAACACTGTCCATCTTCCCCAAAGCTAAGACCCTCAACTGAACACGGCTCTCCAGCAGAAGGCAGATCAATAGTTTATAAAGCTAAGGAGGGATACTGGGAGAAGCAACCAGGTGTTCGAAATGACAACTGTCTCCTAGCAACCTGTGAGTGCTTTTCAGGTAAACTTTCAGCTCACTGTGTAACCATAAAAATGATTTGGAACAGCAATAAATATTAAAATCTTGAGTGAAAATTATACCCAGTGGACACTTCATAAGGTACACCTGTACACCTGCTCATTAATGCAAATATCCAATCAGCCAATCATGTGGCAGCAGCTTAATGCATAAATGTGTGCAGATATCATCAAGAGGTTCAATTGTTCAGACCGAAGCATCAGAATGTGGAAAATAAGATCTAGGTGACTGACCACTGCTCGTGCCAGATGGGTGGTTTGAGTATCTCAGAAACCGCAAATCTCCTGTGATTTTTTACGAACACGGTCTCTGAAGTTTACTAAGAATATTGTGGGAATCAAAAAATAAAATCCAGTGACCATCAGTTGATAATTCGTGAGTTCAGAGGAGAAGGGCAAGACTGGTTCAAGCTGACAAGAAGGCGACAGTAACTCAAATAACCACACGTTACAACAGTGGTGTGCAGAAGAGCATCTCTGACTGCACAACATATCGAACCTTGAAGTTCTACAGCAGCAGAAAGCCATGAACTTACATTGAGTGCGCACATTATTAAATACAGGAGGTACCTAATGAAGTGGCCACTGAATGTATAATCTAACGGCTTAATACGTTTGCATTTTTTATCAGTATTTAAGAGTACAAAGTGCAGGATGCAAAGTCACACAATCATATAGCAAGGAAACAAGACCTTCAGCCCATTGAGTCTGTGTTGACCATCGCATGCCCTCTTCTTACACAAACCCTACCCAATTTATTCTCCACATAGCTCCCCTCCACGCTCCCAGATTCTATCACTGCCCACCCATCATGGGTCAAGATACAGTGTCCACTTTAACCTACAGCACAGATTTGTGGGAGGCACAGCAATGTAGGGAGTGGCACTGTTATGTAGCAGTTAGCACAATGCTATTCCAGCTGCTGCCTGCCAGGAGTTTGTACCTTCTCTGTGTAACTGCATGGGTTTTCTCCAGAAGTTCATTTCCTCCCACATTCCGAAAATTTCATTAGGGTGAGTGTGCTGACAGAAATCCGGTGACACTTGCGGAACTGCCCAGCACAATGCTTGGCGACTTGATTTAGACAGAAATGGCATTTTCTCTGTATAGGTAGAAATAATAAGTAAGGCTAATCTTTGTCTTTATTTTTACCAATTTAAACTTCTTTGGATGTGGGAGGAAACTGGAGCATCGAGAGAAAGTCCATGTGCTGACATAGAGAATGCGCACAGACTACACCCAAGTTCAGGATCAGCTTCAGGTCACTGCAAACTCTGAGACAGACTATTTGTTTCAGCAAAATTTCACCAAAACCTGGTGGGTGACTCTTGTTCACTAGTTCTACATTAACAGTTGGGTAATGTTCTTTTGACAATTCTTTCTTTCTGGAAGATTGAGCCCTTTGATAGTAAATACTCCCATCGTGAGGAAGCCATGATGGTTACTCCCCATGGTGGTTAGTTTAAAGCTTTACGGTGCTAACCACCTGTGTTCAGTCCTGCTGCTGTGCGTAAGGAGGTCAAACATTCTCCCCGTGACTGTGTGGGTTTCCTCCCATACCCCAAACATGTATGAGTTAGGGTTAGCAAGTCGTAGGCCTTCTATTTTGGTGCCAGAGGCAAGCTGGCACTTGTGGACTGCCCTAGCACATCCTCAGTCAGTGCTGTTGGTTATTGACACAGAGATTGCATTTCGCTGTATGCTTCGACATTTCGATGTACATGTGACAAATAATGCTAATCATTAATGATTAATCATCACCTCAATAAATCCATTACCTTTCTTCATTGTGAATTATATTACATACAGAAAATAGCTTTTTATTCAATGGTACAGGCAACAAAATGTTAATTAACTGGAACCATCAATTTCATTTTCACTGTAGTTAATTACTGCATCATATTCCTGGCATGTGCAATTATTAGGAGTGCCCATGAAATCATTCATTTCTTTGGGTCTGCTGGACTGGATTTGATCTGTGTTTGCTGCGACTCAAACTGCCCTGCTGGCGAGATCCAATTAATAATTACTTCATCTTACTAACCATAACTTTCGGCCCAATCTAATACGTGCATTGAATTTCACTTGAGGAAGTCTGCCTAATTTAACAGCCCTGTTTGTTAGGCACCACAGGCAATATGGCTATGCACTGTGATTATCGAGTGCCCTGATTTTATGCTCCTGAATTATGGGATGGTGACAGAGCAAAAGGAGGCTACTCAGCCCACTACCCAACATTTTAAGAACAGCTTCTTCCCCTCTGTTATCAGATTTATGAACAGTCCATGAATCTCCGAACACTGTCTCACTTTTCCATGAGTTATTTCTTTTACATCTTATTGCAACAGTAATCTTTTGTGTCATGCACTGTACTGCTGCCTTAAAACAACAAATTTCTCGATGTACGTCAGTGAAAATGAACTTGATTCTGATTGTGTCCAGGCCAGCTCTCTGCCAGGACAATGTCCTATCTGTACGTCCAACCCCTGCCACATCATTCCAAACCGTGGTGGATCCCAGCTCCACTACATCAGTGGCAAGCGTTTCAGATTCCAACTACATCCTGTGAATAAACTCTTCATTCTCAGAATCAGAATTGGGTTCATTATCACTGACACATATCAGGAAATTTGTTGTTTTCTGGCAGCAGTACAGTGCAAGAAATAAAAAATTCCTGAAAGTAACAGTAAAATATAAATCTTGCAAAAGATGAATACTGAGGTCATCGTTTATGGATTCCATGTCAGTTTATAAATCTGATGGCAGAGGGGAAGAGGCTGCTCCTAAAATGTTGGGTGTGGATCTTCAGACTTCTGTACCTCCTCCCTGATGGTACAAATGAGAAGAGAGTGTTCCTAATTCAGTAATTCTTAATTCTCTTCCCTTTTATATTCTACCTTCCTGAAATCTTCTACCAAAGAGCCTGATTTTCCTTTATCTACTCGGGCTAATCTCCCTGTCATTTATATCCTTGTTCCAAGTCTTTCCTAGGTCTTTTTTTCTCCATTCAAAACCTCCCAGATATCCTTCAGGAGGGTGGAAACCCTACCCTTGTAAAGCCCATCAAAGCTTTTGACAAGCAGGGAAGATCCACTTCATTTTTATCAACTGTCCAATATAAAAATAAGTTTTTAAAATTTCTTAGTTTTCTCTGACATTTAAAGTCAGTTTAAAGATACTAAAGAATTGTTAATTTTGTGTATTTAATATTTGAGTAATCTTGCATATATATAGTAAATTGATTGATTAAGCATTCTTGTTTAAATAATTAATTATGGGTTATATGTAAACAATATATTAATTGCATAGGTAATCATGTGTGTGTGTGGCATCCGTCGGTCTCGAGAGATCATGGATCTGCGCCTGGAGTTTCCAGGGTGCAGGCCTGGGAAGGGTTGTACGGGAGACCGGCAGTTGCCCAAGCTGCAGGCTTTCTCTCTCCACGCCATCGATGTTGTCCAAGGGAAGGGCACTAGGACCCATGCAGCTTGGCACCAGTGTTGTCGCAGAGCAATGTGTTGTTAAGTGCCTTGCTCAAGGACTCAAACACGTTGCCTCAGCTGAGGCTCGAACCAGTGACCTTCAGGTTACTAGTCTGATGCCTTGCCCACTAGGCCCCGCGCAAACATGCTACCATGGGATACGTGCACCCGTCGCTTAAAGCAAAGGTGAAGTTAGATCTGCATTGCCGGATTCCTATGCATTAATTTAATGTTCTGAAGTTATAAAATGTAACAGCAAAAAAACCATTAAAATAAAGCATTAAAAATCTAAAATGTACATGAGAACGTAGAACAAGGAACACTCAAGGCAAGTCCATCCTTATCTTGTAAGAAGATGGCGGCAAGAAAAAATGAGACAAAGGGTGACACCCTCCAGATGGCTTATAAAACTATTTCTTTCACTTCTTTTACATGTAACGCGCTGTAAGGTTTCACTGCTAATGTACTGGCTCTTTTGTAATGTTTCTGCAAAAACGCAGGGCGACTGCAGGGCCCATAGCAGGAGAGGCTGGGCCGGGCCCTGCCCATGAGAGGGATACTGATTCGGGGGATGATGATCTGGATGATGTGGATGGTGCCCTTTGCAAACTGAGGCAGAGACTCCTGGCCCTTCTCCCACTGAGTCAGGTGAAGTGGGGGGAGCTATCTGTGGGCAGCCTGGTTTACAGCAGGACCCTGAAGGTGAGGAAATGGGGCTTGGATGCGGGACAGAGGGCTCTGAGTTGCAGGGGGACAGGAGTGATAGATCAGGGGATGATTCGCCAAGTAGGCCCAAAGTAATCCCAGAAGTGTCTGAGCTTGAAGAGTTTGGTGAGGAGGTACAGAGGTCTCAGAGAATTAGGAGATCACTGGATAGATTGGTCTATGTAGCAGCTGGGGAACAGGGCATGATCTCTACAGTTTTGGGGAGCCATGTCACTGCCTTTTGCACCTGGATTAGGCTTTGTGTTGTGCATGAAGGGTTGGCGGACTACCTCAACATGATGAGGACATGACTAAATTTGGTGGGGGGGAGAGTGTAATGCACTGTAAAGTTTCACTGCTAATGTAGTGGATTTTTGTAATGTTCACTGCTGAAGTAACGGTTTCTCTGTAGCAGCAATGTTTGGGTTATAGCTGGAGATAATAGGACTGTGGATGCATGTTAGCCAATCAGGATTTTGTTACCCTATCTCGTGATTCTGGAAGCTGTTGATTTTGTGGGCTTTTGCCAGAGGGAGAGATGAAGAGAGAAGACGTGAATGGAGAGATTTGGTAGTCCGCCGGATGGGGTGGACTCAGAGTGAAGGTCCAAAGGGCAGCGACAATTGGAGGAGGTCGAAGGGGACTGATTAGCCTATGATGAGAGAGCTCCAACTTTGTGCACAGACTGTTTAACAAGATTTGAGCCCTTTTTCTTTTATATTTAATTTCTCTACTAACCATATAGTCAATCTGAATCTGAATAAAGCTTAATCATTTAATCACATATTGTGTACTATTTGTTATTTTGGGGTACTGATTTGCAACAGGGGACACATTGCATAGCATTCACCCAAACAAGATTTCTTAAGTTTGGCCAGTCAAGGGGTTATCACCCCCTATATTAAGTCGCTAGGTGAAGCAAGTGTTACATACATTTTTTTTTCTTTCAAATGTGATTCTACTATTGTTGGAGCCTGTGATCTACATTTTGGTGGGGGGGGGGGGGTGTTTGGGTCAATTGAGCAATATGGCGCTTTGCTATCTCTGAAAGTGTTCTGTGAGGTTTCGAGCAAAATGTATGGAGTGAAGGCCAAGAATCCTTGGGACGGGTCACAAGACCATGATCGACTCCATTTCTTGCCGATCAAAGTGCCGAAGAAGATTGAAATCATCAAGGTGAATGGGGAAGACAAGCTGGTGTTTAGTGCCATCTATGAGCCTCTAGCTCGCTGCTGCCAGAGGAAGGTTGCTCTGTGTAATGCTCTGTCTCTCTCTCTCTCCTTCTCGCTTGCTGCTCCCAAAGGTAGGTCCCTGCATTCAAATGTTTTCTCTCTCCCTTGATGCTGTTGAAGGATGATCCGGATTTCTTGGTCTTGGGCAAACTTTAATTGAAGCGGTTTGTGGATTGGACTCTGTCGTTCGCGTTCCGATGTGTTTCTGGTCACTCCTTTTATCGCTGCTAGTTTGGGTGATTTTGAGTAGGGCTGCCTGCAAGGTGAGGTGAACTGAACATGCCCAGACTTTTTCATTTTTGTGCTTTATATTCTGTTTTTCACTCTTCATTTGTGTGATTTGATTTTTGTTGTCGTGTGAGGAGGGGGGAGCTCATTAATGCTTTTCTTTGAATGGTTTTTTTGTGGCTGTCTAAGGGGAAGATGAATCTCAGAGTTGTACACTGCATACGTACTTCGATAATAAATGAACTTTGAATCTTTGAATCTTCATTGAAGTACACTCGAGCAGCACGGTGGGCCAGCTGTCCCACAGCTTCAACCCTGACCTTTGGTACTGTCTGTGTGGAGTTTGCATGTTTTTCTTGTGTTTGTTTGAGTTTCTTCTGAGTGATGCAGTTTCTTTTCACAGTCAAGAAGTGTGCAGATACAGAAAGATGCCCACACTTGTCGACAAGTAGCAGAATCTTGGTGGGGTCAAAGGGTTAGGGTTGGATTAGTTTACCAGTCTACAAGTAGAAACAAAAGGGCTAGTGTAGGATTAGTTTACTACTAGGGGCTTGAAGATCAGCACAAACACAGTGGGCCAAAGAGGCTCTTTCCATGCTATTTGTCACTGTGACTTTATGGATAAATCTGTCCCATCATTGAAATTTTCCTACAACCAATGATCTCACTTTAAGGACTCTCATTATCTCATGTTCTCATTACTTATTGCTATTTATTTATGTTTACATTTGCACAGTTTGTTGTCTTTATGCTCTACTTCATCTTTCATTGATCCTGTTATAGTTACTCTAGAGATTTGCTGATTATCCCCACAGCAGAGTGAACCTCAGGGTTGTATATGGTGACATACAGGGTGATTGGTAAGTTCATGGCCTAAGGTAGATGGAGTCAATTTTAGAAAGCCTAGCACAGTTATTTTTCCTACATTTACACCCTTATTCCAGCGGTCGTGGAGCATAGAGATCCCTTATTTGTAGAAGTTGGCGTCTTGGGCCTCCAGAAGTGGTCGACAGCAGGGGGTGATTGATAAGTTCGTGGCCTAGGGTAGAAGGAGATGAGTTATTAACTACAAACTTACTGCATTTTCACACAGTTCAATTGCAAGTGCACATAACGAGAACTGTATAACTCAACTCCTTCTACCTTAGGCCATGAACTTGCTCTAGACCACCTGGAGGTCCAAGACTCTCTCGTTACATGCACGTGCAGTTCTACAGTGATAATGCAGAAAGTTTGAAGTTAATAACTCATCTCCTTCTACCTTATACCATGAACTTATCAATCATCCCTGCTGTGGACCATTTCTGCAAAGAAAGGATCCATATGCTCCACTTCTGCTGGACTAAGTGTGTTCATGTAGGAGGGGACTATGTTGCAAAATAAATGTGCTAGGTTTTCTAAAATTGACTCCTTCTACCTTAGGCCACGAACTCATCAATCACCCCTCATATATGTATTTTGATAATAAATTTTATTTGCAATGTTGAACGTTCAAATTTATGAATAAGAAAAAAATTTTAAAAGCATTTTTCAAATGACAAGGTATAGGTTTCTAGCCTCTTCTGCATTCCAGCCGGACCAGTGACTGGACTGAGTCCAGGTCTCGGTTATCATTGGCTCATTATGTTTGTTACTGACCTGCTGGTACATTTATTAAACTGCTTCCCCTTACTGGGGCCACGTCCATTATCCCATTTATAAGCTGGCAAGGATATAGCTGGGTCTGGCCAGATTCTGCGGTAGCAAATTGCACTGTTTCAGCCCACAGGGTCAGGAGGTAAATGCGCCAATCTGTGTGTTTGCATCTCTCTTCTGCTTCCACACGCAAGTATACCTCTTTGGCTAAAGATCTTTGCTAGTGACTGTAAAAGTATTTCCACAAGACATATTAAAGTGCAAGAGGTTTGCAGTTGAGGGGATGAAAGGGGTACTGTTGTCAAAGCTGTCCCCTCTGCAGTGCAGAACTTCCACTGCACTTCACTGAGAAGCCTCCCAACACTTTGAGTTCTCAACAGGATGAGTCCTCAACCTTCTAATTTAGTAACCTCTGAACTATTGTCTCTTTGTTCTATTTTCTTTGATGATCTTAAACACAAGACAGCTTGCAGATGCTGGAAATCCAGAGTAGCACAGACAAAATGATAGACCAATTCAGCAGATCAGGCAGCATCTATGGAGCCAACCTATATATGAAGGGTCTCAGCGCGAAACATCAGGGGTTTATTTCTCTCCATAGATGCTGCCTGACTGCTGAGTTCCGCCAGCAATTTGTATGTTGTTCTGTAATATTCTGCCTGAATGACAAGCAAACAAAAGCTTGATATATATGACCTAGCAGCACAGCACAACTAACACACTGGACTGCCACTGGCTGTATTGTAAGCTTCTCAAAGTGCAACCCTACATTGCTGTTGTGAGAGGTGAAAATGGTTAGGGCTTGCCATCAGGGCTCTGATGATGCTGTGTAGGCCAATCCCCTGTACAGTGGATACAATGGATTACAGAAACATTGAAGAACTCCAACCGTGCTGTCGACTTTGTGTATGATCAAGAGACGGGAGGTCATCGATGGCCTATGAGCTAATGGCCCAAGAAGCAGAATAGACTGGCCGTATTGTAAGGGACCAATGGGACTTAGTCTTTAAATAGCAACACAGCATGGATCTCTGCATGCACATCAGATGAGGAAGCCTGGGTTTGCTGCAGGATTTCTTTATCACAGTACCTCATTGTAATAGCAGATTTGTCATAAGGAGCAGTACATGGTTAATGACAAGTCGCATAACAGCATTTGTGCACAGAGGTATCTGGAGGTCCCTGAATAGGAACATAGAAACCCTACAGCACAATACAGGCCCTTTGGCCCACAAAGTTGTGCCGAACATGTCCCTACCTTAGAAATTACTAGGCTTACCTATAGCCCTCTATTTTTCTAAGCTCCATGTACCTATCCAAAAGTCTCTTAAAAGACCCTATCGTTTCCGCCTCCACCACTATTGCTGGCAGCCCATTCCACACACTCACCACTCTCTGGGTAAAAAACTTACCCCTGACATCTCCTCTGTTGATGTTTACACAAGCTTACACATTTACACAGGTAAAGGAGGCAGGTGACTAGCTTGCCATTATGAGTTGAGATATTAAGTTCAAGAATTAATTTGCATGAATGCAGAGACAGAAGGTAAAGTTATAAGACCCCAGTTAGGCCCCATCTGCAGTATTGCACTCAGATCTGGTTACTCCATTACAGGAAGGATGTGGAGGAATTGAAGAGGGTGCAGAAGAGATGTAGCAAGATGCTGCCTGGATTAGAGGGTGTGTTCTATAAGGAAAGGGTGGACAAACTTGGGCTGTTTTCTGAATGGCAGAAGCTGAGGGGAGACCTCATAAAAGATCATGAGATACAGAGAGAGTAGACTTCTGGTGTCTCCTTCCCAGGATCAAAATGTCTGATACTAGAGAGCATGTATTTTGGCCAAGATGGAGGGAATTTCAAAGGAGATGTGTGGGACAATTTTTTTTTAAATTATTTTTTTTACACACAGAGGGCAGTGGACGCATGAAATACACTGCCAGAGTAGTGTCGGAAGCAGGCATAATTGAGGTGTTAAAGACTTAGATAAGCACTTCAATGTGTGGAGAATGGAAGGACATGGACTGTGTAGACAGAAGGAATTCCTTTTGTTGAGTGTTTAGTCCTTTAGTTAAGTCTTCAATTACTAGATTAGTTACTTTGGTACACCATCATGGGCTGAAAAGCTCGAACTATGCTCTACTGTTCTCTGTTCTATGTGTAATGTATAGATCCATTTAGTTCAGGACAATGACTCCCCCCCCAGCCCCCCCCCCAAGTTAGCACTACATATTTATCTGTCTACACATGCACATTGTTTTCCCTCTCTCTCCGTCTTGCTGCAATGTGAATACACCAGTTACAATAATCTCTCACGTGTGTGCTTTTATTTAATCGATATGTAGTTGTGCACAGACACAACACTATATTCTCAGTCTATCTTTCTGATATAGAGTACAAAGTAAATGGCAGGATACTTGGTAGTGTGGAGGAGCAGAGGGACCTGGGGGTACATGTCCACAAATCCCTGAAAGTTGCCTCACAGGTAGATAGGGTAGTTAAAAATGTTTATGGGGTATTAGCTTTCATAAGTCGAGGGATAGAGTTTAAGAGACGTGATGCAATGATGCAGCTCTATAAAACTCTAGTTAGGCCACACTTGGAGTACTGTGTCCAGTTCTGGTTGCCTCACCATAGGAAGGATGTGGAAGCATTGGAAAGGGTACAGAGGAGATTTACCAGGATGCTGCCTGGTTTAGAGAGTATAGATTATGATCAGAGATTAATGGAGCTAGGGCTTTACTCTTTGGAGAGAAGGAGGGTGAGAGGAGACATGATAGAGGTGTACAAGATATTAAGAGGAATAGACAGAGTGGACATCCAGCGCCTCTTCCCCAGGGCACCACTGCTCAGTACAAGAGGACATGGCTTTAAGGTAAGGGGAGGGAAGTTCAAGGGGGATATTAGAGGAAGGTTTTTCACTCAGAGAGTGGTTGGTGCATGGAATGCACTGCCTGGGTCAGTGGTGGAAGCAGATACACTAGTGAAGTTTAAGAGACTACTAGACAGGAATTTAAGGTGGGGGATTATATGGGAGGCAGGGTTTGAAGGTTGGCACAACATTGTGGGCCGAAGGGCCTGTAATGTGCTGTACTATTCTATGTTCTATATACCCCTGACATATTGGGTGGCATGGAAACAAGGAGGAGGCACATTCTTTCCAAAATTATCTAGCTTTGTTATGATGTTTTTAATATTTTTCAGACTTTTCGGTTTTTAGTGAATGACTTTAAATAAAAAATCTTCAATTCTATTGCTTTTGAAATGCCTTTGAATTTTATAGAAACTATGGAACCACTCACAGATTGTTAGGAGCTGGTTAAATTGGGGCAAGCTTTGCAAGGCTGTTTTGAGGGTGGGGCACAGAATTTACAACAGTGAGATTGACTGTTGGGACTAGAGTTGGGAGCCAGCAAGAAATGGTCATTTCCTTTTCTGCTCCCTTCCATGAGTCTTGAGTGAGACTCAAGGACAGCTACCATCCTACCGTTATTAGGTTCTTGAATAGACCTCTCATATACTAAATGACTCTTGAACCATTGATCTTCCAATCTATCTTGTCATGACCCCTGCACATAATTTTTCTACCTGCACTACACTTCAGCTGTCACATTATAAGATGATAAGAAATAGGAGTAGGTGTTGGCCATCAGGCTGTCGAGCCTGCTCTGTCATTCAGTAAGATCCAAGCTGATCTGGTTTAGACCGACCTCTCTACTTGCCTTTTCCCCATAACCCTTAATTTCCCTGCTATGTAAAAATCTATCTGTGTCTTAAATATACTAACTGGGGTATTCATTCATTATGTATGACTTGGGCAATCTTGTTTTGACTATGATTTTTCTACAGGAGTAGCTTGCCATTGCCTTTTTCTGGGCAGTGTCGTTACAAGATGGGTGACCCCAGCCATCTTCAGAGATTGTTTGCCAGGCGTCGGAGATTGCATAATGAGGACTCGAGATATTCATCAGCTGCTCATACAACCTGCTCCCCTAGCTTTGTGTGACCCTGATCGGGGGCTTGGCCCCACCTCCTTTTGTAGAGATGTATTGCCACCTCCTGACCCATAATGAGGTTTTATATATATATAAATATATGCTATAATAAGACCTTATATTCCTCACCGTTGTACTCCATCTGCCAGATCCTTGCCCACTAACTATTCCTATCTATACAGTATCACTCTGCAAAATCTCCACAATTTCCTTTTCCACTCAATTTATGAAGATAAAGGTTAGTTTAATTTGACACATCTACATCAAAGCATTCGAAACGTAACAGTGAGATGCACTATTTGTGACAGTGATCGACGCAGTCTGAGGTGTGTTGGGGACAGCTGGCAATTGTTGCCATGTTTCTGATGCAAACGTGCCAGAGCCACAACTTACCTAACTGGTACAGCTTTTGGAATGTGAGAAGGAACTGTAACACCCAGGGGAGACCTAACGTGGTCACATGGAGAATCTACAAACTCCTTCCAGGCAGCCGTGGGAACTGAACCCATCTCACATCTAGCACTGTGAAGTGTAATGCTAACCAGAACACTACCATGCAGTCCCTATTTAACCATATTAAATACCGTCAATTTAGTGTCTAGTGTCACCAGCCAGCTTAGAGTTGGAGACAATGCAATGTAGCAAAGCAAGGTAGCAGGCCCGTTGCCAAGGCGCGAGGAACACCCAGGGATCGAATGCCTTATGCACTGGGCCGGATCAGAAAGGTCGGCTATGGGCCGAATTGAGGCGGCAGGGTCCAGGCCACAGGGTGCATTGTAGCAACTGAACCCAATGTTTGGACGACGATTTAGGCACCAGACAGATTGAAAAGCTCAGGGTGTTGGGGCCCAAGGCGAGGGATGGGTCAATTCAGCTCGCTGCTATGCGACGTTTACTTGGCTCTGGGCTGAACTAAGGCTCTGTGACAGGACCGTCTCAGTGGGCTTCAGTTCCGAACACTATTTACTTGCGTTCATTGTCTGCAAGATTTGTTTTTTTTTTGTTCTTTTGGGTTTCTCAAGGTTGTCTAATGTATACATACTTTGGTAATAACTGTACTTTGAATTTTGTGATATCCTACACTTAATTGTGGCTTCCAAACCACTGTGGGTCGACCTTTGTGGCACTCTGCTTGCCACTGGTTGCCAACCGGAGAAACTCTCATTTATCCCAACTCTCTGCCTTCTGTTGGTTAACCAATCCGCCATCCATGCTAATAAATTGCCCCCAACTCCTTGCATTCTTATCTTATGGACAAGTCTTTCATGCTGCATATACTTGTCATGGGGTTTGGCAGTTTTTGTGCCTTAGTAACTCAGAGGGCTATGTTGGCTGGAGTTGGGCCTTATGCTTTGGCCTTTGGTAGGTGTGGTGAACTACATATACCTGTCTGGACACACCCCCTGCTGACTGCTCCTGTGGCTCCTCCCACAGACCCCTGTATAAAGGCAATCAAGGCCTGAGCCCGGCCTCTCAGTCTCCAGGATGTAGTATGGTGGTCACTCACTGTTTGTTCCTTCTTCCAGTCAATAAAAGCCGATATCTCAACTTACGTCTCAGAGTGAGTTATTGATGGTGCATCAGTAGGGTTATCCATCCTAAGCTGGTCAAAGGATTGAGCCCAGGCTAGGAGTAGTTAACTGGTACTCCAGGTTCAGGATTCAGATTAGGGCTAACCACCCTGACTGGTCAAAAAAAATGTTCCATAAACAGTTATGAAGAATCTTTTTATATCAATGTACGATAGTATAGATGGATATAGATGCAGGATGGTGATGAATGTTGGTAGTTCGGGTTGAAATGTTAGACATTATGGTGTCCGCCAAGCTTGCAGATGTTTCATCACCAGTTGAGGAGACATCCTCTGTGCCCAGTTGTTGGTGTTTTTCTCCGAGAGTGCTCATGTTTATATATAAGGATGCAGTCTATGAGCCTCTAAAAAACGTGAGCCAGTAGAATTCAAAGGTGAAGGGGTAGTCAAACAGGACCAAGGCAAACAAGTCGGGTGGGGGGGGGGGGGGGTGAGGTGTTACATAAGTACAGAGAGGAACACCAACAACTGCGTGCTGAGATGCCACCTTGACTGGTGATGAAAGGTCGGTGAACACCACAACATCATAGAGACGGAGGGCCTTCACTGCTGCCCTAAACTCCAACGGTGTAACAGGCAGAAAATAAGGCAAGTTATCAGGCACCTATATTCTGCAATTATGCATGATATTATCGGACTGGTCAGCTTTTCACTGTATCTCAGTACAATAACAATGCATGAACCAACATGATTCCATTTGGGAGGATCAACCAATATATCTCCCATTCTTACCAGGAAGACTCTGTCCTGCCCTATTCAAACTGAAGAGGGAGGTTTCTTTCATGACCTTGCTGCATAAGGAGACATTGTAAAACAGAGAAAAGGTAAAATTCACACGAAGTATGGATAATTTACTTGCATTACTTCCATCTTGTGCTCCTGTGCTATTGCAATTATTCCCTCAAATCTTCAGCGCATCAGTAAAGCCAATGCTGAAACACAATTCAATCTTCCTCCCATTGTTAATGAAACTCTGACCTCGGGTTACAGACAGAATGGAGAGAATGTTCAATAATGTTCAAAATCTTTGGTCCTCTCAATACTCACGACTACTTATGAGTTGCAGGAATTAGAAACAAGTTAATACATTCCATGGCACGGAGAGTTTATAACATTCATCCGCAATACTCTTATTCCCAGTTGTACACTTGAATCATTAAAGGTAATAGTGGTAACTATAATAAACTCATTGTAGTTCTGTAAAAATATACTTAACTCTGCACGTTCTTGCAAATCCCTGCTCCATTCCATAAAACGTCATCCCTTCTGTAATTTCTTTGCTAGGTCAAAGCTTTCATCGAAACACACAGCAATGAAGTAATCCCTGCAGCCCACCATCTTCACGTCACCCAAGACTCCAGCAAATTTCGACATAGAGAGTCTTCTAAGTGGTTGCATCACCGTCTGGTATGGAGGAGCGACTGCACACGATCAGAGAGAACTGCAAAGGGATGAAAGCTCAGCCAACCCCATCGTTGGCAGTAGCATCCATGATTAAAAATCCCTCATCACCCAGGACATACCTTCTTCTGGGTGCTACTTCATCAGGGAAGTGGTACATAGAACATAGAACATAGACCAACACTGCACTGGGACAGGCCATTCAGCCCACAATATTGTGCTAAACCAGCTAAAAAGTGAATTAAAAATACCCAAACACTAATCCCTTACTGCTGCCGTTGTTAACAAATTTCACGACATACGCCAGTGATATTAAACCTGATTCTGCTTATGAAACACCCGCCATGGGAAAGAGGTATTGACCAGATCTCTGAAAATATAAGATAAAACTCTAAGCAGGGGAGACAGACTGAAACTTTTTTTCCCTCCCAGAATAGTAATGTCAGATATTAGAGAACATGTACTTAAGGTAAGAAGAGAGAAGCTTAAAGGAGAGTGTGGCCTGCCAGTGTTAGTGGAGGCAGTACATATAACATCAATTTCTCTGACTTCTGGTCATTTCTGCCCCCATTCCCCCTTTTCAATTTTTCATTCCCTATTCTGGCTCCCTTCTCACCCTTGCCCTCCTCCCCTTCCTTTCATCTCTCTGGGGCCCCTCCTTCTGTTTTCCCATGTTCCCCTCTCCTCTCCTATCAGGTTCCATCTTATTTATTTACCCCTCCCCCAGCCATCCACCTGTCCCCTGCCTCACCTAGCCTCATCTATTACCTGCCAGTTTGAGGTAACCTTAAAAAAAAGATTTAAAAATTACCTTTACTTGTCTCAAGTGCATCGAAACACCAAAGCATACAGTGATTTGCATCAACGGCCAACACAGCCCGGGAATGTACAAGGTTCAGACCGCTAGTGTTGTCATGCTTCCAGAGACAATATAGTATGCCCACAACCTACCAACCCTAACCCGTAAATGGAACGTGGGAGGAACCCTGAGCATGCAGAGGAAACCCTCGTGGTTATTGGAAGAACGTACGAACTCCTTACCGGCAACATCAGGAATTGAACCCAAATTTTCCAATCACTGATGCTGTAAAAGATTACCCAAATGACCATGCTACTGTGCCACCCCAACGTTGGCTTAGGTTGTTTTCTGTGGAAGTAGATAAAGATTTAATTAAGGTATACAATATTTCAGGGCACTTGATCTTAGAAGAAGGCTTCAAAACCATAGAACGCAGGTTAACGCAGTGGCTTCCGACCTTTTTTTTTATGCCATTAAGCAAGGGGTCTGTGGACCCCAGGTTGGGAACTTCTGGGTTAAAGTAATTGAGCACTGGTAGGGTGGCCAATATGGCGTAATGAAGAATGGGTTTTCCACTGAAGGTGTTCAGGTCTGCACCTCACTGGCTGAATAGGGGGTGAATGTGGAAACCCTCACCACATTTAAACAGTATCTGGATATGTACTTAGTAGCCACCTTACTAGGTACAGTCGAGGAACCTGGTGTGGTCTGCTGTTTTATCAGTATAGCACAGGAGCAAGCTATTCAGTCCACAGTATCTGTGCCAACCATAATGCCAAATCAAAAGAAACCAATTATAAAAGAAAATTGGTGAGTATTTGGAGTATTGTGTGCAGTTCTGGTCATTATACTCCAAATCAGGAACAATATAAGTAAGATAGAGCACAGAGGAAATGTGCAAAGATGTTGTAGGGACTTAAGGACCTGAACAGTAAGAAAAGGTTGAACAGGCTAGGACTTTATTCCCTGGAGTGTAGGAGAATGAGTAAAGATTTGATTGAGCTGGAGTTCCCAACATGGGGTCCATGGGCCCTTTGCTTAATGGTATTGGTCCAGTGAATAAAAAAGATTGGGAACCCCTGTGATATAAAATTATGAGGGGTATAGGTCGGGTACATACAAGAAGGCCTTTTCTATCCACTGAGATTGAGTGAGACTAGAACAGGATGAAAGGTGAAATATTTAAGGGAGACCTGCGGGGGAATTCCTTCACTTCGTGATGGATTGCAGTTTATTTTCAATATTTAGGGGAAATTTGGATAAGAACATGGATGGAAGGGGTATGGAGGGCTGTGGTCCAGGTGCAGATTAATATTTCTGCATGGACTAGATGGGTCACAGGGTCTGTTTCTATGCTGCAGTCCTCCAAGACTTTTTGACTTGCCTATCCATCATCCATGTCTTTCCTTTTCCCCACATGTTCATGTGCCTGTTCAAATGCCTCTTCAACATCAGTTTGGTGTCTGCTTCCATTGATAACACATTCCCCTTATAACACATTCCAGACACCTACCACACTCTGTAGAGAAAACTGTCCTGCACATCTGCTTTAAGCCTTTCCTTTAAAGCTATGCCTTCTGGTATTTGCAATTTCTGCCCCGGAGAAAAGACTGGCTATCTACCCTACCCATTCCTCTCAATTTTATAAACTTCTATCATGTCACCCCTCAGCCTCCATTGCTCCAGAGAAAACAACCCGATTTAATCTAACCTCTCCCTGTACGTTATCAAAGCCACAAACCTTTCTAGAACACTATTTATGTCTTACAATAAAGGATGGAAATTTTTTGAAGTGCTTGTGCTTTTTCACTTTGCTCACCTTTACTTAGTTTTTAAACCTCAAACTTCTTGGGCCCTTAGCTCCCAGTGGAGCCCAGGCCATCGATGTCCTTCTGGCTCCATCGTGCTCTGTTTTGAGCCCGTTTCTCCAGGGTGGACCGGGAGTGTCTCCATTGTCATGTGCTCACTCGATGATGAGCCTCTACTTACAAAGTTGGTGGTATGGTTGGAGTTCATCAATGTTTCTGTAATCCATTGTATTCACTGTACAGGGAATTGGCCTACACATCTTCACCAGAGCCCTGTTGGCTGGCCTTACCAATTCCCACCTCTCACAACAGGGATGTAGGATTGGCCTTTGGGAGGCTTTTAAACCTCAATATCTGGTGGCTATCTTTTCATGTGTTGGGAATCAAAGTTTAGAGGCACAAATGATGGTCAGAAATTCAAAATGATTTCTCAAATCCGGAGCTGGAAATGATCATTAACTCTCAGTCAGTCAGGATCTTGCCAACTGAAAATATATTTCACAAGAGCCAAGGGAAAAATACAATGCCAAGAAATACTGTAGGTGCCTGCACAGCTTAATACTAACTCAGAAGGTTCCAAAATATTCTGCAGTCGCTGAAATGGTTTTGAATTATAGGCACCGTGGTACCATCAAGTCTAAGTACTGTAGGTTAGCATTGTGGTTATGTTAACTGCAGTTGTAACCATGGTGAAGACATGAGTTCAAATCCAGCCATAGAACCTGGGGAATTTAAACACAAGGAATTAAGTAAGGCTTGAATTAGAAATTTCCATCAGTGCTGATGACAGAATAATAAAAAAGTTGTTGATAAATCCATCTGGTGGCCTAACGTCCTCCAGGAATGAAATCGGGCTTCTCCACCCGTGACACAGGGTGCTCCAATGTGCTAGAGTCTCAGCTGCTCTCGTCTCACTAGCCAGATGCTAATAAGCCAATTAAGGTTGCGGAATAAATGTTGCAGGTGATTGATGCACCGTTAGGTCACACCATTAGTGATGCAATAGGCTGGATCAATTTGGTGTGTTAATTCAGAATGCTGTGTGAAATTTTACCCCCCCCCCCCCATCTCACCTGGAGAGGCAACTGCTACAACAGCACAACATCACACTACAGAACCAATCTACTTCTCAGCAGAGCCAGATTTGAACTAATGACCTTCGAGTTTCACTGAGCCATGGCTGAGTGCATTGTGATCAAGGATCAGTGGTGCTGTAGAGAGAAGTCTGTGATTAAGTCAGAGGCATGGACACAAAGATTTCGACAATGCATAAGTGGGCCCACAACGTTTGCCAGTTTTTGTGTCCATCTACCAGAGGTTCCCAAACTGGGGTCCATAGACCCATCAGTTAATGGTAGGGGTCCATGGCATAAAAAAAAGTTGGGTATCCCTTATCTACACTAATTCTGTTGGCCTGCTTTAGGACCATATCCTTCTTTGATTTTACTATTCACTTTGCAATCAAAACGACGCTTAAGTGTACTGATTTTATCTGAGTCCACAACCTCCTCTGATAACCACTTCCGGATATCAATCAATGTACTCAAGACCCTGATTTTTGAAGGTCAATGTGCCATAAAACTCACTTTATGACCTTTGCTAGTGTAGTTTTGCATCAGTCCAATATTTTCATGTTCTTTGTTACTGAGACGACTTTTAGGTCCAGATTTACTTAAATATCTTCATATTAATTTTCCAGGTGACTTGCCAGGATTTGAGATGATGGAACAAGGTAGGCTTTGAACTTATGTTTCAGAGTTCTGGTTTCTGATCCATTAAGTTAACCATGATAGAGAAAAAGCATTAATCAACACATCGTCATTATGTGCCGTGTTGTATGACGTAGGTAATCATGATTGCATGACCATGATTGTTAGACATAGAAACATAGAAAACCTACAACGCAATACACACCCTTTAGTCCACAATGCTGTGCTGAACATGTACTTACTTTAGAAATTATCAAGGGTTACCCACAGCCCTCTATTTTGCTAAGCTCCATGTACCTATCCAGGATGCTCTTAATAGGCTCTATCGTATCCGACTCCACCACCGTCGCTGGCACCTCATTCCACACACTCACCACTCTCTGCATAAAAAAAAAACTTACCCCTGATATCTTCTCTGTACCTGCTTCCAAGCACTTAAAACTGTGTGCTCTTGTGTTAGCCATTTCGGCCCCGGGGAAAAAGCCTCTGACTATCCACATGATCAATGCCTCTTATCATCTTGTACACCTCAATCAGGTCACCTCTCATCCTCCATCACTCCAAGGAGGGAAGGCCAACTTCACTCAACCTGTTCTCATAAGGCATGTTCCCCAATCCAGGCAACATCCTTGTAAATCTCCTTTGCATCCTTTCTTTGGTTTCCACATCCTTCCTATAATGAGGCGACCAGAACTGAGAACAGTACTCCAAGTGGGATCTGACCATGGTTCTATACAGCTGCAACATTACCTCTCAGCTCTTAAACTCAGTCCCACGTATGTCTTCTTAGCCACAGAGTCAACCTGCGCAGCTGCTTTGAGTGTCCTATGGACTCGGACCCCAAGATCCCTCTGATACACTGCCAAGAGTCTTACCATTAATACTATATTCTGCCATCATATTTGACCTACCAAAATGAACCACCTCACACTTATCTGGGTTGGACTCCATTTGCCTTTTCTCAGCCCATTTTTGCATCCTATCAATGTACTGTTGTAAACTCTGACAGCCCTCCACACTATGCACAACACCCCCAACCTTTGTGTCATCAGCAAATTTACTAACCCATCCCTCCACTTCCTCATCCAGGTCATTTATAAAAATCACAAAGAGAAGGGGTCCCAGAACAGATCCCTGAGGCACACTATTGGTCACCAACTTCCATGCAATATGACCTGTCTACAACCACTCTTTGCCTTCTATGGGCAAGCCAGTTCTGCATCCACAAAGCAAAGTCCACTTGGATCCCATGCTTATTTACTTTCTTAATAAGCCTTGCATGGGATACCTCATCAAATGACTTGCTGAAATCCATATACACTATATCTACTGCACTGCTCTACCTTCATCAGCATGTTTAGTCACATCCTCAAAACTTTCAATCAGACTCCTAAGGCATGAACTGCATTTGACAAAGCCATGCTGACTATTCCTAATCACATTATGCTACTCCAAATGTTGATAAGTCCTGCCTCTCAGGATCTTTTCCATCAACTTACCAACTACTGAAGTAGTTGGTAAGACTCACAGATCTATAATCTCCTGGGCCATTGCTACTCCCTTTCTTGAATAAGGGAACAACATCGGCAACTGTCCAATCCTCCAGAGCCTCTCTCTACCCATTGATGATGCCAAGATCATTGCCAGAGGCTCAGCAATCTCCTCCCTCAACTCCCACAGTAGCCTGGGGTACATCTCAACTGGTCCTGGAGACTTATCCAACTTGATGCTTTCCAAAAGCTACAGTACATTCTCTTTCTTAATATCTATATGCTCAAGCTTTTCAATCCACTATAAGTCATCCCTACAATCACCAAGATCCTTTTCTGTAGTAAATACAAAGTATTTATAAATACAAAGCAAAGTATTCATTAATTACCACTGCTATCTCCTCCGGTTCCATACACACTTTCCCACTGTCACACTTGATTGGTCTTATTCTCTCATGTCTTATCCTCTTCCCCTTCACATACTTGTAGAATGCCTTGGGGTTTTCTTTAATCCTGTTCACCAAGGTCTTCTCATGGCCCCTTCTGGCTCTCCTAATTTCATTCTTAAGGTCCTTCCTGCTAGCCTAATAATCTTCTCAATCTCTATCATTACCCAGTTTTTTTGAACCTTTTGTAAGCTTTTCTTTTCTTCTTGACCAAATTTTCAACAGCTTTCGTACACCATGGTTCCTGTACCCTAACATTCTTTCCCTGTCTCATTGGAATGTACCTATGCAGAACGTCACACAAATATCCCATGTACACATTCCACATATCTGCCATACATTTCCCTGAGAACATCTGTTCTCAATTTATGCTTCCAAGTTCCTGCCTGATAGCTTCACAATTCCCCTTACTCCAGTTAAAATTTCTTGGGAGATGTTTCTAGAGGAGTGGTTTCCCATTGCTTTCTTCTGAGCAGTGTCTTTACAAACCTCCAGCCATTATCAATACTCTTCAGAGATTGTCTGCCTGGTGTTGGAGGTTGCATAACCAGGACTTGTGATATATACCAGTTGCTCATATGACTATCTACCTCCTGTTCCCATAGCTTCATGTGACCTTGATCAGGGTTCTAAGTAGATGCTACACCTTGACCAAGGGTGACCCAAAGAGGGGAGGAGCACCTTACGCCTCCTTTGGTCGAGACATGTCTCTACCCCACCACTTGTATCAGCACCACAAGCCTGATAGTGCAAACAGTAGTCTTTAGTTTCTTAGTTTTCCTCTTCTGTTTCTCCAGTTTCCTTTGCCTTCATGCTTCTGTTCACTAGGACTTAGCTCATGTTGGAAATGGGAACAAAAAACTATCATGGAACGACGGAGTAAGACTCTCAATCAGGGCTGTAGCCAAGTCGAGGAAGCTCCAAACCCCAGCTCAGAGCTGCTATTTCTGCAAGAGTCCTTCATTCCCCAGTATTTACCAAAGATCTCACACAAATAAGGCAAGTTATTATGTTTGATGAGTCTTTGCAGAACAGATGGCAATTTGGAATTAAATTCCGTTGAGGCTTCAGAAAGTAATTCTATCTATTTTCGGTGTGGCTGTGCCTGTGACTGACTGCCCAGATATACTCACACACATACTCAAACACAGTCATTGCAGATGTAATCTCCAACATAACTTAGAATTAGACTTATACCTTACATTTCGTTGAGTCTAATCTGGAAGGTGTGCTCTTTAGTTAAGATGAGTTCTTCATGATTTAAGATGTTTCACTGCATCTGTTCTGGTATTCAGAGAGGTGGACTGGTTTTTATCACACAGTGTAATGTTTCTGATATGTTGCAGTTCAGAATTGGTGGACACAGCGTGGTGCTGATAGGCTGTTTGACTGTGAAGGCATCACAGCTGATCCACAGCAATCACTCACAGCGGCATAACTAGTTAGCAGAGCTGTTTATTAAAGAAGTTTTACAACATGGAACAGTTCCTTGTGGCTCACTGAGCTACACTGCTCAGCAACCTACCGATTTAACCTTAGCCTAACTGCAGGACAATCTACAATGAACAATTAACCTAGAAATCAGTACATCTTTGGACTATGGGAGGAAACCAGAGCACTCGAAGGAAACCCACATGCACTTGGGAAGGATGGACAATATTTTCTTACAGAGAATGCCAGAATTGAACTGCAATGGCTTCCATCATTAAGGATTGTTGTTCTCACTGCAGGATTGGGAAGGAGGTACAGAAGCCTGAAGGCACACTCTCAGCAATTCAGGAACAGCTTCTTCCCCTCTACCATCCGATTTCTGAATGGACATTGAACCCATGAACGGTACCTCATTAACTTTTTATTTATTTTTATTTTTGCACTACTCATTTAACAATAAAGCTAATCTGTAAAACATACTCTTTAAACCTTTGGTTACATTTTCCCTAGAAAGAAGAGCTATAGCACTGAACCATAATCCAAGCATTGAGCAGCACGTCTACAACCTCATATTGAAAAATGAGCCCAGTAAGTGTGATGTGGATGATATACTTTCTGCCAGAAGAGAAATTTGGCCTTGTTAGCCAGGATTAGTTAGGTGCGAGAGTATTGGGCATTGGTTACATTCACACTTCACCCATTGATTCCACTGACATCGATAGAGCCTGTGTTAGGAGGTGGGTATACACTATAGGTGTCATAGGTGTCATGACTGAGTGCCAAATTCTCTGGATCTTTAATGAATAACTGATTGTATTCTATCATGGAATCAACACAGGAGAGGCCAATTAGCTCATCACACTTGTACTGGCTCTTAGGTAGAGTTTTCCAATTAATTCCGCAGCTCCACTCCTAAGTTGGGTCTGTCTAATTCTTTTCAATACAAGCAGTTACTGAGTTCTGTGGGAGTTACACTCCAGAGAACTATCCGTCGGCCAATTTCTCCATTAGGCATATTCTAGTTACCAATGTCATATTGCTCTGTATAAGCTTGCTAAAAATCTTGCTTTGAGAACGAAACATGTGTTACGCCTTGTCCAAGTGTGACCTGCAGGCCAGCAGAAGGAAAGAGTGGCTTACACCTCCTCTGGTAGAGACATATCTCCACTCCATCATGCCAACTTACCCCAGCACGACCCATAATTAAGTAATTGAATATTAATTAAGTAATTAATGGATATCTTATTACTAAAAGAGCCATGGAGTTATACAGCTTGGAAAGAGGTCCTTCAAATCAACTTGTCCATGACAACCAAGATATCCACTGGAGCTAGTCACATTTAGGTCCATATCTCTGTAAGCCTGTTCTATCCATGTACCTATCCATTATTACTATCACTGTTGCTATCATGAGAAATGCTTTAGTTCAAAGTTCAATGAAAAGTTTATTATCAAAGTAGACATGTGTGTGTCAACATATGCAACCTAAGGTTCATTTTCTTGTGGGTATACCCATCAAATCTATAGAATATGAATGTTAACAGGATCGATGAAAAATCACTCAACTCGGACATTTAACCAGAGGGCAGATGACAACAAATAGTGCAAATGCAAAAATAAGTAAATAGCAATAAATAATGAGAACACGAGGTGAAGAGTCCTTGAAAGTTATTCCATTGGTTGTGGGAACATTTCAATGATGGAGCAAGTAAAGCTGAGAATTTTAAAATGTATTTGAGAATTTGCATAAATTGATTTCCGTAAGGCCTCTTGTCTATAATCTGAAGACCCTCAGTATTTTAATTGAATCTGACTTTATTGGCCTGTTAGGTTGCACATCCTAGTGCAAAACTACCAACTGTGCAACAAAACCTACCCTAGGATTCTTTCGCCAATTACTTTAAAACCTGTGCCCACTTGGCAATGACTCTTTTACCAATAGAAACAGTTTTCTTCTTTCATCCTTAGTTAAGCCTTTCCCATTAATCATCACATCTTTTAATTTTTCACTGAGATTTCCACATTCCAAGAATTGTTGCAGCTTCTTCCATTTCTTCAGAAAACCAAGTCCCTAGTTCCTAGTACATTTCCTTCAGACTGCCTTCATGACATCTTGTAGAGCCCAAAGCATTTACTACTGTTGGCTCAAAGGTCCAGTAAACTATGTTTAAATTGACATTGATGCAGGCTGAGTCGAATTTGCTTGTGACTTTGTGAACTGCCCTGATATTCTCCTAAAATCCACTGATGACCAGGTTGGTTAATGAACTTAAGTCTTGTTGGCACCCGTCTGTCTCAAACGGTAATGTGTGATTATCACCATCATCACAAGACTGGGCAGAAGGTGTGGGGATCCTGAGATGCCCAGTCATCAAGATCCCCCTCTCAGCCTCACCAGTGTAGTCTAAAGGAAAGCTTATGAAGCAATACGTTTGGCACCAGCTTGACTGCAGAAGCTGCCAGAAGGATGTTCAGTGATGTCAAGCCGCCTCAAGGGCTCCACTCTAGATTTGCTGACTGGGTTTACTCCCATAGCCTTCATCTCTCCCGAGGTGCCCACAAGACTGCTGGGCTATTTATTCATAGCTGGGGATTTGGTTCACGAGCACCAGGGCATGCCCACAAGCTGGCGTGCAATGTGTGCAGGGACCAGAGCTAACTCCCTATTCTCTGTAGTTCAGCCTGAGTATGAAAGGAGTTCAGTTTTCGTGTGTCGCCAGCGAGGAGCCACTACATGAGGCTTGCCGTTGGAGAGGACATGTACTGGCAGGGAGAGATTTACTCATTCAGCTCTTTTTGCAAGACTGCTAGCCAGCGAAGGAGGTTGAAAGTGAGAGCGACAAGCTCCACCCACCACTACCACACTGGATGCGTCACAAAAACTACTTTGACACCAAGTATAGATAAATGTAAAATGACAAAAGGGAAAATAATGGACGTCTGATAAGTCCCAGAGCTACAGAGAATTAAGGAGTGGGGTCTGAGTCCAATGAGTGTACTCTGTTTGGAATTGTAAGGACACTGTGAACTGAATGGCTTACATCCATGTTGTAATAAATAGGTTGGATGGATGATATGATACTTCGCATAATCCAGAGTACATTATCAAACTATGTATACATCATACAACCTCGAGATTCATCCCCTACACGCAGCCACAGAACTAGAAACCAATAAAAAAATGACAATCATCCAATACGCAGAGAGAGATTAAAAAAAAAACAAATTGTGCAAACAATAAAAGTAAGCAAATTGCACTTAGAACGAAAGTGAGTCCTCAGACACGAAGCCCGGAGCAGGCCCACAGCCTCGGCCTCGGTTCAGCTTATAGCTGTGGAACCCGCAGACACAATGATGCTTGGTCAGACCCAGCTCGATCCGTACACTATCCAAAAGAACGTGCAGCAAAGAATTAAAGGTGACTTGCAGAAAGTTTTCGCCCACTCCCACCGAAGCGGAGAGATTAAAAATGCAAATACTAACAATGTACACAGCTTAGCCTGCTCAGTTATTCACTCTTCCCATCTGGTAAGCACGGAAATTTATTTGCAGTGAATTCTTCAAAGCTTCACTAAGATGTATAAAAGAGAGGGGATTCTAGTCCTGGTAGAGGTGTCATCAATGAAACTTCCAGACTTAAAACCACACTGTCCTTGACCCATTTTATCATGTGCCTCCAAGTACCCTAAAACTTCATAATAATGGACTATAACATTTTGCTAACCATTGATATGAGGCCCACTGGCTTTTTATTCCCTGTCTTTTGCCTTCCTCGCTTCTTCATGAGTGGGGTGACTCATACTCATCGATTCGCTAATTTAATATCCACACTGTCTTCCTTATTTATTCATTGTGACTTAGGGCTGTCTGTGGTTAGCTGCAACGCAGTGCCAAATTCTGAATGTGCAATATTTTATTTTATTCACTGCATGTAAACATTGTCAGCAAGACTAGAATTTTATTATCCATCCTTCTCTGAAGTGTGGTGGTTGTCAGGGGCAAAGCAGGTTGATGGAACTGGAATCACATGTAGGCCAGGCAGGATAAAGATGTAGATATCTTCCCTTAATGCATGATAGTTAATTATATCTACTCCACAATGATCTATTAGTCTCATTGCTATCTACACTGAGCCTAGCTTTGTTTCAAGACTTCATAAGTTGAACATAGAACAGTACAGGCCCTTTGGCCCATGATTTGTGCCAAGCTTTTAACCCACTCCTCCAAGAGGACCACAACCTTACTGTGGTTTGGAAGCTCGCATGCTGCAGTGCCCTGGAGAGCTGTGCTGACTGGAGTCAGGGCTTTATGCTTTGGCTGTTGGTAGGGTCACCCATGTAAAATAGGTCAAAAGGGAGAGGCCAGACTAGTAGTCCACTAGCCCTCCAGGTTTGGGGGTTCAGCTCAGGGCCAACAACCCTGACTGGTAAAACAAAATTGTTATGGAAAAAGCAAATGAGGAATCCTTCTGCATCTGAGTGTGACAGTATCCAGAGTCTCCATCCGGGACTTGCAAGACTGACAGGTGAAATCCAAGTGGAAGTGACTGACATGATGAAGGAAGCCCAGTGGTGTAATGGGCAGTAAATAAGTAAGGTCAATCTAACCTTCATTTTTCTTTCATTCATGTGCTAGCTTAAATTTCTATTCTGCAGGTACTTTGGTAGGTTTCAAATTCATGATCCTAATTGAAAACTCTTCCGATAACTTTACTACCAGGCCGATGAAGGGTCTCAGCCCAAAACGTTGACTGCTTATTCCTGTCCATAGATGCTGTCTACCTGTTGAGTGCCTCCAGCATTGTGCACGTTGCTTTGGCTTTCCAGCATCTGCAGAATTTCTCATGCTTGTGTTACTACAACCATACAACAATTACAGCACAGAAACGGGCCACCTCAGCCCTTCTAGTCTGTGCTGAACACTTATTCTCACCTAGTCCCACTGACCTGTACTCAGCCCATAACCCTCCATTCCACTCCTGTCCCTATACCCATTTTGTTTTTAAAAAATGACAATATCAAACCTGCCTCTACCACTTCTACTGGAAGCTCCTTCCACACAGCTACCAGCCTGAGTAAAGAAATTCTCCCTCATGTTACCCCTAAACTTTTGCCTCCTCTCAACTCATGTCTTCTTGTTTGAATCTCCGCTACTCTCAATGAAAAAAGCCTATCCACATCATCTATCCCCCTCATAATTTTAAATACCTCTATTAAGTCCCCCTCAACCTTCTACACTCTAAAGAATAAAGACCTAATTTGTTCAACCTACTACTAGGGTACTGTGCAATATTGCAATATATATTAAACACTCTAGTTTCCTTGGCTACATAAGTCTAGGAAGGACAATCTTCAGGCCCACCAAATGTATCAGATTGAGGCATGAGCCCCCCTCACCCCTAAAACCCCTGTTTATGTGCAAGCTGCATAATTCACTACACTGTTACAAATTAATGCCACAAAGTAACAGACATTACACTGTGTACAATTAAATGAGTTATACTTATGAATCTTAACTGTAGTGCTAGTAAAGAATAACAAATAAGAAAAGGGCCTATTCTAATTAAACAGTCAAATCTGCACAAGTTGGAGCTCATGTTGAGCTTCTCTGTCACTCACACACTGGGACCTCAGTCAGCATGAAAGTACACACCACCTTCTGAACATTGTTCACAATCCATCTCAAACAAACAAGTCTCCCGTCAGTTCATATGCTGCAACCAGTTCTCCCCAGCATCATCTCTCTTCATCTCCTCTTGAAGAGAAGTGTTGTAAGGACATGGCTGTGGAAGCAAACACACATGCAGAACACAGGCATGGAGGCAGAGTCAGGAGGCATTATTAAGGTAGCAAGCATGGATTCCAGGAGCAGTGCTTGACCTGGAACTGGTAGTCCTAAGAACCATGAAACGAGGTTACTCACACCAGAGTTGACCAACAAACTGGCAGCTTCTTGTTGTGATCACAGGGTTCTTATACTGCATTTGCTGATGGAAAGCAGGTGTTTGTAGTTAGTGGAACCTGGGAATGATTGAAACTAAACGAGGTGATTGAGGCCCAATTACTGAGATAAATAGCCAAGTGGGCGATAGCCAGAAGGGACCATGACAAGAAGCCCAAGACCAACTTTATTGTCCCTCATTAAAAAAGACCTCCCACTAACTGAATGGCACACATTCCACATCATCCCTTATCTTCAACACTTTTCCGTGAATTTTCACCTTGTCGTGGTGGAGAAGCTTGTGTGGTCCTGAGATCCTGAGAGCGATGCTGTCTGGAGATATGCTCCTGGTAGGGTCACCCATGGCGGTAAGGTTGAGGGTGAGGTCCCTGACAAAGAACAATCCAGCCAAGACATCAACGGTAGAACAGGCAGATGAAGTTACTTCAAACTCAACAGCTGTGAAGGCGGATGAAGGCTGCAACAAATCCATCAGCTCCAGTCGTCATGGCTTCCATGCCACAGGGATCAGTTGGTTGATTTGTAAAGTATCATGTGCTTCTTGGAGTGCAGCATCATGTACATGTTAAACAAATACATGCACAGGTGTCTTCGCTCTGAGACAGATCAACTGAATGAAGACCATCATGCTTGACCTGGAGGGATAGCCACGATGATGATCTTCAACAATAACCCAAATGGGCTGAAAGCAGAACAGATGGCTCTTATAGAGCTGCTGACTAAAATACCTACAGCATAACAGAAAAGATGTGAACCAGGGCATTATATATGACCATGCAAGGATACAAAGAAGCGTATTGCTGTCAGTCTAAAGTCAACACAGAATATACTGGAAGTATTTGACAGGTTGGGCAGCATCTGTGAGAAATGGAATTGATATCTTGGGACAAGCAACTTCCATTTGAACTGAAAAAGTGGGAAAACCATCATGCTTTGTGTTGCAGAGAGGGACTGTGGTGGAGAGAGCAGAGAATGTTGCAGACAAAAGTAGACAAGTTATATTAGTTTAAAAGTCAGCAGTTAGAAATAGAAGAAACAAAATCTAAGCAAATATATTCAACCATATCTGTGGAGAGGAAAATTGAAACATAAACAATGACAAAAAATCAAAGGGAAAGAGAGAATGGCATAACTGGGTTTTTTTTGGAAACTGTCACAATGAGGCCACCCTTGGATTGGAGGAGCAACACTTCATATTCCACCTGGGTAGTGGCATGAAAATCGATTTCTCCAAATTCCCATAATTTCTCCCCTATTCCCCTTCTTTCTTTTTCCATTCCCCATTCTGGCTCCCCTCTTACCTTCTCTCTTCTCCTCACCTGCCCAAAACCTCCTTATGGTGTCCTTCCTCCTTCACTTTCTCCCATAGTCCACACTTCTCTCCAATCAGATCCCTTCTTCAGTTCTTCACCTCAGATGTTGCCTGGCCTGCTGACTTTCTCCAGCATGTTGCGTGATGTTCCTCTGGAGCAGACCATGGATTGCCCCGTCGGAATGGGAACATTCATTCAAATTGAAATGGGTGGCTTCCGGGAATTCCCATTTATTGTGGCAGACAGAATGAAGATGCTCTGTCAAACAGTCCCCAATCTATTTATTCATTGTAAATTGACTGTTAATTCATTTCCATAGATGCTGCCTGACCTGCTGAGTTCCTCCAGCATTTTGAGTGTGAGGCTTTGTCAATTTTCTTATTTACCAGAATGTTATTTCTCACTGTGGGCTAAATCTCTCTCTTTTCTTTAGGAAGCTTCCAATACTGTATCAGTCTGACTTTGGAATTTCCTACGATGATCCATTTTAACACCAACATTCTGTCGGAGTCTGGCTCTCTTTCCTGCTTCCCACCTGTGCACACTTGGCAAAAGGCCATCACTGTCAAAACATGCTTAGTAGCAGAAGATCAATTTTATTTTAAACCTCAGTGGGAACTGGATTCCAAATGATGAGAGAGACTGAATTACTGAAGATGCAAGCAGAGATCGACTAAATAAAATGGCTCATAATACTTCACATGATGTCTTTCCCTGTTTGTTTGTGAATGGAGCACGTTAGGGATAGGGCTGCTTGCAACTAAAAGTTAACTATGTTTCAAAAAATCTGGAGCAATACAGAACAGAAACCAGTCCTTTGTCCCAGATTGTTTTAATTCATTCATTTCATTTATAGAGATACAGTATGGAATAGGCCTTTTGAGTTGCGCCGCCAAGCAATCCCCTGGTTTAATCCCAGCTTAATCACGGGAAAATTTACAATGACCAATTAACCTACCAACTAGTACATTTTTGGGCTGTGGGAGGAAACAGGAGCACCCAGAGGAAACCCACGTAGTCACGGGGAGAAGGTACAAACTCCTTACAGGCTGCGGCAGGAATTGAACCGCGGTGCCTGTACCGTAAAGCAGTGTGCTCATTACAACGCTATTACGCCACCCCTCCCCCCACCAGATCTTCCGTGCTGACCATTGTTTCAACCAAGCTAGTCCCATATGCCAACATTTGATCCACATCCCTTGACACTGTTTCTATCTTGTTCTAATTGAAATTTCTTTAAAAAGGTACAAAGCTGACACAAAGGTACAAAGGAGACACAGTACATGTCGACCCAAGGAGGTGTAAGGTGCACCTTCGCTCTACTAGTCTGCAGGTCACGCTGGGCAAGGTGCAGCACCTGCTTAGTCTCCACTGATTAGGGTCTCATGAAGCCATGGGTGGTGGGTAGTTGTCTGAGTAGCTGGTTCTTATCACAAGCCCGGGCTATGTGACCACTCATACCAGGCAGACAGTCTCTGAACTGTATTGATAATGGCTGGTGTCACCGCCTAGACGAAGGCAATGGCAAACCTCTTCTGAAGAAAGATTTGCCAAGAATAATCACGGTCAGAGACCATGATCACCCGTGTCAGACAGACAGACAGACAAACATATTTTATTGATCTTGAGGGAAATTGGGTTTCGTTACAGTCGCACCAACCAAGAATAGTTTTAGAAATATGGCAATATAAAAACCATAAATAATTAAATAATAATAAGTAAATTATGTCAAGTGGAATTAGTCCAAGACCAGCCTATTGGCTCAGGGTGTCTGACACTCCAAGCGAGGAGTTGTAAAGTTTGATGGCCACAGGCAGGATTGACTTCCTATGACGCTCAGTGTTGCACCTCAGTGGAATGAGTTACGACATGGCACGTAACTAAAGAACTTTGGTGTATTGTTCTATGTTTGATATTAAATGTTCATATTTTTACCTGCCTCAACTACTTCCTCTGACAGCTCATTCCACAAACAGATCACACACTAGAATTTACCCCTTGGGTCCCTTTTAAGTATTTTACCTCTCACCTCTAGTTTCTCCCTGCCTGGGAAAAGGTCTAGGTGCATTTACTTCCACTTTGGAAGGAATAATAGACGAGCAGATTATTATTTAAATGGTGAAAGATTGCAGCATGCTGTTGTGCAGAGGGACTTGGGAGTGCTTGTTCATGAATCGCAAAATGTTGGCTTGCAGGTACAACAGGTTATTAAGAAGACAAACGGAATGTTGGCCTTCACTGCTAGAGGGATTGAATTCAAGAGCAGGGAGGTCATGCTGCAACTATACAGGGTACTGGTGAGGCTGCACCTGGAGTACTGTGTGCAGTTCTGGTCTCCATACTTGAGGAAGGATATATTGGCTTTGGAGGCAGTGCAGAGGAGGTTCACCAGTTTGATTCCAGGGATGAAGGAGTTAACCTATGAGGAGAGTTTGAGTTGCCTGGGTCTATACTCTCTAGAATTCAGAAGAATGAGGGGGGACCTTATGGAAACATACAAAATTTGGAAAGGGATAGATAAGATAGGAGTAGGAAAGTTGTTTCCATTGGTAGGTGAGACTAGAACTAAGGACATTACCTCAAGATTCAGAAAAGAAGATTTAGGACATAGATGAGGAGAAACTGTTTTTCCCAGAGAGTGGCGAATCTGTGGAATTCTTTGCCCAGGGAAGCAGTTGAGGCTTCTTCACTAAATATATTTAAGAAACAGTTAGGTAGGTTTTTACATAGTAAGGGAATTAAGGGTTATGGGGAAAAGGCAGACAGACAGAGCTGAGTTTACGGATAGTTCAGCCATGATCTTATTGAATGGCAGGGCGGGCTCAATTGGCCGGATGGCCTACTCCTGCTCCTATTTCTTATGTTCTTCTTATGAACTCTATCTATAATCCTCATGATTCCATACAAATCTACAAAGTCACCCCTCAATCTGTTATATTCCAAGGAATAAAATCACTGTACCTTGGTATATACGATGATAATAAACCAATAGCAATACCTATGACTTGGCAATGTAAAAGAGAAAGACAGAACAGTCCACGGGATGAAGAGAATGGAGATGGAGCTGGACAAGGAATAATGGGATGAGGAAGAATTGTACGAAGTGTTCTTTGTAGTTTTTGTTTTAATTGTGTTCTTTCTGAATGCTGTTGCCATCAAGTAGAGGGTACAAGAGCCTCAGGTCTTGTACCATCAGGTTCAGGAACAGTTACCAACCGTCAACCATCAAGCTCTTAAACAAAGGGGGACAACTCCACTCAACTTCACTTACCCCCATCATTAAAATGTTCCCACAACCTATGGATTCACTTCCAAGGACTCTTCATCTCATATTCTTGTTATCATTGCTATTTATTTATATTTGCACTTGCACAGTTTGTTGTCTTTTCTGCACTCCAGCTGAACGCTCTAGTTGGGTGATCTTTTATTGCTCCTGTTATAGTTTCTATGTTATAAATTTGTTGAGTATGCTCACAGGAAGATGAATCTCAGGGTTGTAAATGGTGACATATATGAATTCTGATAATAAGATTTACTTTGAGCTTTGAATACTTGTGAATGTTGGTTATCCGATGCTATGTTCCTGTGATGCTGCTGTAAGTTTTTCTTTGTACCTGTGCATACATCTGTTTGTGCATAAAACGATAAACTTGATTTAGATTTTGAATGGAATGAAGTAATAATTGTCAACAGATTGCTTGGGAGAGGCATTCCATTGCTATGGACTTTATCAAGTTTATTTCCCTGCAGTGAGATCACCTTGATCTAATTTCTGAGCGCTGTACCACTGCTAAACTTTGTTGTAAAAAGACACAAGCTGTTGGATTAGTGGCGGCATTCTATGGGGAGTCAGTCTGCTCCGAATGAGCGGGACAGGAGCTCCAGATCAATGGCTGTGTGTGACTTGCCACATTCAGCAGTCGATACAGAGAAGAAGAATTGGCATCTGCTCAGTTCATCTGTCAATACTAAATGCATTTCTCATGTAGAGACCTGAAGCACCAAAGCCTTATCTACCTTGGATCTCAGCCTGAGTTGCGTCGCCTGTTCTGTTACAGCTGGTGATTTGGCACAGCTTGACGGAACTGAGACAGTAACTCCTGATCACCAAATGTCACTACCTGACAACATACTAATAAATTCCAGGCTGACTTTCCTGTGCAGTGCTGAGGGGCGCAATATAACAATCTGTATCTCCGCGTACTCTCTCGGATGAATCTAAGAAATTCCAAGATATGATTTTAGTGGGGAGCAGGGGACTTTTTATTCTTGGTTTATGTGTGTACTACCTCAGAAAGCGGATTACCCAATCATTATTACAAAGCACACAGCAGACCACCCTCCTACAAAAGAAAAAAAATGGCTGCCCTGGTTGCTACCTTCCATCGGTGCATTTTAATGAGAAATGATTTAATTGGCCAGGCATTGTGCTGCTGCCTCCACCTCAAAAGACAATAAACTGACAGGTCTTGACTTGTATTTCACAATTCATTGTTTGTTTTTTGTGATTTCTTGCAGTATAGGAAAACACCAGCAAAGATTATTTAAGCAGCTCTCTAAGGTGCTGATTGAAGTGTGTTGCATCAACAGCTTTAGTAAAACTGTCAAAAACAAATTGAGGTAAACTGACCAGTGAATGGAAGTATTTTTGCACAGGGAAAGATGGCTGTAATAGTTTAAAGTCATACAGCACATTCCAACCCCAGAATAGAATTTCTTCAAGAAAGTGTCCTAGACCTCAATGCTGCCAGCTGCTTCATTATAAGGCCAAAAGTAGGGATGTCTATTCAAGTTCAAGTTTAATGGTTATACAACCATACATGAATACTCATGAATGCAGCCTAATGAAACAGTATTACTCCAGGGGCAAGGTGCCTCACGCACACAGCACAAAGCACGTATAGCACATAAAAGAAAGCAAGCGCATATAAGATATCAGTAAAATATAGTCATACAAAATTACGTAGTCCAAGACCCTGAGTCTATGATTTTTTTAGACCTCTGCAGTCTAGCACAATATGGCTTGTATTCTGCCCCGCAAACACTAGGGGGCAGCACTGGCCGGCTCAGATGGTGAGCCACACAAAATCAGGTGGTGTGCACCGACTCTGACTCCTCTCTCCTAGGTGACTGTAAACAGGTGACACTGCAGCTCGAGGCCTAGTCCTCACCATGACCAAGGCCAAGCGGCTCCCCTGCCATCCGTTAATAAATCAGTGACTCGGACTTGCAGCATTCCACATTCCATGTTGCTTAATTCCATTTGCCACCTCTCAGCAAATGAACCCATCCAGATGTAACGTAACATTGACTGTCCATTTCCCTCCCAGGTGCTACCTGACCTGCTGGGTTCCTCCAGCATTCTGTTTGAAGTAGTTCAGGTCTTCGTGCAACAAGACCTAGACAGCATTCAGGCATTGTCCGCAAGTGGCAATGAACTTGCCTGCCACGCAAGAGTCACCAATAATCATCTCCAGTAAGGGAATCTAACCACATCCCCTTGGCATTCAACAGTTGACTATCTTCCTAAAATCTTGGAGGTCATCACTGAGCCGCAGACAAATAAATTGTGAGTACTCCAAAGGTTCAGTATCTACAGTGTTTAACACTCCAAGTCTCACAAAGTGGCTTCTTTCATAAATCTCAGACATGAAACAACGTATGCCTATAGCTCAATGAATAATGAGTTTATAACCCTCCTGTTTAATTACAATGCTGTTCAACCAAGCGAGCTCTGGGCAAGATTCCTCTGCTTTCACGATTTAGAAGAGATGTTTCTCTTCCAATATGCAGTTTGTTTTGCTCTGTTAACTATTGTCACTTTCCTGATGGGCAGAGCTGAGAGCATTGTGAGGTGTAGAGTATACATTCAGTGACTACTTTATAAGGTACACCTGTACACCTATTTGTTAATGGAATTACGTAATCAGCCATTCCTGTGGCAGCAACTCAATGCATAAATGCATGCAGAGTAGTCAAGAGGATCACTTGTTGTTCAGACTAACCATCACAATAGAGAAGAAATATGATCTGCAACTTTGTCTGTGGGATGATTGTTGGCACCAGATGGGGTGGTTTGCGTATCTTGGAAGCTACTGATCTCCTGGAATTTTCACACTCAAAAGTCTTTAGAATTTACAGAATGGTGTGAAAAACAAAAAAAAAAATCCAGTGACTGGCAGTTCTGTGGGCAAAAATGTCTTGTTAGTGAGGTAGGTCAGAGGAGAATGCTCAGACTGGATCAAACTGACAGAAAGGCCACAGAAACTCAAATAACCACATTTTACAACATTGGTGTGCAGAAGAGCATCTCTGAAGGCATGACACATCAAACCTTGAAGTGGATGGGCTACAGCAGCAGATTATACGCACGGTGGCCACTTTATCAGGTACAGGAGGTCACTATTAAAGTGACCACTGAGTGTAAATTATGCAAACGTGCACTATAAGGTTAAGTGTGGATTGGTTATAGTCCTCTAGGAATTTTAAAGAAAGATCCATTTTTGTAGGCATGGGAGTTTAGGACAGGTTATTCCACAATGAGAGGTAGGAAAATCAGAAACGTAATCAGAATCAGGTTTAATGCAACTGGAAAATGTTGTGTCATCTGTTGTTTTGTGGTAGCAGTGCCATGCAATACATAAAAACATATAAATTACATGAAGGAATATATATTACAATAATTAAACTAAATAAGTATTTCAAAAGGAGAACGAAAATACCGAGGTAGTGTTCATGGATTGTTTTATGTTCTGTTCAGATATCTCATTGAATTGGATTGAATTTAATTGATTTTATTACTTACATCCTTCACATACATGAAGAGTAAAATATTTATCTTATGTCTCCATCTCTAAATGTGTAATGTGCAATTTATAATAACTTGTAATAAATAGTATGTACAACAGGACAGTCAATATAACTTGGAAATACAATTATATCAGCATGAATTAATCAGTCTGATGGCCTGGTAGAAGCTGTCCCGGAGCCTGTTGGTCCTGGTGTTTATGCTGCAGTACCATTTCCCAGATGGTAGCAGCTGGAACAGTTTGTGGTTGGGGGCCCAATGATCCTTTGGGCCCTTTTTACACGCCTGTCTCTGTAAATGTCTTGAATAGTGGGAAGTTCACATCTACAGATGTGCTGGGCTGTCCACACCTCTCTCTGTAGAGTCCTGCGATTGAGGGAAGTACAGTTTCCCATACCAGGCAGTGATGCAGTCAGTCAGGATGCTCTCAATAGTGCCCCTGTCGAAAGTCCTTAGGATTTGGGGATCCATACCAAACTTCTTCAACCTTCTGAGGTGAAAGAGGTGCTGCTGTGCCTTTTTCACCACACAGCTGGTATGTACAGATCATGTGAGATCCTCGGTGATGTTTATGCTGAGGAACTTAAAGCTGTTCACCCTCTCAACCCCAGATCCATTGATGTCAATAGGGGTGAGCCTGTCTCCATTCCTCCTGTAGTCCACAACCAGCTCCTTTGTCTCTGCGACATTGAAGGAGAGGTTGTTTTCGTGATACAACTGTGTTAGGGTGATGACTTCTTCTCTGTAGGCTGCCTCGATGGTGGAGAAGAAGAAGCTGTTCTTAAAATATTGAGTGTGTCTTCTTCAGGCTCCTGTACTAGGGGTAATTTATATGAGGTGAATAGTAAAATTGAAATTTTGAATGGTATACTCTCAATAACTAAAGGATTTGAAGAAGGGGAATAAGTTGTGATCTTGTAGTACAGATCCAATGGGCTGAATGGCCTGTTCTGGTTCTTATGCTTTTATAACACAGTTAAAAGCTACACAAAAGACTTAAACAATTTTAATTCCTGTTGTTATCTGGTAATTGGAAATATAATTCTGACTGTGTTTCTTCTTTTTCCTTCAAAATCGGCCTTTTTTCAGCTTTAATATCACAGTTGTTTTTCCGCCGTATTAGAGTTTCAGTGGACTCTCTGAACTATTTTTACTTAATTGCTATACTAAGTTCTAAAATTACTGTGGCATTTGTGCATGGCTGCTTAATGTATTTCAATGACTTTTCCCGTCTGCTAGTTTTGTGAAGTTGCTTTACTACCTGCAAATAAAGATGCAGTGACAGTATTGATGATATTTTATCGGAAGACAGATCACCTATTGTGCTTACTGAGAATACTGCATAGCTCCAGACTTCACAGGTATGGAACTGTCAATGCTGGTCATATTTTTGTGCCACTGTTAGTGGGCTTTCTGGAATTATGGTAAATAGCAAATCCTAATCTCAACAGCAGCCAGTCTTTAGACCTGTGCGTGGATTGTAGATTCAATTTAGAATGCAGCTCTGAATAATGATCTTATTGGAGCGGTATTTTAGGGGAGATTGCAAAAAAAAAAGAAACACTCCATTTTATCACAGATGCCTGCATATTCATGAATGCAACCCGAAGTCTGTGGGCATTAACATTCCTTTTGGGTGTCTGGAGGGTGGGTATGAAGATAGAGCTATTTGAAAATTATCTGTAATTCAAAGGAAGCATTGTAGATACATCATAACTATAGAATTGTCCTGCTGTTACCTCTGATCTTTAGCATGTAATATTGTGTCAGACTGGTCTCTTCTTCTAAGAGTGTCTTGAAATTGATGTTTGCTGCTCATTTTGCTGAATAAAGACTTCTACATCCATTAGTATTAGTGTTTTCCTGGAGACCTTGTTCATTGTTCCAACACCACTTTTTCTAAACTTCTAGGTAAGTATTTTTAAATACAAGAGATTCTGCAGATGCTTGAAATCCAGAGTAGAACTCACTAAATGCTGGAGGAGCTCAGCAGTTTAAGCAGCGTCCATGGAGAGGAATAAACAGTTGACATTTTGGGTTGAGACTATTCGTCAAGATTGGAAAGAAAGGGCAAAGAAGCCAGAATAACAGGATGGGGGACGGGAATGAGGACAAGCTAGAAAATGTTAGGTGGAGCCATGTGAAGAAGCTAGGTAGAGAAGGGCGAGGAAGTAAGAAGCTAGGAGGTGATAGGTTGAAAAAGCAAAGGGCTGAAGAAGAAGAAATTTGATAGGAGAGGAGAGCAGACCATAGGAGAAAAGGAAGGAGGAGGGGCACCAGAGGGAGTGATAGGCAGGGAAAGAGAAGGGCAAAGGTGAGACGGAGCCAGTATGGGGAATTGAAGAAGAAAGAATGGGGAGGGGGTAGAAATTACTAGAAATGAGAGAAATTAATGTCCATGCTATCAGTTTGGAGATCATCCAGACAAGAAATGAGCTGTTGCTCCTCCAAACCGAGTTATATATTCAATTTCAGCTGTCATAGTGCAGTTGCAAGGGGTAGGCACTGGGTGGCACTGTGGAGTAGGTTTTTGTGTCATCTGGCAACACTGCCACCATTGAAGTATAGAATACTGCAGTTGCCAAAAATCTGAAATAAAAACAGAAATGCTGCATTTAATCCCCAGGAGAGAAAAATTAAAAAGGTAGTATTCAAGGTCACCGTGTTCTTTTATGCAACGTTTATGCTTCATCTATTTTTAATTTATTTTTCAGGAGTTGGACTCTGCCGACAATTCTGATTGCCCTTCAGAAGGCCGTGATGATCTGCCTTCTTAAAACATAGCACATAGACCAATACAGCATAGTAAAAGCCCTTTGACCCATGCTGTGCTGCCGACCTTTAAATTTACTCTAACCCTTCCCTCCTACATAACCTTGCATTTTTCTATCATCCATGCGCCTATCTAAGAGTTTCTTAATTGTCCCTAATGTATCTGCCTCTACCACTGGGAGGGTGTTCCATACACCCACCACTCACTGTGTAAAAAACTTACCTTTGTCCTCCTGTCATCTTACAATTATGCCCCTTGTATTAGCCATTTTAACCTGGAAAAAGTTTCTGGTTATCCACTTGACCAATGCTTCACATCATTTTGTACTTACCTATCAAGTCACCTCTCATCCTCCTTCACCCCAAAGAGAAAAGCTCAAGCTTGCTCAGCCTATCTTCATAAGACATGCCCTCGAGCCCAGGCAGATTCCTGGTAACTCTCCTCTTCACCCCCTCTAAAGCTTCCACATCTTTCCTATAATGAGGTAACTAGAACTGAATTAAATATTCCAAGTGTGGTCTAACAAGGTTCTATAGGGCTACAACATTACCTGCCTTTTTTAACAACAAATTCCAGTACCATTTTGCGGACATCATGACTAATTCCAGTAATTTATAGATATCTTTTCAATTCCTCGGCTGCATTAGTGGGATTTGATCTCCACATTAACCATCTGCTTACTATTCCAATAACTGATCTACTATAGCATTGCCACAATTGCTATAGTACAGTACAGTGCTATAGTACGTACAGTGTCTCAGTCTACAATTGAGAACAAAGGTTTCCTAAATTTGAAGTCTATCTTTAAAAACATTCTCCCTTACATTTTCTAAGCACTTTCCAAGATAGTAACAACAATAATAAAATATTTTGTGATATTCATTGATGATTGGATGCCAGTGTCCCTAAAAGTAATGACACAGATAGAAATAATAATAACAACAACAACAAGAGTTAATGGCCCGCAAATTATATTACGACTGATCTGTTATTACAGATATGACAATCTATAATAACTATCCAGACATAATAATACAGGATAAATAAGCAAGAACAACTTACTTAATAGATATATCCATTCCAAACACACATAACATACAGAAATCAATAAGTGAAAAGTACCAGAAATATGCTGAATTAAAAGAGGAAATTGACAGCTATGGATCAGGAACAGAGTAGACATTGTCCCAATAGTAATATCTACAACTGGTGTCGTCCCAAAGGCACTACACAATAGCATTAAACTATTAGACCTGTGCGGTAATGTCCATGTAAATCTCCAGAAGGTCACAATACTAAACACCATTATAATAGTCCGGAAGTTCGTAGCTATGAAGAAATGAGCACGCTTGGCTCTGCCTGTACCTCAGGTTTTACCAGCTTGAGCCGAGAAAAAAATGTTCTACAATTTTTATAATAATAATAACTTTATTTATATTGCACTTTTCATACATTAAGATGCAGGCTCCAAATATTTTTCATGAATTGTAAAGATAAATCAATACAGTCATAAAAATATGAGGCAAAATTAAAAATCATAAGACAAACATTATATAGAATAAAATGTAATTGAATATACCAAATCATATCAATGTAATCAACAGCAAAAGGCATTAAGTAATCCTATAAGTAGGGTAAGTTTTAAAAAATAAGCTTTTAGACGTGTTTTGATAAGTTCCACAATACTAGCCTGGCATATGTCAGTCAGCAGAGTTTCCAGATTGTTGGTGCATTAGAGAAAAAAGCCACAACACCAGTTTTATATGCTTGGCTCGAGGAACAGCAAGCAATCCAGTTTTCGTGGATGGAAGATTACGATTAAGGATGTAAGGGGATAGACACTCCAAAATACATGGAGGAGCTAGATAATTCAAAGCCTTATATACAATTAAGAGTATTTAAAAATTGATCTGGAAGGGCACAGGTGGTCGGTGTAATGATGCGAAATCCATGGTGGTGAAGAATCCATTTACTGGATTTGCCTTCAGCAGTCAAGTCATTGAGTAGCGGAGCTGAGATATCATGCTGCCAATCTTTGGTGAGACAGCACTATCAGTATTGTGTCCATTTTTGACTGCTCATCCATAGGAAGGGTGTAAGTAAACTGGAAATGATGCAATGAAGATTTGTGAGGTTGTTACTAGGTCTGGAGAGCATATAGGTGGAGGCTGAAAGGCTGGGGCTTTTCTCCCTGGAACACAGGAGGCTGAGGGGTGACCATATAGAGGTGTATAAAATCACGAGGACAGTAGATGATCCCGAGTGTAGGTGAGTCTAAGACTAGATGGCATGGGTTTAAGGTGTGAAGGGGAATTAAAAAGGGGCCTGAGAGGAACATTTTTCAAAAAGGGTGATGGGAACCTGGAACAAGCTGCCAGCAAGTGCTGTAGAAGTGGGTACAATTGCAATGTTTAAAAAGCACTTAGACAGGTTCATAGATGGAAAAGGCCAAGATGGATGTGCTGGCAAATGGGACTATTTCAGATAGACATCATGGTGAACATGAGTAAAATGGCTTAAGTGCCAGTTGTAAAACTTTTATGACACCGTAGACTTAATTACTTCAATTTATCATAGCATTTGGACGACTATGCAAAAAAATCAAAGAATTATAGCATGTGTATTGATGCACTATCAATAACTCACTCTGAGACATAAAGGCGAGATATCGGCTTTTATTGACTGGAAGAAGGAACAAGCAGTGAGTGACCACCATACTACATCCTGGAGACTGAGAGGCCGGGCTCAGGCCTTGATCGCCTTTATACAGGGGTCTGTGGGAGGAGCCACAGGAGCAGTCAGCAGGGGGCATGTCCAGACAGGCACACGTAGTTCACCACATGTATATAACGTGATATACCATGTGGATTCCATTTTGAAAACAAGCCTTTCTGACATGCTGACAAATCAGCTTACAGACTGTTCTCTGGAATACAAACACATCAGCATAAAAAATTATTATCAAAGAAATGTATATGTTACCATAACATGACCTTGAGATTTGTTTTTTGAAGGCATTTACAGGAAAATTAAAAAGAATAGAATTTATGAAAAACTATACACATTTGATTAGGGGAACAGACAGGAAGTTCTGTGGATGAGAGCAGTCCAGATGGTATGTTGCTCCCTGGGTGCCAGGGTCTGGGACATCTCAAATCATATCCTCAGCACTCTTAATTGGGAGGGTGAGCAGCCAAGGGTAGTGGTCCACGTTGGCACCAGTGACATGGGCAGGAAGGGTGACAAGATTTTGCAAAGCGAATTCAGGGAGTTATGTGCCAAGTTAAAGCTTCGGACCTCCAGGGTTTTGATCTCAGTGTTGCTACGTATAAACATGCTTGTGAGGCCAGAAGCAGGAAGATCATACAGTTTAACATTTTACCAGGGAGATGGTGCTGGAGGGAGGGCTTCAGGTTTTGGATTACTGAGCACTCTTCCAGAGAAAGTGGGACTTGTGCAAATGGGATGGTTTGCACCTGAACTGGAAGTGTCATGGTCCCTTCTGGCACCTGGCTATTTTCCTCAGGAATTGGGCCTTAACCATCTTGTTTAGTTCCCAATCATTCTCCCGGTTCCAACAACTACAAACACCTGCATCCCATCAACTAAAGCAGTATAAGAATCCTGTGACCACAACTAGAAGGTGCTAGTTTGTTGATGAGTAAGCTCATTCGGTGGGACTTAAGACTATCAGTTCTAAGTCTAACCTTGTTCCTGAATTATCTACTGGAACCAAGAATCCAGGCAAAGACTCTCTTGGAACCCTAACCCTTCCCACACCTGCTACGATGGTAATGCCTCCTGACTTGGCCTCTGTACCTGTGTTCAGCACTTGGGTTCATTCCACCCCCATGTCCTTGTAACAGGAAGAGGAATTAATACCCTTGTAGGAAGGTTTGCTTGTGTTGCATAGTGGGGGAGGGGGGTAGATTTAACTAGAATTGCAGGGGGAAAGCAGAATGTTTGAGTAGATAGTGGAGTGGTTATGGGGAAAGATGTTATTAAGCCTACATACAAAGTCAAGAACCAAAAGGTTGAGCATGGTGGGAGTGTGCATACTTAAATGTCAGGAGTATTGTGGGAAAAAAAGGCAGATGAGCTCAGGGCAAGGATCAGTACATGGGATTATAAGATTCTTGCCATTAGTGAGACTTGGTTGCAGGAGGGGCAGGAACTGGCAGCTCAGTGTTCCAAGATTTTGTTATTTTAGATGTGATAGTGTGGAAGGGATTAGAGGGGGAGGAGAGGCATTACCAGTCAGGAAAAATATCACAGACAGGAAAGGCCGGAGAGCTCATCTGCTGAGACTTGTGGGTACAGCATGAGGAACAAGAAAGGGATAACCACATTAATGGGTTTATATTAGAGAGCACCCAACGGTCAGTGGGATGTAGAGGAGCAGATTTCTAGAGAGATTGTGGACTGTTGCAAGAAACATAAGGTTGTGATAGTAGGTGATTTTTTAACTTTCCACATATTGACTGGGACTCCCAGACTGCAGAAGAGCTGGATGGTACAGAGTTCAAACGTTTTCAGGAATGTTTCCGTAATGAATATATAGACATCCCATCTAGAGGAAAGATGATACTAGACGGAGATAGGGCAGGTGACAGAAGTTTCATTACTAAATGAAACACTTTTCATCTAGTGATCATAATGCCATTTGTTTCAAAGTAATTATGGACAAGGATCGGTCTGGGCCTCAGATTAAGTTTGTAAGTTGGATAAAGATCAATAATGATATCAGAAAGAATCTGGCAAGTGTGGATTGGGACGGGTTGTTGTCTGGCAAAGACGAACTTGATAAGTGGGAGGCCTTTGACAGTAATATTTTTGAGAGTATAGAGTTTATATGTTCCTGTCAGAATTAAAGGCAAGGATAGCAGGCTGAGGGAACCTTGTTTGTTGAGATCTATTGGGGCCCAGGTTAAGAAGATGGAGATGCACAGCTGATTTTGGCAGGAAGGAGGAAATGAGGCATTGAGGAGTATGAGAAATGTGAGAACTTTTAAGATCAGGAGGGCTGAAAGACAACATGAGGTAGCTCTAGCAGACAAGGAGAAGGAGAATCTGAGGGTTTGAACAGGTACCTATATTAAGCATAATTAGCCCTTTGGAAGTTCAGAATGATTACCTATGCATGGACTGAAAGATGAGGATGATTTTAAATGGATTTTTTTTTACATCTGTATTTATTTGGGATACAAGTGAAGTCTACAGAAGTGAGGCAAAGCAGCAGTGAGGTCATGGGCCATATACAGACTATAGAGGAGGTGTTTGCTGTCTTGATGTTAATTAGGGGGGCATAAATCCCCTGGGCCTGACAGAGTTTTCTTGGACCTTTTGGGAGACAATTGCAGGAACTGTGGCAGAGATATTTAAAACATTCTTAGCCACAGGTGAGGAGCCAGAGATTTGGAGGATAGGTGATGTTCCACTGTTTAAGAAAGGCTCTAAGAATAAGCCAGGTAATTATAGGCCGGTGAGCCTGACATCAGTAGTGGATAAGTTATTTGAAGGTATTCTGAGGGACCAGTTATATAAGTATTTGGTTAGACAGGGACTGATTTGAGATAGTCAACATGGCTTTGTGCATGGTAGGTCCCGTCTAACCAATCTTACGGAGTCTTTCAAGGAAATTATAAGGAATGTAGATGAAGGCAAGGCAGTGGATGGTGTGTACATGGACTTTAGCTAGGCACTTGACAAGGTCACACATGGGAGGATGGTCAAGAAAGATCATTCACTTGGCATTCAAGATGAGGTAGTAAATTCTATTAGAAATTGGCTTCACAGGACAAACTGTAAAGTGAGAGCTGATGATTGCCTATCTGACTGGAGGCCTGTGACTAGTGGTGTGCTACAGGGATTGGTGCTGGGTCTGTTTGCCATCTGCTGTATAACAACAATGTGGATGATACTGTGGTAAACCGGATCACAAATTTGCGGATGACACCACGATCGGAGGTGTATGCATCAGTGAGGAAGCCTATCAAAGTTTGTAATGGAAACAACACTGGCTGAAAAATGGCAGATGGAATTTAATGCAGGCAAGTGTGAGGTGTGGCACTTTGGGAAGACAAAACAAGGTAGGTCATACATGGTGAGCAGCAGGGCACTGAGAGGTGTGATAGAACAGGCGTCTGGAAAGACAGGATAATAACTCCTTGAAAGTGGTGCCAGAAGTAGACAAGATTGTAAGGAAAGCCTTTGGCTTATTGGCCTTTGTAAATCAAAGTACTGGGTACAGGAGTTGAAGATGTTGGTGAGGCCTAATTTGGAGTATTGTGTGTTGTTCTGGTCACCTGCCTACGAGAGATGCTGTACGTCAGTCAGATTGAAAGTGCATAGAGAAAGTGTTGCCAGATGAAGATCTGAGTTGTAGGGAAAAGTTGAATAGTTTAGGACTTTACTCTCTAAAGCGTAGGAGAGTCAGGGGAGCTTTGATAGAGATGTACAAAATTGAGGGGTAGAGATGGGGTAACTGCAAGCAGGTTTTCTCCACTGAGATTGGGTGAGACTAGAACTAGAGGCCACGGGTTAAGGGTGAAATGTTTAAGGGGAACATGAGGGAGAAATTGTTCACTCAGAAAATGGTGAGAGTGTGGAATGAGCTGCCAGTGGAAGTGGTGGACACGGGATTGATTTCAACATTTAAGAGAAGTTTGGATAAGTAAATGGATGTGAGAGCTGTAGTTGATGGGGTGAGGCAGATTAAAAGTTTAACACACAGTAGATGGGTTGAAGGGCCTGTTTCTGAGCTGTAGTGTTCTGACTATGACCGACAAGCAACCAAAGTGCAAGTGAAGAAAAATTCTGCAAATATAATAGAGATGTGGTTTAACCCCTCTCAGACACAGGTAGTGGAAGCACAGCCATGACTGTCAGCTTGACCCAGGCAAGGTGGCTGATCACACCTGCCCCACCATAGTAGTGTGTTACACCTCAATATACACTCAGAGACCACTTTGAGGTAGACCTGTACACCCACTCGTTAATACAAATATCTAATCAGCCAATCATGTGGCAGCAGTTCAATGCATGAAAGTATGCAGACATGGTCAAGAGGTTCAGTTGTTGTTCAGAGTAAGCATCACAATGGGTAAGAAATGTGACCTAAGCGACTTTGTGGAATAATTGTTGGTGCCAGATTGGGTGGCTTGAGTATCTCAGAAACTGCTGATCTTCTGAGAGTTTCATACATAGCAGTCTCTAGAATTTACAGAGAATGGTGATAAGCAAAAATGAGCCAGTGGATAGGAGTTTTGTGGGCAACAATGCCTTGTTAATGAGAGAGGTTGGTTCAAACTGACAGAAAGGTGCCAATAACTCAAATAGCCACATGTTATGACAATGAGCTGCCAAAGAGCAGCTCTGAATGCCCGGCGTATCAAACCTTGGAGTGGATGGGCTTCAACAGCAGAAGACCACAAACACACACTCAGTGGACACTTTATTAGATACAGGAGGTACCTAATACAGTGCGCACTGAATGTATTGAATCATAGAAAGATACAGCAGGCTGTTCCATGCACAGCAACCATTAAACACCTATTTGACCAAATTCTACATCTTTCAATTTTCATTTTTTTTTCTTTTTGTATTTTCCCTGCATCAATTTCCATAACCCTGATCAATTTGTTCCACTCCTTAACATGAAGTGGGCATAAGGTGGTAAAGAGGCATAGGGCATGCTTGGTTTCATTGGTTGAGACAACTTCAAGAGTCAGGAAGCTACTCTGCAGGTTTATAAGACTTTAATGAGGCTGAATTAAGAGTATTGAATTCATTTCTGATCGCCCATTATAGGAAGGATGTGGAGGCACTGGTGAGCATGCAGACGAGGTTTACCAGGATACTGCCTGGTTTAGAAGGGCATGTGCCATTAGAAAAGTTTGGACAAACTTGAGTTGTTTTCTCTGGAGCAACAGAGACTGAGAGGAGAGCTCACTGAAGTTTATAAGATTGCAAAGGCATAGATTGACAGCCAATATCTTTTTTCCTCTGGGTCAAAATTGCAAATACTAGAATGCATGCATTTAAGACGAGATTGGAAATTTCAAAAAGAGATGTGCCGAGCAAGTTTTTTTTACACTGAAAGCAGCCAGTGCTTGGAATGTACTGACTGGGGTGGTGTTGAACACAGAGGTATTTAAGAGATTCTTAGCTGGATGACAAGCAATCAGATTCATACATCGTGGATACAGGCCTTTGGCCATCCAACTGAGACACTGCCAACCACCCATTTACACCAATCCTACATAATTCCATATTTTATTGTCCTCACATTCATAGAATCATAAAGCACTACAACACAGAAACAGGCCTTGTGGTCCATCTAGTTCATGCCAAGCTTTTGCTCTGCCAAGTCCCATCGACCTGCCCCCGGACCATAGCCCTCCATACCCCTCCCATTCATGCGCTTATCCAAATTTCTCCTAATATTTTGCAGTTGAACCTTCACCGCTATTTCCACTGGCAGCTCATTCCACACTCTCACCATCCTCTGAGAAGCTCCACCCTCATGTTCCCCTAAAACATTTCACATTTCACCTTTAACCCATGACCTCCAGCTCCAGTCTTACCCCATCTCAGTGGAAGAGCTTTCTTGTATTTACCCTCTCTATGCCCCCTCATGATTTTGTTTACATCTACCAAATCACCTCTCATCAGTTCTCCCCCACATTCAAACACTCACCCACACACTTTGGAAAATTCACAGTGGCCAGTTAACCTTCCAACCCGCATATCTCTGGGATGTGCGAGAAAACGTACGCAGCCATAGAGGGAAAATGAAAGTGCCACAAAGGCAGTTGAACCAGAGTCTCTGGCACTCTGAGGCAGCAGCAATTAGCCCTTGTATGGTGGCACCATGGTGTTTTGAAGATTAACACCTCAAATTCTGCCAAGTCAAATTCATTCAATGAAGGTGCAAGGTAAAGTTGCCCTGCTGTGCAAATCACCTTGCACCTTTTTAGATTCTTCCAAAACACTCAGAAAGTAAACTGATCCAGTGAATATCAAGATCCAAGATTCAAGACTGATTTTCATCACCCTTCCGAAAATGAAGTTATCCAGTTCTGGATTTCACAATGAATACAGCTTTTCTGTTTCTATCGAAGAGTGGGTGTCCCTCTTACTCGGCATCTATGCCCTGATCAGTTTCACTGACAGATGAAATTATGGCACATCTTTGCAGGAGAGAGCCACTTGGTGACAAACACCCTTGGTAGATTTTCAAAGGCTATTAAGTGTTGGCATGCATTAGAAAAATCGTTTCCTTTTTTCTAAATTTAAGCAGGTGCCAACGAACCCCTCATGTGGGAAGCTTCAACTGGTTTTATTGTGAAGTGATGTTTCATTATTTCTGATTGAGCTGTTTAAATAATAGCAAGAGAAAAGAAATGTTCGATTCTGCACAGCAGAGGGAAGCTTTTCAGATGCAAAATACTTGGTAAAGCTTTCAACACTGACATCTCCAGCCCCCAAGATTTTCTTGATTGACCACCAGATATGATGACATTTCAAGGCCATTCCTTTCTTTTCATATTGAAACGTTTCCAGAATATTGATTGAGGAAGCCAACAGTCTCTTTTATATTTGCAGCGGGCAGGTAAACATGTTATTGAGGTACAAATCCAAGGACTTTCAACTTTTACCTTTTGTTAACACTCTCTTTTAAGGTATTGATTTTTACAAGGTTACTGATTCCACAGATGTCAAGTGCAATTGATTATCTCACTCAAATGGCCACAGTTTGTGTTTCACAGGGTTTACAGACTACTTTGGGTGTCAAGCCAAGTTTAGACCTTGACCCCAATGGATAAAGTGCACTAGTAGAGAGTCGGAGGTTCATACAGTCAGTGGCTACTTTAATAGGTACAACTGTACACCTGCTCATTATCGCTGATATTTAATCAGCCAATCATGCTGCAGCAACTCAATGCATAAAGGCAACCAGAAATAGTCAAGAGTTTTAGTTGTTGTTCAGACCAAGCATCAGAAATATGATCTAAGTGGAATGATTGTTGGTGCCAGACAGGATGGTTTGAATATCTTAAAAACTGCTGATCACCTGGGATTTTGATACACAACAGCCTCTAGAGTTTACAGAGAATGGCATGAAAAACAAAATGAAATCCAGTAAGCGGCAGTTCTCTGAGTGAAAACTCTTTGTAAATGAGAGCAGTCCGAGGAGAATGGCCAGACTGGTTCAAGCTGACAGTAAATCAAATAACCACGCATTCCAACAATTTCTGGATGTGCAACACGACAAACCTCAGTCTATTGCAGCAGAAGACTACAAACATGCACTCAGTGCCTACTTTATGTTGTATTGGAGGTACCTAATAAAGTGGCTATTAAATGTAGGTTTGCGCAGCACACAATCAGTCCATTGCATCTATACCAACCATCATGCCAGTCTATTTTATCAACACTTGCTTGAATTAATTCTATATTCCTATGTTCGGAATTGGAATCAGAATCAGATTTCTTATCTTTACTGAGCTGACATGACGAAGGGTCTCAGCCCAAAACGTCGACAGTGCTTCTCCTCATAGGTGCTGCCTGGCCTGCTGTGTTCCACCAGCATTTTGTGTGGTTTGTTTGAATTTCCAGCATCTGCAGATTTCCTCGCGTTTGACATGAAATTTGTTGTTTTACAGTAGCAATACAGCGCAAAGGCAAACATTTATTAATTTATTTATTGAGAAACAGCGCAGAACAGACCCTTCCAGCTCAACCCTAGCCTAATCGTGAGACAATTTACAATGACCAACTAACCTAGCAACTGGTACATCTTTGGAATGTGTGGTGGAAACTGGGAACACTCGGAGGAAGTTCAAGGGGTCACAGGGAGAACACACAAACTCCTAACAGGCAGCAGTGTGAATTGAACCGGTGTCGCTGGTACTGTAAAGCATTGTGCTACCGTCCCACCCTATCAATAATTTGCAAAAATAAATAAACAGTGCAACAAAATAAAATGAGGTGGTGTTCATGGGTTCAGGGCCACTCCAAAGCTGTTTCTGTGTCGTTAAGTGTGGGTTGTCAAGTTGCTTCACATTCTCCCTGGTGGTAATAACAAGAAAAGTGCATGTTCTGAACATTGAGGGTCATAGTGATGGGCACCAACTTCTGAAGGCACAGAATCTTGAAGTAGGGTCTCGACCCAAAACATGGACTGTTCGTTCAATTTCATAGATGCTGCTTGACTGCTGAGTTCCTCCAGCATTTTGTGTTTGTTGTTCTTAAGATATTGCCTCTTAAGGATATGCTTAATGGTCCCAGGATGGAGCTGGCTAAGTCTTTGACCCTCAATAGCAGGGGTTCCTAGCATTTTTATGCTATGGACCCCTGCCATTAATCGAGGGGTCTGTGGACACTCGGTTTAGAGCCCATGCTCTATGGCTCTTGTGATCTTCCATGTCAGAATATCTCCACCATGCACCTATAGGAATTCCCTGATGACTCTGTGGTGGTTGGATGTATCAGATGATGGGCAGGAGTCAGCAAAAAGAGGATTGGTGGACAAGTTTGAGGAGTGGTGCGGGAGGAATCACCCGCTCCTGAATGTGGCCGAAACCAGGGAGGAGGTGATTGAGTTTAGGAGGAAGGGGACTGTGACGAGTCCTGTATAGATGCTGGGAGAAGAAGCTGCATGGTACAGGAGTACAAATACTTGGGTGTTCACCTCGACAACAGACTTGACTGGAAAACCAACACCAAGGCTGCTTATGAGAAGGGGATGAGCAGACTCTCTAAGGAAACTGTGATCCTTCAATGTGTGCAGTAGGATTTGGAGATCTTTTACCAGTCTATTGTAGCGAGTGCAGTCTTCTTTGCGGCTTTGTGATGGGAGAGCAACATCAGTGATGGTGATGCAAAAAAACTAAATAAACTCATCGAAAAGACTGGATCCATCCTTGGCTACAACCTGGACTCTTCTAAGTTAGTGGTGGAGAGGAGGTCACTAAACAAACTGTTATCCATCATGGGTAATCTGGCACATCCTCTCCATGACCTACTGAATAAGCAGCAGAGAACCCTTTTGAACAGACTTATTCAGCTCCGCTGTCACAAAGGTTGTTACAGAAAATCTTCCCCAGCAAGTGAAATAAGCATATACAACAGTTCATCTCTGTGCAACAGGAGAACACACAACGTAGGACAATAGTCTCTGTTGCATTATTTCATACATTATTATCACACATTGGTTAATTATCATTGCGTTTATTATTATTCTGTACTTTATTATTAATTATTATAATCACTACAGTATATTTATTATTGTTTCTAAGTGTGCTTTTAAATGTTGTTGCTGTAACTAAATAATCTCCCACTCAGGATCAATAAAGTACTTAATATTATTATTAAACTTGTAAGGAGTTTTCAGAATCACTCTGAATCTCTTCAAACTCCTAATGAAGTAGAGCCACTGGCATCAATGTGTTGGGTCCAGGATAGATCCTGTGAGATATTGATATCTAGGGACATCTTAGCCCCATGTACCTGCCCAGGTGTCCTTAACTGTTGTTACAGTTTTGTGTCTTCACCAGCTACTCCAGCAGCTCAATCCAGATACCAACTACTCTTTGAGTGAAAACTTTATCCCTCAGATCCACTTTAAATCTCATTCCCCTCATCTACCCCATCTGGATTTAGACATCCCTACCTTGGAAATCTGAAACTATCCATGTTAGCAGTGCCTCCCATAATTTTATAATCATTTATCAGATCACCTCAGCATCCTTTGCTCCAGGACAAACAAATACTTCCAGTCCATGTAGTCTCATTGTCACTCAAGCCCTCCAATCTAGTCAATACCCTTGTGAAATTTTCTTCACCCTCTCTAGCTTAACCAGCACCCCCCTCCCCCGAGAGTGTGGTGACCAGAACTGCATGTAATACTCCAAGTGAGGCCAACCCAACATTGTCCACAAGTTTAACATGATATCTCAAATTTTAAAGTCAAAGGCTTGGCCAATGAAAGCAAGCACATCATACACCTTCCTCACTTTCTCTGTCGTGTTCTGGTCCTTCATTTCTGTGCTGCTGGGAAGAGAAGACTTACAGGGAAGTCTCTCTAGTTCTAGCCTCTAGGGAAATGGACGTGTAAAATGCAAGTGGCAGGGGAAATCAATATACACTGAGTGGCCACTTTATTAGGTACCTCTTGTATGTGGTCTTGATTTTGCATGTTTGTGGTCTTCTGCAGCTGTAGCCTATCCAGTTCAAGGTTCAACATGTTGTGTGCTTGGAGATGGTCTCCTGCACAGAATTGTTGTAATGTGTGATTATTTAAATTACCTTAACATTTCTGTCAGTTTGAGCCATTCTGGCCAAGCTCTCTCATGAACACCTTTTTACCCACAGAACTTCAGCTCATTGGATGTTTTTTGATTTTTTTTGCACTCCAAACTTCTGTGTGAGAATCCCAGGATATTAGCAGTTTCTGAGGTACTCAGACTACCTCATCTGGTACCAATAAAGCTCACAGTAAAAGTCATTTCTTCCCCACTCTGATATTGGTTTGAGCAACAACTGAATCACTTGACCATGTCTGCATGCTTTTATGCATTGAGTTGCCGCCACATGATTGGCTGATTAGATATTTGCATTAATGAGCTGGTGTACAGGTGTAGCTAATAAAATTTCATTTGAGTGTAGAATAGGTGATTATGCCAATACTGGCTCATCCTTGAGAATCCTGGAAACAGCAGCTCAGTCTGCATCAGAAAAGAGGATTAAAAGGTTACTGATCAATAGCCATTTATCAATTTGCCCATTGAAATCTTGTGTAGAACATTCATTCAGAAGGCAACAATGAACCAAAATAAAATGAATTGAGGTGTAATTAGATACTGAAATTGTGGAGGAATTAAAACTAACAAATATTTTCCATCCTCTCTGTATCAGCCATTATTGTTCATTATTATTCTGTTCAAATGCGTGTTTGTTTTTGATATCTCTCTGCCTATCCGATATCTATCTCGATATTAATCTCTCTGTGTCAATCTATCTCTGTCTATCTGCCATCTATTTATCAATCTACCTTTCTGCCTTTCATCTTGAGTGTCTATTTATCTATCTACCTGATTATCTTTGTACAAAGGAAGTTGAAGCAGCATTTGTTGAGTATAAGATTTTTCAGTATCTCCCATCTCTTGTTTGTCTGTTTCCCTGTGTGTGATTTAATCCTCTTGCCCATTTTATTGCAGTGAAACATTGCAATGTGCGGCTAGATTGTGTTTATTTCTGGGCATGAGCTGAGTTGACGAGGTCTTAGTGCGGGGACGTTTAGTGGCTGGTTGTCAGTGATGAGGGGCTTCAGGCTCAAGGTGAGTTATGTAGGTTCATCACTTTGGAGCAGAGAGGGTGAAGAGATTTAACAGACATCCCCAATGTTTGGTCTTTGCTCCAGAGAGATGGGCATTAACGTACAAAACAGGTTCAATCGGACAGATAGATAAACAGGCAGAGAGCGGACAGACAGACAGACAGATAGATAGATAGGTAGATAGATGGATAGATAGTTAGGTTGGCTGGCAGATAGAATACAGATAGATACATAGATAGATCAATAGATACCGTAGATAGATAGGTAGATGGATAAATAGTTAGACAGGCAGGCAAGCAGATAGACAGACGGACAGATAGATAGATAAATAGATGGAAGCAATCGGTGCAGTATTTTACATTTAACAGATTGCTATTGTGTTGTGCTCTGTGTGGGAGGGGGAAGCAGAAACAGATTCAGCAGCAAAGTGGAGTCAATACACACCCTTCCATACCTGTAATAATCCCACCTCCCATATTAATCCTATCACCTTGCACTTGGCCCATAGCCTTCTATTGACCCTGACCATCAACTATTGATTTATGCAAATCCTACACTAATCCAATTTTATCCTCTCTGCATGTCTATCAGCTCCCCCAGATGCTGATGGTTATCCGCAAGTTCAGTGGACTTATGCTGGCCAATTTACTTACCAACCCCCATGTCCTTTGGAAAGTTGGGGAAAACAGGAGTATCCAAAGGAAGCTTATGTGGTCACAGGGTGAACATGCAAACTTCACATGGACAGCACCAGGAGTTAAGTTTGAACCCAAGAGATTGGAACTGTGAGGTAGTGGGGTCTAGTAACTGTGCCACTGTGCTGCCCAACATCCATTGAACAGAGAACAAACAGTAATTGAAAGAAAAGGGAATTTAGAGCCACAAACAATCCACTGGGCTAACTCTGATCGTTGAGCAGCATCGACAGGAGGAAAGAAACTGCCGACACTTCAGGTCAGAAGCCCTCATTGGGACTGAGAGTGGAGGTGGTGAGATTGCCTCTCTGCACCCAATCTGAAATGTCAGCAGTTACTTTCCTCCCACAGATACTGCTCGACCCACTGGGCTCCATCCACAGACTGTTTGTTGCTCCAACAATGTGTTGTGGTATTCCCCTGACTGCGCCACTCTCTGGGATTTAGCTGCTCCGCTGCTCTGGAGTATAGCTAGCTGGCACCGTCGCTTTAAAGAATCCGGCACGCTCCCCTAATTGGTAGCCACCTTTTGCTGCCAAGATTTGGATATTTAAAGAGAACATGAACTCAGGTTTGGTGCTCAAAAGTCAGCTCAACTTTGGTTCATTCAGCGATTGTGATTAGGGTGCTTGTCTCTTGTGGATTCTCATCTAATCTTATCAGGTTCTCATCTAGCATCTAGTCAAGAACCCTATTCTCATCTCAGTCTCTAACTCGTCTGTCGATTCTATTCTCTGATACTGCAGCACTTGAGTCTTTACTATCTTCGCCGAGGCCTCTTGTCATGCAATATATATTTGATTCTTAGATTTATTCTATTGTGCCTGACATACAGAGACAGTGAACTAATCTTGTGGTATCTTCCATTACACATGCCCAACAAGGTCTTATAATCACAAGGAAAGACAATTATCATAAATATTTGCACCTTTTGTGGACCTGTAGAGGACAAACATTTGCGCCACTTGTGGAGCGAAGAGACTGCTACAAGCAAGTGTGCCATCTTATCAAGTAGTTAGAGATTTGTAGGGCATGATTAATGCAATGGAAATTGCCAGACTGATCCTGAGAAGTGATAAGACAAATGGCCTTGGAGTCTGTAATAATTCAATGACAGTAATATATTTTCCTAATCCTAATCACACCTTCACAAAAACAAGATGTGATGTAACTTCACTTTGCGTCCTTTGCACTAAAATGGACAAAAATGCTCTATTGCAGTCGACTGAAGATTTCAATTAACTTTTATATAAGACCAGAAGATATAGAAGCAGAGCTAGGCTATTCCACATATAGTATGGTTGCATTTTACTGATATCCTATCCTGTATGTGCGAGGACTGAGCGTTGGAGCTGGTGTACTCCACTGGGGGTGGTGTGGTATGGCGTCCAAGCTGGAATGTTCAATCATTCAGAAGACAAGCTCTATCATGATCATTCATGTTCCATGGCTTGAGTTTGACCTCTTTTATTGTGTGGCTGCATCTTTTTACCTTATATGTGCTATGTGTGCTTTGAGCTGTGTGTGACTGTTGGTTCTGTGTTTTGTGCCTTGGTCCTGAAGTAACGCTATCTCATAGGGCTGTACTCATGGGTATTCATGTATGGCTGAATGACAAATAAACAAATTCAATTTTGTTTGAATTATGTTCTTTCTGGTAAAAATTGTATGGAATTTCTATTTAAGTTTTTCATCACAGGCACCTTATCTGATTCTAGTTGCCTTTGATGCTGCTGCGTAAGCTTTTCATTGAACCTGAGTGCATTCCTGTACTTATCAACAAACTTGACTTTGACTACAGTCCTGATGAAGGGTCTGGGACTTAAATTGTTGGCACTTTATTGCCCTCCATAGCTGCTGCCTGACCTGCTCATTTCATCCTGCATTTTGTGTGTGTTACTCTGGATTTCCGGCCTTTCTTGTGTCTTTGACTTTCACTTATTTTACCAAGCATCTTAATTGTGGGATCTTCGGTTATTCTTCAAGCACTGAATCAGATCTTCTTATGCACCAGAATTTCTACCACCTTGTTGTCTGATAGTGGAAGGCGTTTAAGTGGGACAACCCCAGACATGAAAAGATATTTCCCATTGATAATGCACACAGCCATTAAGATAAGGCCACCTTAGTTCTAAGATAGACCTTATCTTTAGATGATAGTACAGAAGCACTTCCCATTAGCAATGGGTTATCTTGCTTGATGTCAGCTGATCATCTGCCCAAAACCCCATTCATTTCTGTTTCTGAGCTCATCCAAACATTCCCCTTCAGTTTCTGTTCAGGCAGCAGATTAGTTTTGGGGCCTGACAGTCTTTTTCTTCTTCTTAAATACGCCCTTGGGATTCAGGGTGAGCTACTTCCCAACCCTGGTTTTATGGGACCTGAGGCAACTGAACGGGCCAGCAGACACTTCCACAGATGAGGCAGGGGGTATCTTGTGGGGTGGGTGACTATGTAGCTTGTGAGCTGGCCGGTTTTCTCTACAGAGACAGAAAAGACATTATCGTCAAAATATTATCGCCGTTGACAAATTAATCTTCTTTCATTCTATAAATTGTCTTTGATTAACTGGCACTTGTGATAATAGACTATCACCAACAAGAACATATGATAGGTGATGAATAAGTTTGTGGCCTAAGGTAGAAGGAGGTGAGTTATTAACTTCAAACTTTCTGCATAATTACTCAAAAAGTTGAACTGCACGTGCCTGTAATGAGAGCTGTATAACTCATCTCCTTCTACCACAAGCCACGAACTTCTCAATCAGCTATCTGTGGACACTTCTGGAGGTCCCAGATCCCTGTGCTCCACAATGCTGGACTAAATGTGTAAATGGAGGAGGGGACTATATTGAAAAATAAATGTGCTAGGTTTTCTAAAATCGACTTCTTCTACCTTAGGCCACAAACTTATCAATCACCCCTCGCAGAACATAGAACAGTATAGCACAGGAATCGACCCTTTGGCCCACAATGTTGCATTGAACCAATTAAATCAGTAATCAAAAGGTTAATTAAGCAAATCCTACCTACGTAATATCCATATCCTTCCATTTCCCTCACATTCATGTGCCTATCTAAATATCTCTTAGAAGTTCCTAACGTATCTTGTTCTGCCCCCATCCAGGCAATGCATTTCAGGCACTCACTACTCTGTCTAAAGAATTTGCCCCTCAGATCTCCTTAAAAATTACCTCCTCTCGCCTTAAATGCATGCCCTCTGTTATTAGACATTTCAACCCTGAGAAAAAAAATACTGTCTACCTACTGTCTCTATTCCTCTCATAATCTTTTAAGCCTCTATCAGATGTCCCTTCATTCCCAAAAAAGCATCCGGAGTTTCTTCAACCTCTCATTGTAGCACATGCTCTCTAATCCAGGCACGTTCCTTGTAACCTCTTAAGCACCCTCTCCAAAGGATCAATAACCTTCCTGTAATTGAATTGAATTGAGTTTATTATTTGAATCCTTCATATACACGAGGAGTAAAAATCTTTATGGTACATCTCCGTCTAAGTGTGCAATGTGCAATTTATAGTAATTTGTAATAAATAGTATGTACAACAGGACAGTCAATATAACATACAAATACAATTGTATCAGTGTGAACTAATCAGTCCGTTGGCTCTCAACTGTGCCCTTGTAAAAATTTCTTAGGATCTGGGGCCATACCAAACTTCTTCCACCATCGGTGGGAAAGAAGTGACCAGAACTGTATGCAATCCCATCCCTAAGAATTCTCTCCAGCAACTTCCTTGCTGCTGACATGACATATCGGTACCTAGTCCCCAGAATCATCCCTGGTACCCTTCTTGATCAACGGAACAACGTTAGCTACTCATCAGTCCTTTCAGAGCTCAGCTGTGGCCAGAAAAGACACAAAGATAGTGGTCAAGGCTCCAGCAATCTCTTCACTTGTCACTCTCAGTAAACTGGGGTTTAATCCCATTAAGCCTTGGAGACTGAATTGTACTTTTAAGGAACCCCATACTACATCCTCCTTTACGTTGAAATGCTCTAGCTTGGCACTGATCTCCCTATCCTCCCCTTTGTTCTCCTTGATAAACACTGATGTAAAGTACAAATTAAGGACCACAACCACATTCTTTGCATCCAAGCAAATGTCGTCCCTTTTGTCCTTTATCCTTGAGTGGTCCCACTCTTTCCCTAGTTATCCTTTTGCTCTTGATGTATAGTATGTATAGAATGCTTTGGGATTCTCTTCAACCCTCCTTGCCAAGGACTCTTCATGGACCTCCTTGGCTTTCCTAATTCCCATCTTGAGTTCTTTTCTGGCTTCTTTACAACCTCAAAGGTTTCGTTTGATTCTAGCTTCCTAAGTTTTACATACTTTTCCTTTTTTATTCTTGACCAAATTCATCTCCTTCCTTGACATCCAACGTTCTCTTACCTTGCCATCGTTTTCTTTCCCTTTGATTAGAACATACCTGCCATAGTCTTTAAACATCCTCCACATCTAGGATGTGGACTTTTCCTAAAATAGCAGCCCCAATCAACTCTCCCTAGTTCCTGCCTAATGTAGTTTGCCCTGCACCAATTTAACACTCTCCTGCAGGGTTTATGCTTATCCTTATCCATAGCTATCTAAAAGTTTAAGGAGATGTGGTCACTGTTCCTGACCCGTTCACCCATTTTAATGCCCACCATCTGGCCAGGCCTATTACTCAACACCATATCCAGTACAGCCACTCCTCTTTTGGACTATTTACATATTAATTTAAGAAACCCTCATGGAGTTATCTAACAAATTTTGCCCTAACTAATCCTCTTGCACTAAGAATGCCCCAGTTTATACTTGTGAAGTTGAAGTCCCAATGACAACAACATCTGCCTTCAAATCTATTCCTCAGTGTCCCAGTGACTACTGGGGGTGGGGGGGCATAGCTGTAGTACAATGTCACCAGAGTGATTACGCCCTTTCTATTTTTGAGTTCTACACATATAGACTCAGTTGATGAACCCCACGAGTGCAGCTGTGATATTGTTTTTGATTAGTAGTGCAACTCCCCTCCCACTTTTACCTCCATCTCTATCTTTACTGAAACATTGAAAACCTGGAATATTAAGCACCCCTTCCTGTTTTTTTCTCAATCAAGTCTCTGTAGTGGCCACAATGTCATCAATCTATATACTGATCTGTGCTCTAAGTTCATCACCTTTATCCATGAAATTGCTAGCATTAAAATGCACATACTTCAAGCTATCTGTCCTACACATCTACTCCTTCACTCCTTCTTGTTCTTACTGGCCCTGAAGTTTACCTTCTTCTGCATCCCTCTACTTTCTGACTTGGTGCTCTGGTTCCCATCCCCCTGACAAACGAGTTGAAACCCTCCAAGATGTAGTCATTAGGGAGGCTGTTAGGTACCCTGAGATCCCACATCTTAAAGGAGATGTATTCTACTTGCTTAACCATCCTGCCTACACTGAACTAAGGACTAGGGATTTACAGACAATAAGAAAAACTTACCTGTTCTTACCTGTGCCTTCTCTCTGATACCTTTGTGTTTTAAACTCATCTAGGTCCCTTACTGAGCCTCCTTGCACTGGACTTGTTATATCTTTGGCTCCAACTTCTCAAGCCCAAATTCCACAATCAAAACAAACCATGATAAATGACTCCAAATCAGCATCAGGTTTATCACCGGTATGTGATGTGAGATTTGTTAACTTAGCAGCTGCAGTTCAATGTAATACATAATATAGAAGAAAATAATAAATAAATAAATAAATAAATCTTATTCAGTATACTTTATACCGTATGCGTATATGGAGTAGAATAAAAATTGTGCAAAAAGCAGAAATACAATATATTTTTTTAAAGTGAGGTTGTGTCCAAGGGTTCAATGTCCATTTAGGAATCAGATGGCAGAGGGGAAGAAGCTGTTCCTGAATCGCTGAGTGTGTGCCTTCAGACCTCTGTATCTCCTACCTGATGGTAACAGTGAGAAAAAGGCATGCTCTGGGTACTGGAGGTCTTTAATACTAGACTTTCTGAGACACCACTCCTTGAAGACGTCCTGGGCACTTTGTAGGCTAGTACCCAAGATGGAGATGATTAGATTTACAATCCTCTGCAGCTTCTTTCGGTCCTGTGCAGTAGAACCTCCGCGTCCACCCCCCCCCCCCCCACATACTAGACAGTGATGCAGCCTGTCAGAATGCTCTTTACAGTACATCTAAAGTTTTTGAGTGTATTTGTTGACATACGAAATCCCCTCAAACTCCTAATAAAGTATAGCAGCCGTCTTGCCTTCTTAATAACTGCATCGATGTGTTGAGACCAGTCTAGATCCTCAGAGATCTTGACACCCTGGAACTTAAAACTGCTCACTCTCTCTACTTCTGATCTCTCTATGAAGATTGGTATGTGTTCCTTCGTCTTACCCTTTCGGAAATCCACAATCAATTCTTTCGTCTTACTGATATTGAGTGCCAGGTTGTTTCTACAGCACCACTCCACTAGTTGTCATATCTCACTCCTGTACACCCTCCCATCATCATCTGAGATTCTACCAACAATAATTGTATCATTAGCAAATTTATAGATGGAATTTGAGCTCTGCCTAGCCACACAGTCATGGGTATAGAGAGAGTAGAGTAGTGGGCTAAACACCCACCCCTGAAGTGCACCAGCGTTGATCGTCAGCAAGGAGGAGATGTTAGCACCAATCTACACAGATTGTGGTCTACCAGTTAGGAAGTCGAGAAATTGCAGAGGGAGATGCGGAGGCATTAATTCTCACCAAATCCTGTTGAGCCAAAGTCACTTTCACATTGGCCCACTCCGACGACGGCAGCTCCACTTACACCTCACTTCTTTTTATTGGCTCAAATAAATCTCACTTCTGATGAGCCTTGTTCTTTTCAAATGGCACCATCCTGTAACGATGCCACTCTCTCACTTGCTAATTCAATTATAGCTGGAGGAAAGGTATAATGAAGGAACCATTTTAATATACGTAGCACCTTATGATACAGCTCAGAAACATTGTTAGCAGTTTTACAAGTCAAAACCCTTCATCTGAACTCAAATCTATTTTCCTTCATTGCTGTTGCCTGACTCATTGAGCTTCTCCAGTACTTTTATGAAATAAACCTGTGTGTCTGTACATCAATAGAGTAACATCCAATAGTCCTGAAAATCTGCTGATACGGCACAACCTATCTCCCGAGAACAATGGATAATACTGTCTACAATTCCTCGGAGATGATGGAATATTTTTGTCATGGACCTTTGTTTCTTTCACTCTCTCTCTCTTTTTCATATGTAAAACCCTCTACGTTTCTGAGTTGTATGATAAGGGGCTATGTATATGCAAATTTATCCCTTGTTACACCTTTCTTCCAGTTATAATTGGTGGTAGTCTATTCGCACAAGTGCCAGTTAATGAAAGATGATTTGTATTTGGTAGAAGGAAGGGGGATTAATTGGTTAAAGACATACATTGGCTGTAAAGTCTCTCTTGTCTCTGTTTCTATAAGGAAAAAAAGTAGAACCTCAGCCTTTAAAATAAGAGATTATGCATATTTTTTGGAGTAACTGTCACGTTTCCTGTGACGGGTTAAAGAACCAGCAGAAATGGAAAACACATTGGAGTCTGGTATTGGTATTAATTAATAGTGTTTATTAGTAACTACACAATACAGTAATATAAATGCAGATATATTATACAGGTTAGCAATGATATATATATAAAAGTGTGGACATAGGAACAAAACCAGGCTCTTTCAAACCCAGGGGTGAATGTCTTATGATGATGAAGAAAGTTCCGTTCAGTTCATGGTAATCTGTTGAGTAGCATTGGAGAGAGAGAGAGAGAGAGAGAGAGAGGTGAGAGGTGAGCTGATGCTGTCAATCTTCCCGTTGTCCCTCGAAATTCCCATTGTGCTCCCAAATCCTTTTAAAGTCACCGACTGTGACCATAACAAAGGTGACCGTTCTTCCATGGTGGAATTATTAGCCTAGGCAAAGGTTGGACACACAAATAACTCCCCACCGGTCAGACCTTTTCTACACTGCGAGAGCCACTGATTGATTTCCCCGAATCGACCCTCCAAAACCAACCCCCCCCCACCTTCCTGGGGGTACAACAAAGCTTGTTCAGTGTCCAAAACCGTGTGTCTCTCTGACTATCAGCGGACCTGGTATTTATCTCCGCATGCTGGACACCAGCTGTCCATCAAACTGCTACTCCCTTCTCCCTTCTCTCTCTCTAAGAACTTTACAAGCAGGCAGTGTGGAAAGGTAAACAAGTTGCCAAGAAACCATAACATCAATCTTCCGAGCATTCTTTGCCTCTCTCTCTTTGTAACAGCTCAAACAGTGTCCAAAAGTCAGTCACATTCTCCTGACATTTTAAAGTAATAATCCACAGAAAATATGAACCCTAGGGGTAGGTAACATAACACATAAAAAATGCTGGAGGAATTCAGCAGATCAGGCAGCATCTATGGAGAGATATGAACAGCTGATACCTCTGACAGAGATCTTTCATCAAAACATCAGCGTTTATTCTCTCCACCCTGAAATGTGAACTGCTTATTCCTCTCCAACTCAAAACATCGACTGTGTCTCTCCATAATGAAGTGTCACGGTCTGGAAGGTCAACAGTTTATTCCTCTTCATTGTGATGAAGAGTGTTGGCTGAAAATATTAACTCTTTATTACTCTACATTCTGAGAACGATCCTTGACTTGAAATATCAATTATTTATTCCTCTCCATTCTGTTGAAAGTTATCAGTACAAAACATTTATTGTTTACTCCTCTCCATTCGAGCTGAAGGAATTCAGCTCGAAATGTTCACTGCTTATTCCTCTCCGTTTTGTTGAAGGGTCTCGGCTGTTTGCTCTTTTCCATTGCTGATGCCTGACCTGCTGAGTACCTCCAACATTTTGCGTGTGTTGCTTGGATTGCCAGCATCTGCAGGTTTTCTCATGTTTTTAAAACATTAGTTGTTGTATCCTCTCCCATAGATCAAGAGACCCCAGTACTCTATATGTCACGGACCCCTACCATTAACCGAGGGGTCCATGGATCCCAGATTGGGGACTCTTGCCATGGCTGCTGTTTGACCTGCTGAGTTCCTCCAGCACTTTGTTACTTCAAAACTTTCATCTTTGAGACTGCTTCCACTGACTGCATCCACATAATATAAATTCAGTTTTAATTTAATCATAAACAAGCATCAGAATTATTTGGTAATCTGTTAGAGAGGGGACATGGAAAGATACAGAACATAATTATAGCTCCTTGTATAAACACAAGTTGTCAGATTGAGAAGGGGATGTCATTAAATCTCTTTCGAATCAGCATCATCTTTATGTGCCATGTCATATGATGTGGGTGATCATGGTCCATGACCATGATTATGCTGAGCAAATTCTACAGAAGTGGCTTCCCATTGCCTTCTTCAGGGCAGAATCTTTATAAGATGGGTGACACCAGCCACTATCAAAACTCCTCAGAAATTGTCTGTGTGGCATCAGTGATTGCATAACCAGAATTTGTGATGTGCACTAGCTGTTCATACAACCACCTACCACCTGCTCCCTTGGCTTCATATGACCCTGACTGGGGGGGCAGGTGCCTAAGCAGGTGCTACGCACTGCCCAAGGGTGACCTGCAGACTATTGGAGGGAAGGAGTGGCTTTGGTAGTGAGGTATCTCCACCCTGCTACCTAATTTAAGAAACATCTAGATGAATAATGAAATTGCCAAAGACACAGGATACTATAGAACTAAACTGAAAATAAGATAAATGTAAAATTGATGTCATGGACGTTGTGGCCCACTGGGTTTGTTTTTGCGCTGTAGGACTCTGCAACAACGAATCAACAAGGAGTGTTGTGGATATTGGCTGTGAATCTCGATCACTCAGCAGTCCAAGGTTCTCCACTATCCCAATTCAGAAGTGCATCAGCATTTTCTTCATTATTGCTGAGCCCAAACTCAGAAAATCTACGTCCAACTGTAGTGTCAATACATAGACAAGAAAATGGGGCATGGGCAGCGTAGTGGTCAGCGCAACGCTTTGCAGTGCAGGTGGCCCAAGTTCAATTCCCGCTGCTGCTTGTAAGGAGTTTGTACATTCTCCCTGTGGCCGCGTGGGTTTCCTCTAGAATCTCCAGTTTCCTCCCACAGTCCAAAGATGTACCCGTTGGCAGATTAATTGGCCATTGCAAATTTGCCAAAAAATTTTGGATTAAATTGGAGGGGGGGTGGTGTTGCTGGATGACGTGGCCCAAAAGGCTGAAGGGCAATAAATAAATAAATATGCCTTTAAAACTATCCTCACAAACGCAGTTCAGATTATCAATGGGATCCAGTCCCAGCAGCGATAGCCACATCTCATGAACAATTAAATGAGTGAGCAATAGCAGTCAAATTCAAAACGTGTTGTGAATGCAACACTTTAACTCTCTGCACTTTGCTCCTAACCACTGATATGTGGAGGGAATCATATAGGGAGACTCCTTTGATGCCTTCCATGAGCGCCAGGGGTAGCACGGTGAGCAAGTCACGGGGCTGTTCGACGAGGAGTGTTGGGGATATTGGCTACGTATCTCAATTATCCAGCAGTCCAGCATTCCCACTATTCCAATTCAGAAGTGCATTAACATTTCTTCATCATTGCTGAGTCCAAATTCAGGAAATTTACATCCAACTGAATTTTCAATTCAGCTAATGAATCAAAACAATTAATTTTATAGATGTTGAATTAAAAGCAACAAGATTGTTGTTTAAAAAATCTGTCGAGTTTACCACAATCTTTATTTAGCAACACGCACAAAATGCTGGAGGAATTCAGCAGACCAGGCAGCATCTATGGAAAAGGGTAAAGAGTCGATCTTTCGGGCCGAGACCTTTCACCAGGACTCTTCTGAGGAAGAATACGTGGCTGTGGTAGTGGGTTTGAGTGAAAAGTCAGGGGGCAGCAGAGGTTACAGGGGGGTGCAGTGAGAGGGGGTCTCATTGAACTCCCATCAAAGGGAAGATTTAAACTTCTTCAGGGTAGGCATCCCTCGGAGAGATTTTGAGGTCTGTCACAAGCTCCGTCCCGATGAAGCGTTTCAGCCTGAAACATTGACTGTTTACCCTTTTCCATAGATGGTGCCCGGCCTGCTGATTTCCTCCAGCATTTTGTGTGCATTGTTTGGGATTTCCAGCATCTGCAGATTATCTTGAGTCTGTAATCCTTACTGTACTATACTAATTTGGCTGCTCTGTGACGCTATATCCTACCCAACATAGTTGACTGTCAAAAACCTTAGGGCTGTATCATTTTGCTACTTCACAATGGTTAAAGATTATGCTTCCCTTCTGCCTTCTCAAGGGCAATCAATGTCTAGATTCTAAAAAAAAGGAACAAGAGGAATGAAAAAATGGAAATACAGTAAAAAGAAACATGCAGGTGTTGGAAATGTGACAGTAAATACTGGAGAGATTCAGTAGGTTGGTCAGACCTGTGGAGATAGAAGCAGTGTCAATAGTTCAGATCAGTGACCATTGATCAGAATGAAAAGGAGCTGGAACAATCTCCAGAGATCTCTCATCCTCCATGTTAGCCCATCAGCCTTGAGATTAGAGGAGGTCACAGGAGCCGGGCTGGTGTCTGAGATGGCACTTCTGTTAGTTCAACCTCTTCACTGTCTTGATAGCATTTCGTAGTTCAGGTGCTACTAAGGCATTGTTTATTGCTTTAAGTTGCTTCTAATAATTTAAGATTCAGAGAGAAATATTAAAATAATAATGAATTTATTTCAGAATGCATGAGGGGTGATTGATAAGTTCGTGACCTAAGGTAGAAGGAGTCTATTTTAGAAAACCTAGCACATTTATTTTTCAACATAGTCCCCTCCTACATTTACACACTTAGTCCGGCAGTCGTGGAGCATATGGATCTTGGACCTTCAGAAGGTGTCAGATGGGTGATTGATAAGTTTGTGGCCTGAAGTAGAAGGAGGTGAGTTGTGCAGCTCTCGTTACAGGCACGTGCAGGTCAACTCTTTGAGTGATTATGCAGAAAGTTTGAAGTTAATAACTCATCTCCTTCTCCCTTAGGCCACAAATTTATCAATCACCCCGATGATTTATTAGCCGATGAGTTATTAACTTCAAACTTTCTGCATAATCACTCAGAGTTGAACTGCAGGTGCATGTAACGAGAGCTGTATAACTCATCTCCCTCCACCTTAGGCCACAAACTTATCAATCACCCCTGCTGTGGACACTTTCTGGAGGTCCAAGATCTGTATGCTCCACGACCGCTGGATTAAGTGTGTTAATGCAGGAGGGGACTATGTTGAAAAATAAATGTGCTGAGTTTTCTAAAACTGACTCCTTCTACTTTAGGCCGTGAACTTATCAATTGCCCCTCGTCTTATTTAATGTAATACATGGATAGAACTACTTTTAAAGTGAAGGCTGATAACTCCATTTAAATGAACAGGACCGTAATTAGTGTAGCACCTGAGGGAACCAGATAAGAAACATATCTGCGTATTCAGAATGAATTGAGAAACTGTCACAACCTCAGGACCATCCAAAGGCAAATCGGAGGACAGATGAAGGGGATGTGGTTACAATGTTTATTGGTGAGGGAATAACTTTCTATTGAATATTGAAAAGCTTAGATAAAGTTTTCATGGAGAGGAAGTTTCCAACAGTGGGAAAGTCTTACACCATAAGGCACATACAAGACATTCCTTTAGAACAGAGATGAAGAGAACTTCTTTAGCCAGAGAGTGGTGAATCTGTGGAATTCATAGGCATATACAATCTTGGGGGCTAAGTTATTGGGTATATTTAAAGTGGAGATTGATAGGTTCTTGATTGGTAAGGACACCAAACGTTACTTGGAGAAAGCAGAAGAATGGAGTTGAGAGAGTTAATAAATCAACTATGATCATATAACAGAGCAGATGGGCCAAATGGCCAAATTCTGCTCCTATGACTTATGGTCTTATGGATTGCTCTATGAGCCAGCTTAAACGATGGCCAAATATCCTTGTTATAATATCTCAAGAAAATATGGAAATAAAGTTGGCTTAAATTGTCATGATGTGGGAAAGCAAGCAGCCAACTGTGCACATCAAGATCTGACAAACTGCAATTTAATAAGGAACAGAGAAATTGTTGCCGTCTGTTGATGAATTCAGAATGAATGGTAGCCAAGGCAGCAGGGTAAACTCTCTCTACGTCCTTTGAGCGTGTGCTTTGCAATACTTTCTGTCTGCCTGAAAGAGTAGACAGAGTAGCCCCACTACCCAATCAGCCTTTCCTACTTCCACTTCATCACCCAAGCCACCAGCCACAATATTAGGGTTGGCATAGATTCTTAATGGAATGGTTCAAGTTCAAAGTTCAAAGCAATTTTTATATCAAAGTACATGTATGTCACTATATACAACCCTGTGATTTATTTTCTTGTGAGTAAACAGCAGATCTATAGAATAGTAACTATAACATTGAAAGATCAACTATAACATTGTTATAGTTGATATAACTAGAATATCAACTATAACATTGAAAGACAACAAACTGCACAAATTAAGTAGCAATAAATAATTAAGTAATTATCAATAATTAATAATAATGATAAAGTAGAAATAAGTAAGAAGAATGAGATAATCAGAATAAGAGCCCTTAAAGTGAGATCATTGTTTAAAGGATCATTTCAATGATGGGGCAAGTGAGGGTAGTTATCTTCTTTTATTCAAGAGCCTGATGGTTGCGGGGTAGTGACTGTTTCTGAACCTTGTGGTGCGAGTCCTGAGGCCCCTGTACCTTCTACCTGATGACAGCAGCAAGAAGGGATCCTGATCTGGGTGTTAGGGATCTCTGATGATGGATGCTGCTTTCCTACGACAGCGTTTCATGAAGATGTGCTCAATGGTTGGGAGCTCTTTACACGCATCCCCAGATTCTGAGTTTTGACAGTTTGAAGCAAGGACAAGGAAAATAATAACAGGAGATAACCGTTCAGAATTCAGACAGATAGTTAATGGCAGCACAGGTCTCACAACTCCAGTGAGCCAGCTTCGATCCTGACTTCAGGTTCTCTCTGTGTGGAGTTAGCAGGTTCTCATTGTGACTGTTGGGATTTCCCTCAGGTTGAAAGTTGTGCAAGTCAATTAGCCTCTGAAAATTGCCTCTAAATTAGGAATAAAATCTAGAAGGAGTTAATAGGAACGGAAAGATAATAAAAATAGGATTAGTTTAGGATGAGTATAAATGGGTGCTCAGTGTTCAGTATGGATTTGATAGGGTGTTTCTATGCTGTATGACTCAATGATTTTATTATGGCTGGAATAAAGAAAGACTGCAAGAGATTAGAAATTAATAACACAATGACCCTGATTACAAAGGAGTTATTAGGCAGAGGGATTGTGTAATGACTGGGCACAGATACAGAGCAGAAAGCAATAATACTATAATACTGCTGATATAAAAGAAGGAAAATTGGTTTATTAACCTGTTTGTGGCATAGTGTGAATTATAAAGACATACTGTGGTGATGTACACACAGTGGGTACTTTATTACCTGCATCTGTACACCTACTTGAAAAGCAGCTAACCGCGTGGCAGCAACTCAGTGCATTAAAGCATGCAGGCATGGTCAAGAGGTTCAGTTAATAGATCTCAAGTTTTACGTTAAATCTCTTAAACAATAGTTGATGTTAAGGTTTCTAGATCAGCGTAAGACTAACATGGAATGTGCGTCTGAAGAAAGTTCCAGAGAAGTGTGAAAAAAGCCCTTAATGTGCTTTGGTGCTTAGCTGACTGTGAGTAGAATGTCACTTAAACAAACATATATTGCTTTAATCAGATCTGTCTTTGATTATGGGTGTGTTGCTTAGGGTCAGCCTCAGTAACTGTCTTAAGACCCCTAAAGAAAGATTATGTTGTGGTCCTGTTAAATCATCCCCAATTTCAAATTACTGGTAAAAATGGTCGAAGTACTTTTTCAGCTATGTAGGTTACAGTTAGCAATGGTTTATTGGGTTAGGGTAAGAGGATGTTAAAGTTGGCCATCCAATAATGGCAAAATTAGTAGTTTTGAGAGCACTGTCTTCTTAAGGTCTTCAGTTCTGGGTGGATGAGAAATGAATGGGCACAAAATCTTAGGTGGTTTAATGTGGAATATGGTCCCAGTTTACTCCTTTCTGTCACTCTTCCATGGGTTTCCCCTGCCTGTGATTATTCTGAGCCTTCAAGAAAAGATAAAGATGAAGAATGATTGTACATCAGTGGCACAGGTTGTTCAGAAATACTTGCAAGGCAGATATTACGGCTTCTTGCATATCTATGCAGACAGATCAAAAGACCCAGTGACAGATCGTTCGGGTGCTTCTGTTTCTGTTCCAAAGTTTCAATTATTAGACAAAGTATCTGAGTTCACATCTGAGATACTGGGTGTCAAGATCTCTGAGGCTCTAACCTGGCCCCAACATATTGATGTAGTTATAAAGAAGGTAAGACAGCACCTGTACTTTATTAGGAGTTTTAAGAGATTTGGCGTGTCAACAAATACACACAAAAACTTCTATAGATGCACCGTGAAGAGCATCTGACAGGCTGCATCACTGTCTGGTTTGGCGGGGGGCTGCTGCACAGGACCGAAAGAAGCTGCAGAAGGTTGTAAATCTAGTCAGCCCCATCTTGGGCACTTGCCTACAAAGCACCCAGGACATCTTTAGGGAGCGGTGCCTCAGAAAGGGAGCGTCCATTATTAAAGACCTCCCGCACCCAGGGCATGCCCTTTTCTCACTGTTACCATCAGGTAGGAGATACAGAAGCCTGAAGGCACACACTCAGTGATTCAGGAACAGTCTTTTCCCCTCTGCCATCAGGTTTCTGAATGGCCATCATAATGCATATCAGCATACTTGACTTTCTGAAAAGCTTTAGACTTTTTGATATTATTTGAGAAATTATTGGTGGGGGTGGATTTTAGTGGGTATACTCCCTGTCTCTTTGCTTCACACTCCAACTTATTTGGTGGCAGTAATGCACTTTATGTCAATCTGCCCACCATTAAACCCAAGGAAAAGGAGAAGTTGAAGAAGTTATTCAGTTTTTGTTGTTTAGACCAAACATCAGAATGGGGAAGAAATATGATCTAGGTGACTTTGACTGTGGAATGATTGTTGCTGCCAGATGGGGTGAGTATCTCAGAAAATGGCAGTCTCCTGGGATTTTTATATACAACAGTCTTTAGAGTTTACAGCGAATGGTGTGAGAAACAAAAATAAAACATCCAGCGAGCAGTAATTCTGTGATTGAAAATTCTCTGTTAAAACGAAGGGTCAGAGAATGGCCAGACTGGTTCAAGCTGACAGGAAGGTGCCTGTAACTCAAATAACCATGTGTTATGACAGACTCTGAATGTAAAACACATCAAACCTTGAAGTGGATGAGCTACAACAGCAGCAGACCACACACATACAATCAGTGGCCCTCTTATTAGGTAGAGGATGTACCTAACAAAGTAGCTTGTCAGTGTAAAGAGAGAGAATGTTGCAATCACTTAGCAGGTCAGCCAGCATCTGTGGAATGAAAAACAGAACTTAATACTTCATCAAATCTTGGTACCTACAGAATTTTCCATTTTATTTCAGATGTAGAGAAACTGAAGTTATTTGATTTTCATACTAGACTGATAATGGGACAAAAATGTAAGCAGTTACGTGTACATTTTAAAAGTTCAGCTGTGTCAAATTTGCAGATGTTTGCAGATTGGTTTCACTCATATGTAGCTTAATTCAAAGCAATTACTCAAAATTAGATGGTTAATAGAATGATTACTATGTTGACTTCTTAGTTAAGGGAATGTCACTGTGATAGACCAGACTGGGATCTAGTTTGCCACCTGGAGTTTATACAATTAAAGATTGTTGTATAAAGCTACATATTTCTGAATGGTGTTGAGAAGCTAGATACTTTGAGAATGTTGCCTCTGTGAGAAATCTAACAGTAGATGGACATCATCTCAGTACAAAGGGGCAAGCCACAATGTACAATAGTTTCTTCATGGATCTTTGGAATTTTCTACTCTACTTTCAAGGCTGGGGTGAATATATCAGGGGAATCAATATGGGAGAATGGATCTGTAGCTGAGATCTGTTCAGCCATGATCTTAGTGAATGGTGGAGCTCGCTTGAAGGACTCTATGACCTTCTTCTGCTTCGGCACCATGTTTTAGCTTGTAGAAGTGGTGCTTCACTTTTCAAGTGACCTCTACTCCTGCTGTTTGGAGTTTGCATGTTCACCCTGTGACGATGTACATTTTCACTGGGTGCTCTGGTTTCCTCCCATATTCAAAAGAGGGGTAAGAGAGGTCCATTGGCAATTTATATTATCGCTAGTGTGTAGATGAGTGGCAAAATCTAGAGAAAGATAATGGGAATTCAGGGAGAGTGATAAATAGGATTGATTCATAGTCAACATAGTCAGAAGGGCCTTTTTTCTGTATTTTATGACTATGACCTCCGTTCAAAGTTCAAAATAAATTTATTATCTAGGTATATGCAGTATATGTTACCATACACAACACGGAGATTCATTTTTGTGCAAGCATTCATTGTAAATACAGAGAGACAAAATAGTCAATGCAAACTTGTACACAAGATGAAGAAACAAATGATGTGCAAAGGACAACAAACTGCAAAAGCAGACAAGATAACAAATATAAACATAATAATAAATAAATAAATAAGCAATAACTGTTGAGAACATGAGATGAAGAGTTATTGAAAGTAAGTCCATAAGTTGAGGGAACAGTTCACTGCTGGGGTGAGAGAAATTGAGTGAAGTTATCCCATCTGGTTCAGGAACCTGATGGTTGAGGGGTAATAACTGTTCCTGACCTTGATCATGTGGTCTTCAGGTCTTCAGGACCTCCTTCCTGAAGGCGTCAGCAAGAAGAGAGCATGGCCTGGATGGTGGGGCTCTTGATGATAATTTCTATTTTCCTGCAGCTGTGCTCCATGTCGATGTGATCAATAATGGGGAGGGCTTTGCCTGTGATGGACTGGGCTGTATCCATTACATTTTGTAGGGTTTTGCACTTAAGGGATTTGGTTTTTCCAAACCAGGCCATGATGCAACCAGTCAATATACTCTCCACTACACTTCTATAGACATTGTCAAAGATTCAGATGGCATGTTGAATTTTTACAAGCTTCTGAAAACGTAGAAGCCCTGCTGTGCTTTCTTTGTAATGGCACTTTAGTACTGGACCCAGGACAGAACCTCTGAAATGAAAACCAATCCCCTGAAAGGAATTTAAAGTGTTGTGTTCTAAAATAAGACCAAGTCCCCTTATCCTCTACTCTACAGTTAGGTGAAATAGTTTCTTGCTTCTTAAGAACTCTATACATTTCAATGAGGTCGCTCAATCTCATCCTTCTAAACTCGGAGAATATAGACCTATACACCACTCAATCTTTTCTGCGCATCAATGTGAGTGGATGATTATCCCCTTTGCTTTGAAGATGACCAAAATCTGTTCAGCTGCAGGTTTTTTGCACATCATCAATTTTGTGAGCTGTTTGTATTGGTTTTTTTGTTCTTATTTTGCTGTGTCTAGTATTCTGATTAAAAAGACAATGTTCAAATGAGTTGAATGATTAAATGAAACGCAATATCTAGTTCCAAACTTCTTTTAATAAGTGTTAATAGAAACAAATTCCCTGAAGACTGAAAGCTATAAGAATAATGGAATGGGCTTCTGGCTTATTACTGAGAGTGTGCTAATTGGTAGGTTTGCCCACATTTGTTGTCCATCCCTAATTCCTCTAAAGTGGCTTGGTGCTTCACTTAAGAACTCTGTGAGGGGCGGGAGGTGGGGAGCTACTGAACAAGATCGAAATAAGTTGCAGAGAGTTAGTCAGCTCCATCACGGGCATTAGCCTCTATAGTATCCAGCACTTCTTCAAGGAGCAATGCCTCAAAAAGGTGGCTTCCACCATTACCCAGGATGTGCCCGGTTCTCATTGTTACTGTCAGGAAGGAGGTACAGGAACCTAAAGGCACACAATCAATGATTCTGGAACAGCTTTTTCCCCTCTGCAGTCCAATTTCTGAATGGGCACTGAACCCATGGACACTATTTTTTAAATTATGTTTACTTAATTAATTTAATTACTTAATATATAACTATATACTTACCATAATTCCATGCTTTTTCTCCATTATTATATATTGCATTGTATCACTGCTGCAAAGACAACAAATTTCACAACATATGATAGTGACTTTAAATCTGATTCGGATTTGGAAAGCAGTTAGGATTCAATTGCATTTTTCTGGAGTCACATATAAATTCCAGACTGGGGAGGATGATAGTTCTCTATCCTGGAGACCTTAAACAATACCTGTAGTCTTAGGTTCATCTCATTTCATGGATTAGTCTTTTTTTTTTTTGCAGAAGGTGGTAAGTCTCACCCAGAGGGATGGGGAATGAGTGGACTGGAAGAACTTAAAGGGAAGTGGGTGCATTTCTGAAAGTTTATGGAACTAACCATGTCTGTTTAAAAAAAGAAGTGGCATGGTAGTGGGTAGCACAGTGCTTTACAATACCAGCAACCAGGGCTCAATTCCTGCTGCTGCCTGTAAGGAGTTTCTACCTTCTCCCCAGGACCATGCAAGTTTCCTCTGGGTGTTCCGGTTTCCTCTCACAGTTCAAAGACACAGCAATTGGTGGGTTAATTGGTTGTTGTAAATTGCACTGTGATCTGGCAAGGGTTAAATTGGGTGATTGCTGGGGACCGTGGCTCGAAAGACAATAGACAATAGGTGCAGGAGTAGGCCATTCGGCCCTTCTAGCCAGCACCGCCATTCACTGTGATCATGGCTGATCATACACAATCAGTACCCCATTCCTGCCCTCTCCCCATATCCCTTGACCCCGCTATCTATGGGTTCTATCTAACTCTCTCTTGAATGCATCCAGAGACTTGGCCTCCACTGCCTTCTGGGGCAGAGCATCCCATATATCCACCACTCTCTGGGTGAAAAAGTTTTTCCGCATCTCTGTTCTAAATGGCCTACCCCTTATTCTTAAACTGTGGCCTCTAGTTCTGGATTCACCCATCAGTGGGAACATGCTTCCTGCCTCCAGCGTGTCCAATCCCTTAATAATCTTATATGTTTCAATCAGATCCCCTCTCATCCTTCTAAATTCCAGTGTATACAAGCCCAGTCGCTCCAATCTTTCAACATATGACAATCCCACCATTCCGGGAATTAACCTTGTGAACCTACGCAGGATTCCCTCAAAAGCAAGAATGTCCTTCCTCAAATTTGGAGACCAAAACTGCACACAATACTCCAGGTGGGGTCTCACCAGGGCCCTGTACAGCTGCAGAAGGACCTCTCTACTCCTATATTCAATTCCTCTTGTTATAAAAGCCAGCATGCCATTAGCTTTCTTCACTGCCTGCCATACCTGCATGCTTGCTTTCATTGACTGATGTACAAGAACACCTAGATCTTGTTGTACTTCCCCTTTTCCTAACGACTCCATTTAGATAGTAATCTGCCTTCCTGTTCTTGCCACCAAAGTGGATAACCTGACATTTATCCACAATAAACTGCATCTGCCATACATTTGCTAACTCACCCAACCTGTCCAAGTCACCCTGCATTCTCATAACATCCTCCTGACATTTCACACTGCCACCCAGCTTTGTGTCATCAGCAAATTTGCTAATGTTACTTTTAATCCCTTCATCTAAATCATTAATGTATATTGTAAACAGCTGCGGTCCCAGCACTGAACCTTGCGGTACCCCACTGGTCACAGCCTGCCATTCCGAAAGGGACCCGTTAATCGCTACTCTTTGTTTCCTGTCAGCCAGCCAATTTTCAGTCCATGTCAGTACTCTGCCCCCAATACCATGTGCCCTAATTTTTCCCACTAATCTCCTATGTGGAACTTTATCAAAAACTGCAAGGACCTATTCTGTGCTGCATGTCAATATATAAACAATAATTAATGGCTGTGGGAAATTAGTACCGAAGGGGAGCTGAGGCCAGGTGCCAATCCTCATGAGCTTGTTGAGCGGTGGGGTAAGCTTGAGGGGCCACTGCTACTAATGGATAGATGCATATCAAAGAAACTGGAGACATGGCATATCTGAAACCTCAACTCTGAACTAACCCCACAACTTATGGCCCCCCTGCAACTTGTGCTCTCAGTATTATTATTTTTTTTGTGTGTATTTGCATAGATTGTCTTCTTTGGCACACTGGTTGTCTGTCAGTCTTTGCGTGTACATTTTCATTAATTCTATTGTATTTCTTCTACTGTAAATGGCTGCAAGAAAATGAATCTTGGGGTGTTATATGGCAACATTCTGCATATTACTTTGATATAAAATTTACCTTGAATTTTGAACTTTAAAAATGCTGAAAAAAAAAACTCTGCAAGTCAGTGTGTTTCTGTGGAAAGAGAAACAGGGATAATATTTTAGACCCAAATTGGGGCAAGCTCATCACAACTGAAACTAACTTCTTAAAAAATATTCTAATTCATGTTAGTGCTTCGTTAGTCAGTACAATTGGATTTCTTATTCAGTAACATGGCCACAATGCCACATTGCTCCCATCACTCTCACTGAGGGTTAATTCTTTGGAGCTATTTCAAACTGTTTGGTTCAATAATACTGGAGAAGAAAGGTTTTGCTGCCTGAATACTTTTGGGTGTATCTTAAGGATTTTGGGCAGCTGATCAAGAAAAACACCATGAAATTTCCCTATTATCACAATTTTCTTGTAATCACCTGTATTTGTTATTTAAATTTACAGTTCAAGACAATTAAAATGATGCCCATAATGTAAGCTGAGAATTGAGGCAGGGTGGATGCTGCATGTCAAGATGGGTTTTAGAAAGGCTATAAAAGCATCACCCACAATTGTTCTATGCATTGTGTTTACATGTATATTGATTTGCCATCATGTTGATGCGAGAGTCGCCGAGTGTGGCCGACCTTCGGACCCCTGCTCCGAGTCTACCCCGTCCAGCGGTCTACCAAATTTCTCCATTTGTGTCTTCTCTCTTCATCTCTCTCTCTCTTCCTCTCCCAAAAGCCCCCAAAAACGGCTGCTTCCAGAATTCAAGAAAACAAAATCCTGATTGGCTAACATGCATCAACAGTCCGGTTACCTCTGGCCATAATCCAAATATTGCTGCTATAGAGAAACCACTACTTCAGCAGTGAACATTACAAAAAAACCCATTACATAGTAGTGAACCCTTACAGCACGTTACAACAATAAAGCGATTGTATTTTCAGGAGTATTTGTGATAGCAAAATGTCTTGCCAATGTTCCAACAGCCATGATACTTCCCATTATATTTGTTATGAGTGTACATTTAAATCTCATGACAGAACATGACTCCTCTTATTAAGAAAGTCTGTGACCTCTACTTTGGGTGTAAAATTAGCAAACAAGGCAAAGCCTGAGCTCCTCACATCTTCTGCATTCCCATTTTGACTTCCTCCCTGCAAATCTTGGTGCTGTCAGTGATGAGCATAGTGAAAGGTTTCACCAGGACATTGCAATCACGGAGAAGCAGTATCAGGGCAACTAGAATCCATGAATGCTGGCTGATTATTGTTGGACACTTTCGTGAGAAGCCTTGGACACTGAGTACAAAGGAAAATCATCAATGAAACATTTTAGCTTAGTTGAACTATTGCCAAGAGTCAGCACTGGTATGCAATTAAATGCATTATATCCAATAAAAGTTAATTTCTTGTTTCTCCAAATTCCTAAATGATATTGTATTTGTGTTCAGCTTCAGCAGTCTATCATAAACACAAAAAAAGGTTCTGAGGAAGCAACACTTTCAACACAATTTATTGTCCAGTGATATTTGAAGTTGATTTTCATTTCCACAGAAATTTCCCTATCTTTTGGCTTTAGCGCCAGCAGAGTACTTTTGAAGTATAGTCACTTTAGTGTGTCTCTCAGAACATAACCCTGAAACTTGGAATGTGCCGTCCTATAACATTGGTTCTGAACAGCACCTTGCACTGGTATCCAAGCAGTTCAACATGTCACGTAATTTCTACTCTGTTGATGATCTTCTAGCATTGCTTGATATTAAACCACAAGGTATTATTTGACACGGTGACCGATGTTCACCTTTTATCTATAAGGTACTGGGAATGAATTTCAAGATACAGTTGGCAAAAGGAAAATATACTGACTGAACTGTTCTGGTAGAATTTAACATTGATCACCATTAAGATTGGCATTAGTTACCAGAAAGTTCAACACTGTCTGTCAGGAGTTCAAAGTAGTCTTTAGTTGTAAACAGGTATTACAATTTTCATCTCACCTCCTGCAGTTCACTTTCTTCTGACACCCTCTTAGCGCAAGGGACCAAACTCAATTTTCTACCCACTTGTGCACTAAAGAGATTATTTAATCCTTTCCATTTAAAATTTACATTACCCAAATCTTCCTGGAAGGCAGAGAGAACAGAGAATTAAATAGCTGCTTGATCCTTGATGTTCACTTTAAGGTGCTGGCGATTTATTGCTCTAAGTATTATTCCCTCAATTAATAATTTAATTCATAATGGAAAATCTAATGATCACACTGGGTATTGAGGCAAGTTTCAACTTACTGAGTTGTACAATTGACTTCTGTTTTGTCATGTGCCCCAAAAAAACCAAAGTTCGTATTAGTGTGATTATAATGGGGTGGCACAGTAGCGTAGTGGTTAGCACAGTGCTTTACTGTACCAGTGACCTGAATTCAATTCTAGCCACTGCCTGAAAGGAGTTTGAACATTCTTCCCATGAATGTGTGGGTTTACTCCAGGTTATCTGGTTTCCTCCCACAGTCCAAAGACGTGAAAGGTTGGTAGGTTAATTGGGTCATTGTAAATTGTCCCATGATTAGGCTAGGATTAAATTCGGGGTTGCTGGGAGGCATGGCTCGAAGGGTCAGAAGGGCCTTTTCTGCACTGTATCTCAATAAATAAATAAAATGTTCGGATACTGAAGTGGTACTTTCTGCAAAATTGTTGGATCAGCAAGTGTTGAGTATTTACTATTTCAATAATATTTGAGTGGTCTTGTATATGTATTGTTTGTTTAAATAATTATTGGTTATATACATTAATACGTGAATTGCATATGGATTTGCGCCTTGGAAAAGTTTCTAAGTTGGTAGGGTTGGCCGGCAGTTCCCATGCTGCAAGTCTCCCCTCCCCACACCACCGATGTTGTCCGAGGGAAGGGCAAGGGCCAATACAGCTAGGCACTGTTGTCCTCTCAGGAGGATATGTGGTTAAGTGCCTGAAGAGGACATGCTGCCTTAGCTGAGGCTTGAACTAGCAACCTTTAGATCACTAGACCAATGCCTTAACCACTTTGCCATGTGCTAACATGCTCACTTAACTGCTCACAAAAAATAAAACTCGAATTTCGATCCACATTTTGAACTCTTCTTTTGAATTAGTTTTCATGTTTTAAAGTTGCAAAGCATAGAAGAAAGGTTTGAAAAGGTTTTTTCTTGTACTTTTCAAAGAAAAAGGTTATGAATGTGCATAAAAGATTGCTTTTATTTAACTGCTGAATGAAACTCTATGTTAAAATTTTTGTTTTGTTCGAAATAAAGCTGCCTATTTAAAAATCAAATTTGTGGCTTCTGTTTAATTATGTTTAGCTCAAGCTGTGGGCAATGCAAAGAACTATTGCTGAAGTTATTGTACTGTGAATTGGATTGCAATATTTTTGATGAAAGACATATTTAGCTCTCAGGGGTGAGACTGGGTGAGTGTAACATTCGTCATACACAATGCTTCGGTGAGAGAGGGGAATGCATTTTATTGAAAGCAATAAATGTCACCTGAAACCATATAGAGAGGCCAGATTATATTTTAATATTAGGTGCTGGGGAAGGAGCTGTGAGTCACAAAGAACCACTGACAGAATTATTTGAAGAAACGGCGTGTGCTGTGGATAAAGGAGAACCAGCGGATTGACTATACTTAGATCTCCTGAAGCTACAAGATATGGTTATTAAGTCAATGAATCACAAAGTCCTACTAAGCCTGCTCCAACCAACAAACACAGACATAGACAGTAAACGAGAAGGTGCTAAGGAATATAGACACTCATCATAAATTCTATTGTATTCACCACACATCCTTCAAAACTCATAGTAAGACATACAAAAAAGCTGGATGAACTCAGCAGGTCAGGCAGCATCCATTGAAAGAAGCAGTCAATGTTTCGGGTTGAGACCCTTTATCAGGACTAAAGAAGGAGGGCGCAGGGGCTCTATAAAGAAGGTGGGGGGTGGAAAACCAATCAGAGGAAAGATCAAAGATCAAAGCCCTCCACTACTTTCTGGACAATAGACCTCACCAGTTACCCTACACCACCACACTCCTCAGGTTGGCGGAACTGGTACTCACACTTAATAGCTTCTCTTTCGGCTCTTCCCACTTTCTCCAGAAAATTTGATCTTTCCTCTGATTGGTTTTCCACCCTCCCCCCATCTTCTTTATGGGGCCCCTGCCCCGTCCTTCTTTAGTCCTGACGAAAGGTCTCGACCCGAAATGTTGACTGCTCCTTTCAACAGATGCTGCCTGACCAGCTTTTTGTACATCTTGATATGACCACAGCATCTGCAGTATACCTTGTGTTTAAAACCCAAAGTAAATTTTATTGTCAGAGTTCAAATATGTCACCACATACAACCCTGAGATTCGTTTTCCTGCTGGCATACTCCGCAAATCTTGTTGTTCCTCTCTGTGCCCATTGGCACATTTAACTTGGCTGTTTCTTTGGTATTTGTTTTTTAGGAGGCTGAGTTGCTAGCACAACCGAGCATGGATAGAAAGCAAACGAGGAGGTGGCTGGATTCGAACCCAGGACCACTCACCCCAAAATCTGATGCGGATGCTACTACACCGCTAGCTGACCAAACTCAGCAAATCTAGAGAATAGTAACTGTAACAGGATCAATGAAAGATCAATTTGAAGGCAGAAGACAATGAAATATGAAAATGCAAATATAAATGAATAGTAATAAATAATGAGAAAATGAAATAGGAAGATAAAGAGTCCTTAAAGTGAGATATTTGGTTGTGGGAACATCTCAATGGATGGACAAGTGAGTGTAGTTATCCCCTTTTGTTCAAGAGCCTGATGGTTGTGTGGTAGTAACTGTTCTTGAATTTGGTGATGTGAGTCCTGAGGCCCTTGAAGCTGCAGCAAGAAGAGAGCATGGCCTGGATGGTGAAGATCTTTGATGATGGATGTTGCTTTCCTATGGCAGTGTTGCATGTAGATGCACTCAATGCTTGGGAGGGTTTTACCCATGATGTACTGGGCCAAACGCATCACTTTCTGTGGGGCTCTCCATCCAAATGAATTGCTGTTGTCATACCAAGTCATGATGCAGCCAGTCAATGCACTCTCCATTACCCATGTATATAAGTTTGTCGAAGTATTAGATGTCATGCTGAATCTCTGCAGACTCCTGAGGAAGTAGAGGCACAGATGTGCTTTCTTTGCAATTGCATTTAGATGCTGGGTCCAGGACAGGTCCTCCTCAGTCACCCCAGATTTTACCAATCACCTAAACACTAAATGAAACTTACAGTGGCCAATTAACTACTAACTCACATGTCTTCAGGACGTGGGAGGGAAACAGAGCACTTGGTGGAAACTAATATGGTCACAAGGCAAATATGCAAACTCTACGCAGGCAGCACTTGACATCAGGATTGAACGTGACATGTTGGATAAGAGGCAACAGCTCTACTAGCTGTTTAACTTCTAATGCCTAATTAATCAACCTACAGTTGTAGAGTCATATAGCATGGAAACTGGCTCTTTGGCCCATTGAGTCCATGCTGGACATCAATCACCATTTACATGACAGGTCAAGGAAAATTAAAGCTTAATGGCTGTGCTCTTCAAAATTGGGCACAGGCCTATCAGGACTGGAAGCACCTTCATAGTTTCATGTCGAGAGTGGGTAAAATTTGGAATACTATTGCTAAGGTGAGAATTAACTTTAAAGTTGTCTGTGACAGAATTTTCTATGTTGAAAGGTATTAAAAATATGAGAGAAAAGTCATACATCAGTTATTTTGTAAATGGCAGTACAGGCTTGAGGGGTTGAATGGCCTCATGCACATTTTGGGCCCTACCCGTTCTTAAATCATGCTAATTATTTTAAACAGTATTTGGCAATCCTGGCATTTTATAATTCTGGTAAGGGGAAATAAGAGTGAGGGGTTAATTGGAAGCAAATGCAATATTGAGTACAATTTATCAACGAATATGGATTTCACCTGCCCTGGAAACTCACATTTCTTCTCAACAGGAAAGCCAGGGGCAAAAGTTCTAACTAAAAGCAAACCAGATTTTTTTCTCTGCAGCCCGTTTGTGTGAAGGTTACCGATCTGTCCAAGCAGTTTGCAGAAAGGACTTTGTGCATAATTGTGTATGATAATGAATGCCAATAAATTTTAAATATCAAGGCACAGGGAATATTCTGCATCCTGGGAAGAATGGACCAAGGTTCACTAGCTCCGGGTAATAATATTGTGACTGCAATATTAAGAACTTCAACACTTGTGCTGGGCTCGCAAGAAAAGGGGAAAAAAATTGAAATGGACACAAGGCGCAGAGTCCTAAGAAACATCATAGGTTATTTCAGCTGCGGAATGAAAATAGGCATTAAATTAGAATTGTTACAGTCAGTCATCTGTTTACACAAAGTTAAGTTCAAGGCACAGATTAGTTTCATTTGAATATATGTTAAATCATCAAACTGCTGGTTATGATTTAAATGCTTGCTTATCCATAAAATTCTTGTAACAGTTCAAAGTAAATTTATTATCAAAGTACGTAAGTGTCTCTATATACAACCCTGAGATTCAGTTTCTTGCAGGCACTCTCAGTAGAATAAAGGAATACATTTGGATCAATGAAAACCAGACACAAATTCAGGCAAACAACCAATGTGCAAGAGAAAACAAATTGCAAATACAAAACTAATAATAAATACATTAGTAAAAATAATACTGAGAACATGGGTTGTAGAGACTTTGAAAGGGAGTTCATAGGTTGTGGAATCAGTTCAGTGTTGAGGAGAGTGAAGTTATCCATGCTGACTCAGGATCATAATGATTGAAGGATAATAGATATTGGTGTGGGACCTAAGGCTCCTGTACCTACTTCTCAACAGCAGCAGTGAGTTGACAGCATGGTGTGGATGGTGGGATCCTTACAGCTTCTGGCACTAAAAAGGTCCTCAGGGAGGTGCCTGGCAAACTGCAACATGTTGTAGGTTTCAGTGATTGAGGTTTTCAAATAAAGGGGATGGGGTGCTGCTCTCTCCGTGTAGGGGAGAAGTATGTTTCCTTGTCATTACAAGTCTGGACTGACTCCCCAACCTATGGTCCTGACGAAGGGTCTCAGCCCGAAACGTCGACAGTGCTTCTCCTTATAGATGCTGCCTGGCCTGCTGTGTTCCACCAGCATTTTGTGTGTGCTGTTGCCCCAACCTATGGGCTCATTTCAAGGACTCTACAACTCGTGTTCTTAGTATAATTTATTAACATATTTTCATATTTGCTGGTTGTCTTCTTTTGTATATTGGTTGTGTGTGTGTTTTTTCATTGATTCCATTGTATTTCTTTGTTTGACAGTGAATGCCTGCAAGGAAACTAATTTCAAAGTAGTGTATGGTGATATATACACATCTGGATAATAAATTTACTTTGAACTTTGAACTTGTACTTCAACATCTGTCCTAGAAAACCTACAGCACAGTACAGGCCCTTCAGCCCACAAAGATGTGCTGAACAAGTCCTTACCTTAGAAATTACCTAGGGTTACCCATAGCCCTTTATTTTTCTGAGCTCCATGTACCTGTCCAGGAGTCTCGTAAAAGACCCTATTGTATCCGCCTCCACCACCATCACTGGCAGCCCATTCCACGCACTCACCACTATCTGCGTAAAAAAACTTACCCCTGACATCTCCTCTGTACCTACTTCCAAGCAACTTAAAACTGTACTCTCTCATGATAGCCATCACAGCCCTGGGGAAAAACCTCTGACTATCCACACAATCAATGCCTCTCATCATCTTATACACTTCTCATCCTCCGTCGCTCTAAGGAAAAAAGGCCAAGTTAACTCAACCTATTCTCATAAGGCATGCTCCCTAATCCAGGCAACACCCTTGTAAATCTCCTCTGCATCCTTTCTATGGCTTCCACATCCTCCTGTAGTGAGGCAACTAGAACTGAGCACAATACTCTAAGTGGGGTCTGACCAGGGTCCTATATAACTGCAACATTACCTCTCAACTCCTGAACCAATCCCAGGATTGATGAAGACCAATGCACTGTATGCTTTCTTACCACAGAGTCAACCAGCGGAACAGCTTTGAGTGTCCTATGAATTCGGACCCCAAGATCCCTCTGATCCTCCACACTGCCAAGAATATTACCATTAATACTATATTCTGTCCTGTAGCAACTGGTCCTGTTCTTTCTGAAGATCAAATCAAAAACTGAACACACTGGAAACAAGCAATCTTCGGAAATGAACAGCAAATGCAAAAACACTCACCTGGTCAGGCAGCATCTGTAGATAAAAATAAATTCATTCCATTAAATACCCCAAACACTGAATATCACTCACACCCCTGACTGGGACTCAAGAAATAGAAGCAGGAGTAGGTAAGTAAACTGTCAATCAATGAGATCATGACTGATCAATGAGATGGCATCTCATTGGCTCTTCACTCAACTCTGGAACAGTCTGGACAGAAAAGATGCATACAACAGAATGGTCTTTATCAACTACTGCTCACCATTCAATAGCATCATCCTCTGAAAACTAATCAATGAGCTGCAAGACCTTGGCATCAAAATCTCTTTGTGCAGTTGGATCCTGGATTTCCTCACTTGCAGACACAGTCAGATCAGATTGGCAACAATATCTCCTCCACGAACTCCACCAACATAGGTGCACCACAAGGCCATATGCTTAGTCCCCTGCTCGACTGGCTTTACACTTACGACTGTGTGGCTAAGCACAGCTCTAATGCCATATTCCAGTTTGCTGTTAACATCACTGTCATTTGCTGAATCAAAGGTGGTGATGAATCAGCATATAAGAGGGAGATTGAAAATATGACTTAATGGTGTCATGACAACAACCTCTCACTCAATGTCAGCAAGATTAAGAAGATGATAATCGGCTTCAGGAGCAGGAAACTAGAGGTCCGTGAGTCAGTCCTCATCGGAAAATCAGAGGTGGGGAGGATTAGTAACTTTAACTTCCTAGGTGTTATTATTTTGGAAGACCTGCCTTGGGACCAGTATGTAAGTGCAATTATGAAGAAAACACGGCAGTACCTCTACTTCCTTTGGAGTTTGCATAGATTCAGAATGACATCTACAACTTTGACAAGCTTCTATAGACATGTAGCGGAGAGTATATTGACTGGCTGCATCATACCCTGATATGGAATCACCAAAGCCCTTGAGTGGAAAATCCTACAGAAGTAGCAGGTATGGCTCAGTCCTACACAGGTAAAGCCCTCCCAACCATTGAGCACATCTACATGAAATGCTGTTTCAAGAAAGCAGCATCCATTATTAGAGACACCCACCTCTTATCGCTGTTGCAATCAAGAAGGAGATATAGGATCCTCAGGACTCATGACACCAGGTTCAGGAACCGTTATTACCCTTCAGCCATTATGCTATTGAACCATCACGCAACGTCACTTACCCTATCACTGAAACATTCCCACCACCAATAAATTCTCTTTCAAGGACTCCATCTCATGTTCCTGACATTTATTGCTTATTTATTTATTTATCTATATTAATTCTTTTTGTATTTGTACATTTTGTTGTCTTCTGCAGTCTGGTTGAACACCATAGTTGGGTGGTCTTTCATCGGGACTGTTATTGTTATTACTTTATAGATTTATTGAGTATGCCCACAAGAAAATGAATCACTCTGTTGTATATGGTGACAAATATGTTCGTTAATAATAAAATTTACTTTGAATTTTAGACCTTTTATCCGTCGTCAGTCCCACAGTTCCGCATTGTATTGCCAGCATTACCACATAACAATCACCACTGAGTCATTTTTCATCTATTCCTAACTACTGAAACCATTAACATGTACCACTCCTGCTCCCTGTTTCTCTTCCCCACTATGGCACAGCACAGGATTGGAAAGAAGGGGTGTGGGTTTAGTGTAAAGTAATGTCCCAGAGGTAAGAACACAAAGTTGAATAATCTAGTAATGACACTTTCATTTAGAGCATAGAGGAGTTCACTCAACCCATGAAGTTTCCATTTCAATCTTTTTTTTCAATATTTTATTAATTTCTTACATAAAAGAATACAGGGTACAATAAGATATATAATATATATCGATTACAATATATTGAAATCACAAATGAAGTGTAATTACCCCTTATCCATATAGATTAATTTTAAACATAAAATTGAAAAGAAATAATTTTATTATACAAATAATCTAAACCCACTGCCAGAAAAAAAAGTTGTTTGGTTAAAAAAAGGAAAAAAAATCCTTAACATATAGTAAAACATGTTATTAGCCAACATCTGTGCTTAATAGCAAATCCAAGATTTTGAAAGTAATTCAAAAAAGGTCCCCACAATGTTAAAAAATCTTGTCTAGGTTCAGAAACTGAACAGTGAATCCTCTCTAAATTTAAGCAAGACATAACATCGTGTAACCAATGAATATGAGTAGGCTGAGTGGCATCCTTCCACTTAAGCAACAATGCCCCTGGCTATAAGAGAAATAAAGGCCAAAATATGAAAATCGTGTGTCTCCAAAATAATATAATTTCCTCCAACAATACCAAATAAGGCAGTCAAAGGATTAGGTTTAAAATTTGCTTTAAAAAGCACTGAAAAAGTTTGAAATACTTCCTCCCAAAATTTTTCAAGACTCAGACAAGTCCAAAACAAATGGATTAGTGAAGCTTCTCCATTATTACATCTATCACAATAGGGAGATATATCCAAATAAAAATGAGACAGCTTATCTTTAGACATATGGGATCAATGTTTTAGCAAGGGAAATCTTTGGCGTAATAATTGGATTTCTTTTCACTTGGCCGTCAATGGTTGAATCATTCAGTAAAACAAATGTCCTTTTGGGTGAAAAGGGACTTGGACTTGGGAGTCTTAGTGCTGGATTCCCTAAAGGTTAAATTGCAGGTTGAGTAGGTGGTAAGAAAGGCAAGTGCAATGTTAGCATTCATTTTGCGAGGACTAGAATATAAGAGCAAGGATGTAATGTCAAAGCTTTATAAGGCATTGGTCGGACCGCACTTGGAGAATTGTGAGCAGTATTTGGTCCTTACCTAAAAACAGATGTACGGGCATTAGAGAGGTTCCAGAGGAGGTTCACAAGAATAATCCTGTGATTGAAAGGGTTAGCACATTTAATGGCTCTGGCCTTGTACTTGCTGGAATTTAGAAGAATCAGGGTGGGACCTCATTGAAACCTTTTGAATATTGAAAGATTTGGATGGAGTGCAGTGAAGAAGATATTGCCTACAGTGGTGTCTAGGACCAGAGGGCAAAGACTCAGATAACAAGGATGTCCCTTTAGAACTGAGATGACGAGGGGTTTCCTTAGCCATAGAGTGGTAAATCAGTGGAATCCATTGCCACAGATGGCTGTGGACACAAGTCATTGGGTATACTTAAATCTGAGATTAATAGGCTCTTGATTAGTAAGGATGTCGGATGTTATGGGGTGAAGACAGAAGATTGGGGTTGAGAGGGATAATAAATCAGCCATGAGAGAATACTGGAGCAGACTTGATGGGCTGAGTGGCCTAACTTGCTGATATGTTTTTGGTCTTACAGGTTCAATATTGCTTCAGAGGTGGATTGGTGAGTGCTTTGCTTATTATGATGCAGGGCTCAGATGTGCTGTTGTTCAGGTAATTACCAGTTGGGTTTTGTTTATTTTTGCAAACTGGATCAACAGCATATGTGCCCTCTCTAAATGGGCGTACATTACATGCGGTGCAGTTGCCTGCAGTGAAGGAGATTAATTCTGATGCAGTTATCTACCTTAGAAAAGATAGCGATGAGCTGCAACGTGGAGCTGAGGAACTGATTTCAGTTCACTTGGAAATCCAAGGTTCGTAGGAAATAAATAAAAGTAATGAATTGCAACTGCCAGATGATGAACATGGGTGTTGTGATTAAGAAAACAACCAGCTAAATCAAAATAATGCCCCTGTACTCTGTGATACATCATTTCCATAATTGCTGATGGTACTGGTCCTAAGGAAAGAGTCTCTTCTGCACCAAATGTTGAAGGTGCAAGGATTTATTGCATCCTGTTTGATGATTGGAATGCAACCTCTTTGATAAACGTGAAGGGGTGTTTTACTGTAATTGAGAGCACAGATTGTAATGTTAGATTAATCTTTGGAAGATTTCACAGTAACATTGAGAAATCGTACAGGGGTCTCCGCCTACCTTAGTGCTTCAGCTTTGATTGTTTGTCTTCCTATCGTGTGGGATTCAAAAGGAAATGTTCCAAGACCAGGTTCTAGGTAGGACTGACTCAATAGAGAGCAGGGTTGTTGAGGTATCAGACATGTAAATAAAAATTAGCATGATTACATTGCCCTAAATGTTCAAAGCTACTTTGCTGGACCAATTATCTGATGAATGCTAGCTAGGAGCACGTGTTCTTAAGAGAGACAGACAAACATTTGGGCAACTACCAAGATTTTAGAGATCAATTTAAAGAAGGGAAATAATAAGGTTTAGAGAGGAAAATCTGGAGAGTAGATTATAAGATTGGGCAGGAGTAATTTCAAAGTCAAATTTGAGATTATGTTCATATGTGTAAGCATACCGAGACACAAGAGGAATAAAGCACTTGTAGTATCACGGGCACACAGCATTAGAGATAAAACATGCACAAGAAAATTCCAACAAAGCAGAATTATATTTTTATCAACACACACAAAATGCTGGAGGAACTTAGCAGGTCAGGCAGTATCCATGGAAATAGATAAATAGCTGACATTGAGGGCCAAGACCCTTCTTCAGGACTGAGGAGGAAGAGGAAGACACCAGATTAAAAAGGTGGGGGGAGGAGAAGGAGGCTAGCTGGAAGGTGATAGGAGAAGCCAGGTGGGTTGAAAAAGTAGAGGGCTGGAGAGGAAGGAATCTGATAGGAGAGGAGAGTGGACCATAGGAGAAAGGAAATGAGGAGGGGACCCACGGGGAAGTGAAAGGCAGGTGAGAAGAGGTAAAAGGCCAGAGAAGGGAATAGAAAAAGAGAGGAGGGGAGGGAATCTTTTATCTTACTCAAAGGAGAAATTGATATTCATGCCATCAGATTGGAGGCTACCCAGACAGAATATAAAGTGTTGCTCTTCCACTCTGAGGGTGGCTCATCTTGGTCTTGCAAGCAGCCTAATTGCAATACACGCCTATCCACCTCCTCCTTCATCTCCATTTGGGAGGGGCTGTTTTGTTCTGTCCAAGGCTGGTTGACAACATTCAAGCCACTGAGCCCTTGTACCCAACATTAGTCAACAAAGAGAACCACACACTCACCGAGCACGTTATTCACAGCTCCTCAAGTACACATCCTGGTGCTAGTTAAATGCAATGAGTGCTTCTAACTTTTCACTCAGTGAGTCCCAGACCTCCAGCACTCTCGAGGTGTAAAACCCCCTTGTGCTCCCTATCACTTCAACTTAGTTTTTATTTTGACCCATAAACAAAGATAAATATTTCTTGTCAGTCCATAGCCTCCTCTACTGCTGCCATGAGGCCACACTCATGTTGGAGGAACAACACCTTATATTCTCTCTGGGTGGCCTCCAACCTGATGGCATGAACATAGTTTCTCAAACTTCCAGTTTTGGTCCCCCTCTCTCCTTCACCATTCCCCATTCCCATTTCCCTCTCTCACACTATCTCCTTACCTGCACATCACCTCCATCTGGTGCTCCTCCCCCTATCCTTTCTTCCATGGTCTTCTGTCCTCTCCTATCAGATTCCCTCTTCTCCAGCCCTTTATCTCTTTCACCAATCGACTTCCCAGCTCTTTACTTCAGCCTTCCCCCCTCCTGATTTCACCTATCAGCTACTAGCTAGTATTTCTTCCTCCCCTACCCCCTCCCCCACCTTCTTATTCTGACTTCTCATCTTTCTTTCCAGTCCTGATGAAGGGTCTTGGCCTGAAAATTCAACCGTTTACTCTCTTTCATAGACACTGCCAGGCCTGCTGAGTTGTCCAGCATTTTGTGTGCCTTGCTTGGATTTCCAGCATCTGCAGATTTTCTTGTGTTGGTGATAAATATTTCTTCACCATTTGGTCTAGCTAGGCCTCTCCCTTTCGTGTACCTTCCTGAATGAATTGGTAGCGATCTGGATGAGTTGGTTCCTGGTAGGCAGGTGAGCAGCGACTGAACGCCCCTGCGTTGCTTTCTACAAAATGGTGTGTGGTCCCACTGATTCACGTGGGCATATCAATTACAGTGTATGGCTCGCTGCCAGTGCAATAATGAGCAAGTCAATTGTCAACTTGCTCTTGTGAGACGTGATCATACAGAGGTTGTTAGTTGCTAAATGTCACTCAAATTTCTAAAACTTAATTGGTGCGTTATTTGAAGATGGTGCCAGCCAGCTTACGCATTGAATAAATACATCCTGGGATTTGATGTTACGGTGTTTGCTGAGCTTGGCAATTAACTTGCAGACATTTCATCTCCCGTCGAGGTGACATCCTCAGTGCGTAGTTGTTGGTGTTTCTCTCTGGGAGTGTTCGTATTCATATAGACCCCTGTCCACTCGCCTCGGTCCTGATTGACTTCCCCTTCAGTGAACCTTTGAATTCTATTGGCTTGTGATTCTTCAGCTTTTAGGGGTTCGTAGCTGGTGCCTATTTTGATATGTTTGTTTATGGAGTTTTCAGAAGAGAACCATGCTTCTAAAAATTTTCATGCCCGCTTTGTGCTTGCCTGCGCCAGAACATCCGCGGTGTCCCAGTTAAAGTGGCGTCTTTCTCAGTCTCCATGAAGAGAACTTATTCAAAAGAGCTCCAGAACAATGGTCACCTGTGGAATTTTATCAGAAGATGCTTACAAAAGAGAGAAAGTAGCACAGACTTTACTCATCGAGTGACCTTGCACTACACCAGGAATATCTCAGAAATGACAGCTCGACTGCTCGAACCTCACGGCATGCCAATCAGGCCTAAACTAATGGTGACTTTAAGAGAGCTTGTCTCAAGAAATCAAGATATCAGGAAAGAAACCAACAAAAGCAATGTGGTGTACAGGACCACCTATGGACACTGCAATAAGAATTATGTCAGCTAGATAGGACATAGACTCTCAACTTGCTTACGGGAACACAAACTGGCATTACGGAGACATGATCCATTGCCGCTGATCTAGGTACATGAAAGCAGATAGGGACAACACTTTAACGGGGACACCACAGAGGTTCTGGCACAGGCAAACACAAAGGCACAAGAATTTTTAGAAGCGTGGTTCTCTTCTGAAAACTCTGTAAACAAATATATTGAAATAGACTCCAACTAAGTTACCCTAAGAGCCAAAGAAATGTGAGCCAGTAGAATTCCAAAGATAACTGAAGGGATAGCCAATCAGAACCAAGGCAAGCAATGGGTCCTATATTAAAGTGAGTACTCGCAGATAGAAATGCCAACAACTGTGGCCAGATGATGTCACCTCAACTGGTGATGAAACATCTGCAAGCTAGTTGCCAAGTTTGACGAACATCAAATGCCGCAACACGAGGTATGAATATTCACCACCATCTGAAAATCCTGGGATATTGTAAGCAAAGAAATAAGTGGACTCTTCTCTCACTCAGACTGGCTCTATATATAGCTGATGACTTTCAATATCTCTCTTCCCCCAACTTTGACAAACCTGAAACATTAATTCTGATTCGATTTCTCTAGATGCTGTCTTTTCCTGATGAGTGTTGACTCCCTTCTTTGTGGGGGGGGGGCAATCTCTCCTGAGTTTTGCAGAATGAAAGATTATCTCAGTGAAACGTGAGCAACTCTAATAGAACTTATAGAGAGATAGAGGGATAACGTTAGCCTTGGCTGGGGTGCATGGTGCCAATGATCACACTCCTAAAGCCAGGTGTTGGCCGTCGAGGACGGAGCTGTAAAGGAATTTATTACCCAAGAGCCCAGCGGGAGCTCTGTTGCAGAGTATATTTAAGAAGATTAGTTAAGGGGTAGGGATTTAGTGATGGTTATCACAGGTAAAAGGTAAGCTATGATTAGTTGTACAAGGCAAATGGGATCAATGATCTACACCTGTGTGTGCTGTTTGTTCAGAGGTTCAAAGATTCATCCTTCGCTAACAATGCTTATTGAAGTTTCTTCTCAGTTTGCTCTTTGAGCTGTGCTATTATTATATGTCTAATCTAGCATCCAGGCATCCATTATCCATACTTGTTTGTTTTCATTTCCTTTTCACTAGCAATTTGAAAACCACAATTCTCCTTCATTAAAATATAGCAACATAGAAATCTATAATGCGTTACAAGCCCTTCAATTCACAATGTTGTGCCTACCATGTAACCTACTCTAGAAGCTGCCTAGAATTTCCCCACCACATAGTCCACTATTTTTCTAAGTTCCATGTACGTATCTAAGAGTATCTTAAAAGACCTTATTGTATCCGCCTTTACCATCTTCACTGGTATTGCATTCCACACACCCAACACTCTCTGTGTGAAAAACGTACCTCTGACATCCCCCTTGTACCTACATATAAGCACCTTAAAACTATGTCCCCTCACGTTAGCCATTTCAGCCCTGGGAAATAGCCTCTGGATATCCACATGATCCATACCTCTTATCTTCTTATAACCTCTATCAGGTCACTTCTCATCCTACATCGCTCCAAGGAAAAAACGCCAAGTTCACCCAACCTATTCTCATAAGGCATGCTCTCCAATCCAGGCAACGTCCTTGTAAATCTCCTCTGCACTCTCTCTATAGTATCTACATCCTTCCTGTAATGAGGTGACCAGAAACGAATTCAGTACTCCAAGTGGGGTCTAACTAGGGTCTTATATAGCTGTAACATTACCTCACAGCTCTTGAACTCAATCCCATGTTTGATGAAAGCCAACACACCATACGCCTTCTTAACAATGAGTAGGACTTATGATATAGAACATAAAACAGTACAACAGAGGAGCAGGCCCTTCAGCCCACAATGTACTATCAATCCAATTAAATTTATTATCACCTGGCCAACTAAACTAATCCCTTCTGCCTACAATTGTCCAAATCCTTCCATTTTCCTAACATTCATGTGCCTATCAAAATGTCTCTTAAAGCACTCTTTGTTGGGAGGATGACACATTTCTGGGTAAATGCATCTTCAAAGATAGCTTAGTCAGATCTGTTCAAGGTCAAACTGCACTAGAATAGAGGAATGTACAGCATTATTTACTGTAATATGCAGTAAGGTGTCCTTGATGACTCACTTCTGACTGCTGTTTTTGATATTTCAGGTACATTAAAGTGAGAGAAGAGGTTGATATCCTTCGGCGAATCCTCTCATCACTCCAGAGGGTCTTTGGTGAACCTGCAGGATAGGACTTGTATCTTCTTGATCTACACTCAGTGGCCACTTCGTTAGGTACACCTGCTCGTTAATGCAAATATGTAATCAACCAATCATGTGGCAGCAACTCAATGCATAAAAATATGTAGACGTGGGCAAGAGGTTCAGCAGTTGTTCAGACCCCAATCATCAGAATAGTGAACAAATGTGATCCATGTGAATTTGGTGCCAGGTGAGCTGGTTTTAGTGAAATCTCGGAAACTGCTGATATCCAAGGATGGTCATGCACAACCATCTCCAGAGGAGGGGTTCCCAACCTAAAGTCCATGGTTGCTTCCTGGCATTGGTCCATAGCATAGAAAAAGATTGGGAACCCTGCCCTAGAGTTTACAGAGAATGGTACAAAACAAAAACAAAAATAAAACGTCCAGTGAGTGGATATTCTGTGGGCAAAAATGCCTTGTTAATGACAGATGTCAAGGGAGAATGGCCAGACTGGTTCAAGCTGACTGGAAGGTGATAGAAACTCAAATAATCATGTGTTACAACAGTGGCATGCAGAAGAGCATCTATGAAATTGCAACAACTTGAACCTTGAAGCGGGCAGGCTACAGTAGCAGAAGACCATGAACATACACTGTGGCCACTTTATTCGGTACAGGAGCCACCTAATAAAATGCCCACTGAGAAAATACACAACGCAGGAAATGTAAATGCCTCTTTTATCCAAAGGTTTTTTTTTTAATCAGAAAAGAAAACTCCCTCATGACTGTTAATCACCTGCTCTGTGGGTATGTAAGAGTGAAGAGAAAATCTACTGGCCCCTCTCCACCTAGTATCTTCATTATCATCCTTGCCTGTTGGAAATAGTAAGTTGCATTTTGCATGACAAAAATGAAAACAATTGATATTCCTTAAAATATTTCCCCCGAATTTATGAGCATTCATGCAATAAAGGTTTTCCAGATTAATTGATAAGCAAGATATCTGCAAATGGAATATTGGTTAAAGCATTGACAGATGGACTTAAAGTGTGGGAAGTTCAAGGTGATCTTTGAGGCTTTTCATTGGTTGGGGTCGACCATGGATGATGCATCCCAGCTGTCTAGCTGAATCGCAAGCCAGGGCAGTATGACATGGAGAGCAAGCTGTTGCCCATGTAGCAGACTCCCTCTCTTTACACGTTTGATGAATTCAAAGGAATAGCAGAGACCAATACAGGTTGGCATCAGCAGCTTCTCAGGAGTTGCCAGTCAGCACTTAGAAATCAGCATTGGACAGCCTTAAGGACCTCCTTCTCCAGATTTTTCCTTTGGGTTTAATCCCAAAATCTTCTCCAAGAGTAGATATAGCTGCAAGGCTGTGGAGATTTGAGATCAGAGTTTTCCTTCTCCTAGATAAGCTGACAACCACAGTTGTTGTGAAACAAAGCAGTGGCATGCTTGCTGTTATAGATCGGGCATGGAATATAAATTTGGAACATTACAGAATTATAATCATAATGATAGCAGAACACTTTTCTTACTTCAGCGGTTGGTAATTTAATGTAGAAGATCCTGTGAGGCAGGATTTATGTTCATTTGGAGAGGCATAATATGATTAGGAATAGTCAGCATGGCTTTGTCAAAGGCAGGTCATGCCTTACAAGCCTGATCGAATTTTTTGAGGATGTGACTAAACACATTGATAAAGGTAGAGCAATAGATGTAGTGTATGTGGATTTCAGCAAGTAAGGTACCCCATGCAAGGCTTATTGAGAAAGTAAGGAGGCACGGTATCCAAGGGGACCTTGCTTTGTGGATCCAGAATTGGCTTGCCCACTCAAGGCAAAGAGTGGTTGTAGACAGGTCATATTCTGCATGGAGGTCAGTGACCAGTGGTGTGCCTCAGGGATCTGTTCTGGGATCCTTTCTCTTCATGATGTTTATAAATGACCTGGATGAGGAAGTGAGGGATGGGTTAGTAATTTTGCTGATGACACAAAGGTTGGGGGTGTTGTGGATAGTGTGGAGGGCTGTCAGAGGTTACAGCGGGACATTGATAGGATGCAAAACTGGGCTGAGAAGTGGCAGATGAAGTTCAACCCAGATAAGTGTGAGGTGGTTAATTTTGGTAGGTCAAATATGATGGCAGAATATAGTATTAATGGTAAGACTCTTGGCAATGTGTAGAATCAGAGGGATCTTGGGGTCCGAGTCTATGGTACATTCAAAGCTTCTGCGCAGGTTGACTATATGGTTAAGTAAGTGTACAGTGTATTGGCCTTCATAAACCATGGGATTAACTTCAAGACCCAAGCAATAATGTTACAGCTATACAGGACCCTGGTCAGATCCCACTTGGAGTACTGTGCTCAGTTCTGGTCACCTCACTACTGGAAGCGTGCAGATGAGATTTACAAGGATGTTGCCTGGATTGGGGAGCATACCCTATGAGAATAAGTTGAGCGAACTTGGCCTTTTCTCCTTGGAGCGATGGAGGATTATGAGGTGACCTGATAGAGGTTTTCTCTTTTCGATAGCTGCTGCCTGGTCTGCTGAGTTCCTCCAACATCTTGTGTGTGTTGCTTTGGATTTCCAACATCTACAGATGTTTTCGTGTCAGTGTACAGGAAGATCACGTTTTAGAACATAGAACTATTTAGCACAGGAACAAGCCCTTCAGCACATAACGTTTTACCGAGGCAACTGAATTAGTAAACTGATTTCTTCTGCCTACACAAAGTGGGGCCATTGCACAGGATTGAGGTAAGCTGCAGAAAGTTGTGAACTCAGCCAGCTCCATCGTGGGCACCAGCCTCCGCAGCACTCTGGACACCTTCAAGGAGTGGTGCCCCAAAGAGACAGCATCCATCATTAAGGGCCGCATCACCCAGGACATGCCCTCTTCTCATTAGTACCATCAGGGAGGAGTTACAGGAGCCTGAAGGTACTCAATGATTCAGGAACAGATTCTTCCCCTCTGCTATCAGATTTCTGAATGGACAATGAACCCCTGAGCACTATCTCACTACGTTTTTATTCATTACTTATTTAATATACAAAAAAATTCAGAACATATGCCGGTGACATTAGACCTAATTCTGATTCATTATTCTTCCATTTTCCTCTCATTTATGTGAATATTGAAATGTCTCTTAAACGCCCTCAATGGATCTGCTTTGATTACAGTCCGAGGCAGCGTATTCCAAGCACCCTCTGCTCTCTGTTGCCCTTCACATCTCTTTTGAAATTAACCTTAAAATGCATGCCATCTGATATTAGATATTTCAACCCCGGGGAAAAGGACACTGTCTGTCTATACTATCTATGCCACTCACAATCTTATCAACTTCTATCAGATCACTTCTCTGCTTATGCTGCTCCAAGGAAAACAACCCAAATTTGTCCAGTGCCCTCTAGCCTATGCCGTATCCTGGCAAACCTCTTCTGTACCCTCTCAAAATCTTGACATCCTTCCTAAAATTTTGTTTCAGTTGCTATCTTTAACCATATTACTTCGTTCATAAACAATCTGAATCACTCAATTAATTTGAGCTGCTTTAAAAACTTTTTCCAATTTAACATAACTTTTTCAAGCATTACCTGAAACTCTACTGGGATCATTTGTAGATTACCTGCAAAATGGGAATGGTAAATGCTCTACTAAATATTTCAAAGATCGTTTGCATCACAACTGTAGTGTCTAAAAGCTATGTAATATTTAAAAGTGATGATGAAAAAGGATATTTAATTGGCTCATTAAAATTACTGCATATGCTTCCATTTGTGTCTCTTGTTTCTTTTCTCAGAGGGTTCAAGGATAAGGGGCTGTCTCCTTTTAAGTCATTCCATTAAGCATAACATGATTCCTCTTAAAGTTATTGGGTACTGAAGTGTCTGATGAGGCCAAAGTGAAGACTTCAGACTCCCAGAGATGAGGCAGATGGTGAATGGCTCAGCTGGTAAGTAGCCCATGAGGCAGGGCACTCTTCCTCACAAGCAGAACTAGGTTTAATATCACTGACATATATCATGAGATTTGTTGCTTTGCAGCAACAGTACGGGGCAACACATAAAACACTAATTTACAATAAATATATTAAAAATTAAATTAAGTAAATTTTGAGGTAGTGTTCATGGGTTGGTTCATTGTCCATTCAGAAATCTGAAGGTAGAGGGGAAGAAGCTGCCCCGAAAACATTGAGTGCGTGTCTTCAGGCTCCTGTAATAAGAGCATGTTCAGGGTGGTGGGGATCCTTAATGATAGATGCTACCTTTTTGAGACATCGCCTTTTGAAGGTGTCCTCAGCGCTGCGGAGGCTAGTTCCCATAATGGAGCTGGCTGAGTTTGCAACCCTCTGCAGCTTTTCCCAATCCTGTGCAGTGGTCCCTCCACACCAGATGATGATGCAGCCAGTTAGAATGCTCTTCACAGTGCCTCTTTAGAAGTTTGCTAGAGCCTTTGGTGACACAACAGATTTCCTCAAACTTCTAATGAAACATGGACAGTAAACGCAAGAGATTCTGCAGATGCTGGAGATGCAGAGCAAATCACGCAAAATCCTGGAGGGACTCGGCATGGCCTTGGCCCAAAATGTCGACAGTTTATTCGTTTCCATGGGTGCTGTCGAACCTACTGGGTGGTTAGCAGAGACCACAGAGGAGAAGCAGTGAGAGGAGTTGAACTCCTCTCAAAGGGGAGATTTAAACTTCTTCAGTGTTAGTCATCCCTCAAAGATACTTTGCGGTATTAGTAGTATCAAAAACGAGAAAATCTGCAGATGTTGGAAATCCAAAGCAACACACACTCAAAATGCTGGAGGAACTCAGCAAGAGTACAGTCGACGTTTCGGGCCGAGGCCATTCGCCATGAGTCCCGATGAAGGGTCTGGGCCCAAAACGTCGATTGTTTACTCTTTTCCATAGATGCTGCCTGTCCTGTTGAGTTCCTCCAGCAATTTGTGAGTGTTGCTCTGCAGGCTGCCTAGGTTTGGAATACACTTATGCACAGTGAAAGGATTTGAGACCCGTCAGTTGTATCATTCTTTGAGCCGTGTTTCTTGTCATGAATCACTTTAGCCTTGACAAGTTGCTAAACATTTTATGCCCAAGGGACATGTTTACCTCAAGGCCTTGTAGTTTGAATGAATAATTTATAGAAGGCAGCTTCTTAGGTTGGAATAAAAGGGTCTCAAACTGTTAGCATTCATGGCAACTTTCAGTCTGCCTTAATATAAAGAAGCACATCGTGTCAGAGACTTTTATCCTGCAGTTTGTTTTGCTCTGTCTACTCAGAGTGGTTGCTACAGTTCCTGTGTGCAATCCGAGGCAGAGTCAGCCCTGAATATCCGATTTATGGATCAGCTGGCACACTCCAACAAGGGCACCACAGTTGCATAATGGTTAGTGCAACAGTTCTACAGTGCCAGCTATCTGGGGTTTAATTCCTGCCACTATTGGTAAGAAGTTTGTACATTCTCTCCATAATCACGTGTGTTTCCTCTGGGTGCGCCAGCCCAGCTTCCTCCCTCACACCAAAGGCATGTGGTTAGGGTTAGTAGCCTGTGGGCATGCTATATTGGCACTGGAAGCATGGTGGCATTTGCAGGCTGCTCCCAGCACAGTCATTGCTGATATCTTTAGACATAAACAACGTACTTCTCTGTACATGTTCCAATGTATACATGATAAATAAAGCTAATCTTTAATCCCCTTCATCATCTCAACATCCCCTGCACCCTACTTCTGCAAACCCCAAGAGTCCTGGAAGAGGTTGTTACTTTCCCATCTGTAGTCCTAGGACAGGCGATTAGTTTCCTGGGTTGAGAGTCACAACAGGCAATCACTGTCCTTGTACGAAACACTCAACAGTCCGCTGCTCTCCTGGCCGGGACTCTGGGATGGGCAGTCACACACCTGGTAGGAGTCCCACGGGTGGGAAGTCACTCTCCCGACCATAGCTTCAGCATGCCTGGTCACTCCCAACTGGAGACCCACAATGAGTGGTAGCTCTTCCAGCCAGAACCTCAGGATCGGTGGCCTTCTCCCTGTAAGCCCCAGGGAGAACGATCATTCCCGCAAATGACTGGGGAGTGGCAGGTTCCCTCTTCCCTTCTGACATTGAAACCCTAGAGACACGCAGATATCTCTCCCATTCTGAAACTCCAGAGGCAGGCTGACCTCTGTTGTAGTTGGAATCCATGGGGCAGATTGCCCTCTCTCCTGGCTGGACCCCTAGGATTGGGGGAGACCTCTCTCCCTGCAAAAACACTTTACACTGATCACCCTCAGTTGGGATCGCCGCTTGAATCATTGTATAAATAACACACTGTGAAGTAAGTAATGTTTGTTTGCCTTTTTATGAGCTTTAGTGAGTTTTGCATTATCTGTGTTTTTGCATTATTTCCTCCATTACCCTGGATAATGAAGAATTGATGTTAACTTCTCTTGCTCCTCAGTGATTGCGTGCTTTTGACAGTGTTTGTCCCGCTCCAACTATTCATCAAAGGTAATACATCGCTTTTAATGTGCTTTGGGACTAAAAGTAGGCCCCAATCTGTCAAGGACCACATGGTGATCGCCCGTGATTTAGCCTCCCCACCTCAAACAAAGGTTCATTAAGGGAATCCACCCTAACATTGGGATTAGCTCCCTGAAGACCCACCAAAAGACAACCATTTAGGAGAACATCGTACTCAACTCATGTGATTGTTACTACTAGTAACAGTAATACTGTGCAATACTACCATCACTAGTAGGAAAGTGCACCATTACACATAATATTACCATAATTCTTGCACTACCATCTTATCAGTGTGAACTTGTAAATCTTGTCATCTTTGACTTGGAAATCTTGTACATCTTATTTTTTAAGGTAGCTTATTTTTTAATCTTCTTACTTGTCTTCTAATATTTGTACACCTGTGCACTTGTAATGCTACTGTGACACTGTAATTTCTTTTGGGATCAATAAAGTATCTATCTATCTAATAAAAGCAGCTGTGACAAATTATAGTAGAAGGGTAAATCTTTGTTTCACCCAGTCACGCATTGTGCAAGTACCTTCTCATAAGAGCTTCTAGGGTTTGGTCCAAGTTAGTGTTGACTTCTTATCTCAGGAATATTTCTTCTGAGAGCTGGCAAGTTTCCAAGGTACGTGATTAGCCAAGCTAGAGGGGAAATTTGTTTTCAAAGTCCTACCTTGAGCTGGTACCCTCAGGAGGGAAATGGTGCTCTATTTAAGACAAGAATGGAGTTGTGTACACATTGCTTTTAACATTCAATGAGTGATTTTACAGTATAGTTACACTTCTTTGATTTAAACATTAGCCTTATTTTTCACATGTCCATTGAAATGTCAGAATATACAGTGAAATAAGTCATTTACATCAATGACCAAGTCTAAATTTTGGGGCAGCCTGCAAGTGTCCCTATGGGAATAATCTATTACATTCAGCACTTGCCGTTAAACCCCTCGTGTCACCCCTTAACTTTTGCCCCCAACTCTCAACTCATGTCCTCTTGTTTGAATCTCCCCTACTTTCAATGGAAAAAGCCTATCCACGTCAACTCTGTCTATCCCCCTCATAATTTTAAGTACCTCTATCAAATCCCCCCTCAACCTTCTGCGCTCCAAAGAATAAAGACCTAACTTGTTCAGCCTTTTCCTGTAATTTAGGTGCTGAAACCAAGATAACGTTCTCATAAATCTTCTCTGCACTCTCTCTATTTTGTTGACATCTTTCCTTTAATTTGGTGACCAGAACTGTACACAATACTCCAAATTTAGCCTCACCAGTTTTAACATTAACAATTTTAACATTGCATCCCAACTCCTATACTCAATGCTCTGATTTATAAAGGCCAGCATACCAAAAGCTTTCTTCACCACCCTATCCACATGAGATTCCACCTTCCGGAACTATGCACCACTATTCCTAGATCACTCTGTTCTACTGCATTCCTCAATGCCCTACCATTTACCATGTATGTCCTATTTTGATTAGTCCTATCAAAATGTAGCACCTCACACTTATCAATGTAGGGTTCTCAGTACCAGTATCAGTGTTGTTAACTGTTCAGGCTAACAAAATGGCTTCTCTGTATTTTATAATGGAGTGGCTTCTCTGTAATGCTGTAATGGGATCCTGTTTCTCATATGTTTGGGTTATGGGTATTGATAAGGGGAAATCTAGCCAATGGAGAATTGTTATGCTATCTTGTCTGTGTAAGCTGAGCGGGAGTTCGCGGTCTTTTTCGGGAGGAGAGTGAGGAGGACGGACATGTGTGGAGTGGGCAGCGGTTCCAGAGTGACGGACACTGGGCGTTAGCAGTTCGGACGGTCCTTCGGTTTGGACGAAGGCTCGGAAGGGCATTGTGAAAAGGAACCGGAGGCGTGAGCTAAAATATGTGCACAAACTGACAAACTGATTGTTACTTTGGTGCCTTTAGGTTATCTGTTTCTACTAACCCATCACTAAGAAATCACTATAAAGCTGCAATTATTTACTTGCGTTTGGGTATTGTCTAGTATTTGTATTGTGAGCGTGTACTGAGGGGGGCATTACACCATATTTAAACAGAAGTATTGCGCTACTGGCGGGGCGAAGGCGGTTTACTCTAAGCGAATGGGTGTCAACTGGGGGCACGGAGGCTACATCATTATTAAACTCCATCCGCCATCTTTCAGCCCACTCTTCTAACTGGCCTAAATCGTTCTGTAAACTTTGAAAACCTACTTCATTATCCACAGCGCCACCTATCTTAGTAGTGTAAAAAGATTCTGTCCTTGCCCAGACCCCTGTGGAACAGTACTAATCACTGGCAGCCAGCCAGTATTGACTCCATTTTTTCCCACTCTTTGACTCTTGCCAGTCAGTCACTGCTTTATCCATGCTAGAATATTTCCTGGGGTTGAATCTCGATAAGCAGCCTCTTTCATGGTACCTTGTCAAAGGCATTCTGAAAATTCAAATACACAACATCAATCAATTCTCTTTTGTCTCTCCTGCTTGTTATTTCTTCAAAGAATTCCAACAGATTTGTCAGGCAAAATTTTCCCTTGAGGTAAACATGCTGACCCCCATGGCTTATTTTATCATGTGCCTCCAAGTACCCTGAGACCTCATCCTTGAAAATCAACTCCAATATCTCCCCAACCATTGAGGTCTGACTAATTGGGCTATAATTTCCAATCTTCTGCCTCTCCCTTCTTAAAGAATGAAGATGGTGTTGAAATTGAACTCTGAATTGAGCTATAATAGTATTGTCCTATTGCTATGGTAAGTGTTGTTTCCTGGGCATCAGCTTCGATTCATGTTTTGTAAACAGTCAAGATATAAAATGCTCTAAGAACTCAGCAGGCCAGGTGGCATCTATGGAAAAGAGTAAACAGTCAGCATTTCAGGCAGAGACCCTTCGAGCCTCTTCTTCAGGACAGGAAAGAAAAGGGAGAAGGCAGTGTAAGAAGGTTGGGGGAGGGGAGGGAGAAGTACAAGGTGGCTGGTGATGGGTGAAACTGGGAGCGAGGCGAGGGGATGAAGTAAAGAGCTGGGAAGTTGATTGGTGAAAGAGATAAAGGCCTGGAGAAGTGAAAATCTGATAGCAGAGGATAGAAGACCATGGAAGAAAGGGAAGGAGCACCAGAGAGAGGTGATGGGCAGGTGAGGAGATAGGATGATAGAGGGAAACAGGAATGGGAAGTGGTGAAGGAGGGATGCAATTACCAGAAGTTCAAGAACTTGATATTCATTCCATCAGCTTGGAGGCTCCCGGAAGTTCAAGAAATCTTCCTCTCTTCCCCCACCTTCTTATTCTGACTTCTCCCCTTCCTTTCCAGTCCAGAAAAAAGGTCTTGGCCTGACGCGTTAAATGTTTACTCTTTCCCATGGATATTGACAGACATGCTGAGTTTCTCCAGCATTTTGTGTGTGTTGCTTTGCATCTCCAGAATCTGCAGACTTTCTCCTGTTTGTGAATATACAAAAGTGTACAAGATCTCGGGCTCGGGATCACTTGTGATAAGAATGAAAAATTGGGAGGTTTTTGCAGTGCTGAATCCCACCGCTGCAAAATTAAAGACATACTGTACTGCACATTGAGAAAAATAAATTATCTTCATCATGTTGATGCTGGAAATCTGAAATAAGTGAAGGGGGTATTGGAACAGACTGAAAATGGAGTCAATTTTTCAGACTGGCTGATGGAATCATTATGTCTATTCTCCTAACAATGTGCATTCACATGATTTACCAAGTCTGGGGAGGAGAGAGCAGGTGGGTGATAGTTTAGTTGTTAACTAAATGAATAAGCATCTGTAGTCTGGACCATTGTCCTGTGAAAGCTCATAAAGAATTGAGGTTCAAGTACTTAATTACATAGATCTGGGAATTGATTAATATAAACTTCATCTTAGTAAAGATGGCCATGAAAATGCTCGATCGTTATAATCACATCTTGTTTATTTAAGATGAAGCTGGATGAGCTATGAAAATGAAAAGGAATTGTAGGAGTTAGACCAAGTGCTGATAAATGGGATCAACATAGATAGATGTTTAATCGTCATCTTGGACATGATGGACTGAAGGGCCTAATTCTATGTAGTCTCTGTGACTTTTGTCTCCGCATCATTTGAAAGATGACACCACTTACTTTCTGCTTTTCCAATCCAGAGGCAATTCCTTAAGAAACTTAGCTGATTTAATAGATTCTTGTAGAAATCCCCATCTGTCCTCCGGAAATAGAAACGTACCTTCAACACACCAGAGTCATGAATGAATTAGTGGCGTAGTTGGAAGAGTCATCATTGTAGACCAATGGGTGGAGAACCAGTCAATCCAACTTTTCGTTGAGAACCTTTGCTTTGTCCACCGCAAATGAGGGGATCTCCTAGTGGCCACCAATTTCAAGTCGTCAAGCCAAGTTTATTGTCATTTAATTATTTATCTGTATACTGCCAAATGAGGAAACATTTCTCCGAACCAGGTTGAAAAGTACAGTAGCATACATTACACACATATAACACACAATAACTGAGGAAAGTAAGAATTAAATCTACAATTGAATTATGCATGGATAAACAAAGTGCATAAATTAAGTATTGTAGGATACAGTACAAATCATCCAGTGACATTTTGAATGTGATGTGCAGAGAGTTCTGAAGCCCAATGGCCTGTTTTCCATTGTGACCATTCTTGTCTTTATGCATCAGAGTTTCGTGCCTGTTGGTAGAAAGTCAAAGAGGATTTTGGATGGATGGGTGGGATGCTTGATAATGGTAAGGGCCCTGCATACACAACGCTCCTGATGAATGGTAGGGTGTAGGGAGACCTCTATGATCCTTTTGGCCATTCTCACAATCCTTTGTAAAGACTTCCAGTCTGATGCTCTGCTGCTCCCATGTCAGATGGGGATGCTGCCTGTCAGGCCACTCTCAATGGTTCTCCAGTAAAAATCAGTTAAGATGGGGAGGGGTGGGAGAAGGAGACTTGCTTGCCTCAATCTCCTCAGGAAGTGGAGGCTCTGCTGTGCCTTCCTATTCAGGGAGATGATATTAAAGGACCAGGTGACATCGTCTGTGATGTGAATTCCCAGGGACTTGATGCACTTAAATCTCTCTCTATGGAGGTGACACGTATGCATGGGGGGGTGGAGGGACCAATGAGTCCACAATTAGGCTTCCCATTCCCATTCCCATTCCCATTCCCACATGTCTGTCCACAGACTCCTCCAATGAGTCCAATAATGAGGCCAAACCCAGAGGAGGGTTCAAACTCCTGTTTGGATGGGGTTGTCCATCCACCTTGTGACCATGTTACTTTCCTCTGGGTGCTCTGGTCTCCTTCTACACGAAAAGACCTGGGTTGAAAGGCGAGGAGTGTAGGTGTGTTGTAGAATTTTGATGGAATTAAGGGAATTGGAGAAGAATGGAAGAGAATCTGGTTTCATTACCAACATTCACTTCCTCCCCAAATTCTCCTGCCACAATCTACATCAGGAGCAACTTTGCACTGGTGAATACACTAACCTGCACATCTTTGGGGTGTAGGAGGGAACCAGAGCATGTGGAGGAAACTCATGCTCTCATAGAGAGTATGTATAAACTCTATTTAGAACTTCAGAGGTCAGGATCAAACTCAGTTCCTAGAGCTGTGTTGACAGTAGCACAAGCTACAATGCCACTATGTCACTGAGTTAAAAACCATAGAAACATGCTGCATTTCAGCTTCCAGAGCCCATATTGATCACCCATTTTTACTAGTCTTAACTGAGTATACTGTACTGAGTAGTCCTATACTGGTTCTCCACTGGATAACGTAATGATTTACAGTGACTGGGGTTCAATTCCCAACACCATCTTTTAACTGTCTGTACATTCTCCCTGTAAGCATGTGGGTTTCCCTTCCACATTTGAAAGACTTTCAGGCTCTTGTTAGCAAGTTGTGGCTATGCTATGTTCATGCCAGAATCATGGTGATACCTGGATGCTGTCCCCAGTGCATATTTTTACTGTATTGATCGTTGACACAAAGCAATGCATTTCACAGTGTTTCGATGTACCTATGACAAAGCTTATCCTTATCTTATTTTTTTTCGACTGAAGACCATTTAATTTTTTCCTTATTCCCAACAGCCCTCCACCAATGTTGATGTTCTACCACGTACTACACTAGTTGCAATTTCATTCATTCATTATGTGCCGTGTCGTATGACCTGGGCGATCACTGTCTTCCATCCGTCCTTATCTGAGAGGTTCTAATAAGCCCTTCACAACTTTTGCCTGTCTGTCCCTCATGAATATCATGCGCTGTCGACCATGAGTTTTTTTCTTCAATCAATTTTTCTCATCACTGCAAGATGTTCGAACTTCTCTTTCCTCAGTACATTCCAAGATGTTCCAGCTGCTGTTTCCTCATTGTAGATATCAGCTCTCTCCTTATTCCGGCTTCCCTCAACACTTCCTCATTCTTTACTCTGTCCTTCCATGATACTTTCACCACTCTTCTCAAAAACTACATAACTGCAGCTTCGTGTCTTCCCCTGTTTTGCTTTGATATTGTCCAACATCCATATGTTAGTGTGGAATGAATGTAGCACCACAAATGTCTGAGTTTGTACCTGTAGAAATTATGTTATTCTTTAATATCTTGCTCAAATGCTTGAGTGTGTATTTAGCAATCCCAATCCTTCTTCTAATTTCAATTTAGTGCAGCCAATTAACCTGCTGTTCTGCGTAGCTTTTAGATGGGGGGAGGAAACCAGAGCACAGAGGGAACCCACATGGCCACAGGGAAATCACGCAAACTCCACATAGGCAGCACTAGAATTCAACAGTGAGCCAGGTTGATAAGAGCTGTGAAGCAGTGGCTGTATTAACTGCTCCACAATATCATAGAATCATCATTTTCTTGCATGCTGGTGACAGGAGTCAGAACGTATTCATTGTGCAGCCTGGGCCGTTCTTTCATTTGGTGATGTTGTAAACAGGAATTCCCAGATCAGCAACTTGTCAGATAGCAGAAATAGTCATGGAGTAACAGAATAATACCTCACAGAACAGGTCCATACTAATCAAGGTGTTTACCAAGCTTGTCCCATTGGCCTGTTTCTCCCATAATCCTCTAAACCACTCCTAAGCACGTTGTTACGGATTCAAGCAACAATAAATATATGAGTGAGGCAGGGGTTTTTATAACAAATAACACGTTTATTAAACACTGAAAACAAACCCCCCAAAAGTAAACAAATCACCAACGTAACCGGAAATCAGCTGCTGTGCAGCAGCTTAAACAGTTTTTAAAGCGATGAAGCTTAAACAGTTCTTAAAGCAATGTTGCAAAAACAGTTCTTCAAAAATTGCAAAAGTTCAAAATGCTTACAGTCCATTTAAGGGAGAGACTTTTTAAGACGATTTAAATTCTCTTTCACGTTGTGTTGTTGCAGTTCCCAGTCGAACTACTTTTCCCACGAAGAATTTTACGAAGGTGATAAATGAAACGGCTTAAAGGCACTGACCTTTCCTTCACAAAACCATTCCCAATCCTTTCTGCTATTCACAGGGATTAACACGGGGACAGTCAACGAATTCCTTCCGAATAAGGATCAAACAAGGTCGAACCTGTTTCACTGTCGAAATCGACTTCCCTCGATCTTTTAACTCCGGAACTCCGATCTTCACTCTCCACTAATTCTCAACTAGCAGTATTATAAAGAAACTGCTGGCAATGACCTTTTAAACTTTAGGCATTAAATAAAACTCCATCTTTCAACCACACTGCGTCATGATATTAAATCACGCAGTGGCATGAAGTCAACATGGCAAATCCAGCTGCGAACTGCCCCTCCTCACAGGGAGGGATCCTCATTTTATACCCTGTAAAAAAACCTGTCACATGACCTCTACTAGCAGGAAAATGATGTCACTCCACCATCACAAGACCATTACCTCAAGTCCAGTATAGCTTCAACAGCTGTCACATGACAAGTACACCACTGTCATGTGTCACGGGTACGTAACAACGTACATGTCAACATACTTTTTTAAAAAAGTGTTGTTATCATACCTCCCTCAAGCAGCTCATTCCATATACCTCATCACCCTCTATATGTAAAAGTTGCCCTTTAAATCCCTTTAAAACCTATGCCTTCTAGCTTTTGATTCCCCTTCTCTGGAATAAAGACTGCCTGTCTGTGCCCCCCACCCACTAGCAAATAAAGAATGAGGCATTCTGGGAATGCTCTAGGAACCCAGTATAGATTAATGGGCCAAATAGCCTTCTCTGCCATAAGGATTTGTGAAACATAGAACTTAGGTGGTGGGCTGCCGGGGTTAAAGGATTGTGTGTGGGCATGGGCAGGAGGGAGGAACGGGGTTTGTTTATTTACTGTTACTTCTTGCTTGTTGGGTCTTGTATTGTTCTTCTGGACATTGTGACCACTAAGTTGGCACCAGAATGCATGGCAACAACTGCAGGCTGTGCCCAGCATACTTTCGAGAGTGTTGGCTGTTAATGCAAATGGCTCATTTCACTGTATGTTTGGATGTACACACGGCAAATAAACTTGTATCTTGAATCAGTTTCATCTAGCAAGCATGGAAGTGAATAACAATCTCATGTAAATTTTCCCTCTATCTTGGCCCTTAGATTTTTAAACAAAGGTTCTGTTGTGAACCTGTGTTGTACCAGAATCAGAATCAGGTTTAATATCGCTGGCATACACCATGAAATTTGTTGTCTTGGCGACAGCAGCACAATGCAATACATAAACTCTAAATTACAATTATAAATATACCCTTATATAAAAGAGAAATAAAATTAAAATGAGCGGTGGAAAACGGAAATAGTGAGGTCATGTTTCTGGGTTGCTTCATTGTCCATTCAGGAACCTAAAGGCAGAGGTGAAGAAGATGTTCCTAAAAATGTTGTGTGTATAAATACATCAGCTGGAGCCTCTTCTGTTTCTTACAATTGTCAACATAAACAGGTTTAAACCTGTAAAGGTTTCAGATTTCGATGGATGAGTTAGTCCATGAAACCTGACAGTGGAGGCAGTGAACGTGTGCTGGAATATTTCTGGTTGTTTCCGATTGCTTCTACGTAGTCACAGGTAGCATGGAAAGAGTTACAGGCTGGAATCTATAATGGATTAAAAGGGTTTATTTACAAAATAATGCAGAGCTGGGAATGAATTACAATCCAGAATTGAATTGAGGGGTTTTGATACTGTATAACTAAAGCCTAGATATGAGTTACAGGCTGGAATTTAATCAGGGAGATCAGGTAGTTTATCTACAGAATAACGGTATGAGGTAAAGACGTGATTCTAATCCAAGGGATCATCTTGTTTATTTACAGAAGAATGAGCTCATAGGAATGAATTTCAGGCTGTGCTTTAATCGAGGGGTTCAGGTGATTTATACACAATCACTAGGGAATGAGTTGTAAGCTGGAATCTAACAGCGGGTTGAATAGCTGGTACAGAATGGTGGCTGCCGGGAGTGGGCAACAAGGAGGAATGGAACCATGAGGATCACTCCAAGTGCCGAGCCGACTTGGTGAGATCGAGAACGGTCTCGGACTGGGCTGCCCGAACGTATGGTAGCGCTGGTATCCGGGTCCTGGAGTGATGCACTACCCGGCGCTCGGATAATTTAAATGCCGGCACAGATAGCCTGGAAGCCCGCGTGTCTGAAACAGCGGCTCGGGTCGGGCTGATTTCACTCGCTGTCCCGCGAGAGTTTGGTCGGAGAAGTGAACTGATCAGGCTGCTGATGGTTTTTGCCCCACTGGTGTGATGAATTGCGACTGAAGCTTGAGCCTACTCCAGCTGCTGCAGGAGCGGACCTGGGAACTCAGACTGGTTCAGAATGATTTTGGCTTGCTTCTGTTGTTTGCATGCTCTATGTATTTTTTCCTATGTTTCTCTGTACCATGGTCTTTGGTCTTTTTTAAAATTGGGTTATTCACGTTTCTTGCTTTGTGGCTGCCTGTAAGTAGGCAAATCTCAAGGTTGAATAATTTACACATTTTGAATCTCTTGAAAGCAGAGAACCATAGCTTGTCCATGTGGTTAAGAAGGTGTATGGTGTATTGGCCTTCATCAATCGTGGAATGGAATTCAGGAGCTGAGAGGTAATGTTGCAGCTATAGAGGACCCTGGTTAGACTCCACTTGGAGTGCTGTACTCAGTTCTGGTCTCCTCACTACAGGAAGGACGTGGAAGCAATAGAAAGGGTGCAGAGGAGATTTACAAGGATGTTGCCTGGATTGGGGAGCGTGCCTTATGAGAATAGGTTGAGTGAACTTGGCTTTTTCCCTTTGGAGCGACCTAGAATGGGGAGGTGACCTGATAAAGGTGTACAAGATGATGAGAGGCATTGATAGTGTGGACAGTCAGAGGCTTTTTTCCAGGGCTGAAATTGTTACCACGAGAGGACACAGGTTTATGGTGCTGGGGGGTAGGTACAGAGGAGATGTCATGGATAAATTTTTACTCAGAGAGTGGTGAGTGCGTGGAATGGGCTGCCGGCAATGGTGGTGGAGGTGGATACAACAGGTCTTTTAAGAGGCTTTTAGATACGTACATGGAGCTTAGAAAAATAGAGGCATAGTAATTTCTAAGGTAGGGACGTGTTCAGCACAACTTTGTGGGCTGAAGGGCCTGTTTTGTGCTGTAGGTTTTCTGTGTTTCTATTCAGGAAATTAGGGAGAAAGAAAGAATAAGGTGACACCAGGGCACGAAGGGTAGAGATGCTGCCTCACCACTCCACTGACCCTGAGTGGGCAATTTCAAGTTCCTGTGTATCAATATGCCTGAGGATCTTTCCTGGGCCCAACATATTGATGCAGCTACAAAATTGCATGGCAGTGGCTATATTTCATTAGCAGTTTGAGGAGATTTGGTATGTTACCAAAGACACTTGCAAATTTCTACAGTTTTACTGTGAAGAGCCTTCTAACTGGTGCATCACCGTCTGATATGGGGGGAGTGAGGGCTAACTACACAGGATTGAACTGAGCTGCAGAGGAAAAGGATCTAGTGCTTTCCTGGCGTATATGATGAATGAACTCTTCTCAGGTTTCCAATCGGGTACAGGTATTGATTATAACCAACATTTCGATGACAAGTTCTGCCACCTTCATCAGGGACGAACCCTTCAATACCGGCCGAAAGCCCAAGGGAAGCTTATTAAGCTGCAAAGAGTTGTAAACTCGGTCAGCTCTGTCATGGGCAATAGGATCCATAGAATCCAGGATATCTTTAAGGAGTGATGCCTCAAAAAGGTCACATCCGTCATTAAGGACATGCCCCCTTCTCATTGCTACCGTCAGAATTGTGAAGGCACACACTCAGCGATTCAAGAATAGTTTCTTCCCCTCTGCCATCTGGTTTCTGAATGGACACTGAACCCATGAATGCTACCTTACTACTTTTTCATTTCTATTTTTGCACTACTTATTTAATTTAACTTTTTATTATCTATATACTTACTGCAATACATCTTTTTCTATTACTATGTATTACATTGTACTGTTGTCACAAAATCAACAGATTTCACAACATATGTCGGTGATATTAAATCAGATTCTGATTCTGATGTACTACTCTATGCAGGAATTGTGAATTCTCCCTGGGGCTGTACGGTTTTCCTGCAGGTGTTCTGGTTTCCTCTCACACCCCAAAAAACATGAGGTTGTTAGATTAACTAGTTATTGTAAATTAAGGGGGGTGGGGTGGGGTAGCAGGAGAAACAGAGGAGAGGTGAAGGGGAATAGGTTAGAGGTAAGTGAGGAGAAAGAGATGGCTGTGATTGCTCAGAGCAGATGACAAACACTCATAGTCTTTGTAAGAGTACTGAGTTCAATTCTGGTCACCTCATTTCAGAAGGATGCAGAATTTTAGACAGGGTACAGAGGAGCCTTATCAAGATACTGCCTGGATGAGTAATTTCATTCTGGAGGACCTCTGCACCTCCTCACCATCCTCATGACCAGCCCATTACAATATGCTGTCTGGATTAGAGAGTGTGCCTTATGAAGAAAACATGAACAAGCCAGGAGGTTTCTCTTTGGATCAAAGTAGGATGAGAAGTGATTTTATAGATGTATATAAGATTTTAAGAGGCGTAGGCACATCTCTTTTCCAGGAAGGCATTGCCTGCAGCAGAGGACGTGCATGTAAAGACTATAAAGATTAGTTCTTTTATCACATGTACATTGAAACATACAGTGAAATGTGTCAATTTTCATCGGGCATTTGCTGGGGGCGGCCCGCAATTGTTGCCATGTTTCTGGCACCAACATAGCACCCCCACTACTTACAAACCCTAACGTGTATGTTTTTGGATTGTGGGGGGGAGTACTTGAGCACCTGGAGGAAACCCCCAGAGTCATGCGGAGCATGCACAAACTCCTCACACACAGCAGTGAAAATAAAACTCAACCTTACAGCTGGTGCTGTAAAACATTACGGTAACCGCTGCACAACCCTGGCACCCGAATCTGAGCACACGGGAGAAACCCGTGCAGTCATGTGGAGGGTGTACAGCCTTCTTAGACAGCAGTGAGAATTGAACTTCCATCTTACCGCTGTGCTGTAAGGCGTTACTCTAACCATTACTTTATCATGTCTGAAGGGAGGAGTGAATAGGGGAGATGTCAGAGGTAGATTTTACTTACATGGAGTGGCGGGTGCCTGGAAAGTCCTGCTCAAGGTTCTTGTAGAAGCAGATACATTAAGGACGATTAAGAAGCACATGGATGAAAGATAAATAGAGAGCTAGGTGGGAAGGATTAATCTTGAAGTAGGTTAAAAAGTTAGCACAATATCGTGGGCCGAAAGACCTGTACTGTGCTGTACTGTTGTATAGTTTACATCTTATGTACTACATTAAGGAGAGGTTGGACAAATAGGATTATTTTCTCTGGAACTGCAGAGACTGAGGGAGGAGCCTGATTTATAAGTCAGTCACAATGGAATGGGCCAAATGGCCTAATTCTGCTCCTGTGTCTTACGATCTATAGGTTTGTAAAATTGAGAGGCATAGATAGTCAACAGCCAATATGTTTTCCAAAGACCAAAATGTCTAATACTAGACAGTATTTTTTTAAGATGAGGGGGATTAATTTAAGGAGTTGCCTGGGTAGGATTTTTAGGCCAAGAATGGAGGGTGCCGGGAATGCTTTATCAGGTGTGGTTCTGGAGGCAGGTATGATAGAGGTGTTTAATAGGTTCTTAGATAGACACAAGAGTTGGATTATGGACACTCGATCTAGGTCTCTGGTGCTTTTGTTGGAGCAGGTAGGGAGAGGAGGAGGGATGAGAGTTGATGTGCAGTGCATGTGGGGGCTTTGATGTTCTGATCTTACTGCTATTCATTCCTTGGGGTTTATCCTGTTTAATGGATGTCTGTGAAGAGTAAGAATTTCAGGTTGTATACTGTATACATTCTCTGATATTAAATTGAACCATTGAATCGGCAGAGCATGGAGGAATTTGTGCAGGCAAAAGTGATTAGTTTAATTAGTTCAGCACAACATTGTGGGATAAAAGACATGTTTCTGTCCTATACTGTTCAATGTTCTAAGTCATAAGAAAGTCAGAGTGTGTATATAGTTTAATTCAATAAATTGACTGAGTAATTAAATAAGTCTGAAATTATTGAATAGGGGATCATGACTAACAAACTAGTCAGTGGCTATAAATCCCACCTGGTTCACTGTTTCTCTACAAAGAGGGAAATTGGTGAACAAGCCATAGTTTCTTTATGGTAATAATCACCAGTTGTCTACATGGGACTCCATACCCACAATGGTTAACTCTCAACTGCATTCTGAAATGGTTCAATAAATTGATTGTTAGTGATGAAGAGATGACAGGCTGAAGCACTGACACTTCCTTTTGTTGCCAATCCAGTTCCTTCTTTCCACTAATGAATGCATCCTGTAACTGAGTAAATAAAAATCTTCAGTTCAATTGCTGAATCATAAATCGAGACCTCTGCATTACTTGCCTAGTAACAAGGTAATCATCTTCTCGCTTTCTGGGTATGTCCTTCACCATCAACTGATAATGAAATGTGACATGTTACAAACATAGCTATGGTACTTGCAGTCAGGAGGAAGTTTGTTCTCTGACCAGTGTTCAAAAAAATAATAATCAAGTTTATTATCACTGTCCTTATATGACATGAAAGCCGTTGTTTTGTGGCAGCTGTGCAGTGCAAAGACATAAAATTAGTCCAAAGTACAAAATAAATGAATGGAGTTACTGAGAATGCTTCTCCACTGACGATAAGCCCTCCTGCATTGGACATATCTGGAGTATCAGTGGCTGAGTGAAGACCTGAATAACGTTTATAAAATTATGAGGCATAGGCAGGGTGGATTGTCATAATCTTTTATTTTGCCGGGTTGCAAATGTCAGATTCTAGAGTGAGATCAACAAAGCTTAAAAGGGATCAGACCATAAGACATAGGAGCAGAATTAGGCTATTTGGCCCATCGAGTCTATGCTGCCAATTGATTTATTTTTCCTCTCAACCCCATTCTTCTTCCTTCTCCCCAAAACTCTTGATGCTTTTATTAAATAAGAAACTATGATCATCCACTTTAAATGCACTGAAGGATTTGGCCTCCACAATTACCCGTGGCAATGAATTTCACAAATACATCATCTTCTGGCTAAAGATTTGTCCCTGATCTAAAGGGATAAGTTTTATTCGGAGGCTGTGCCCTCTGGTTCTAGACTCTCCTACTATTGGAAGTACTTCTGTGCATCCACTCTATCTCTTCACCATCATTACCTACCATGTTGTGCCATTATCAATGCTGCTCAGAGATTGTCTGCCTGGTGTCAGTGGCTGCATAACCAGGAGTTGTGATGTGCGCCAGCAGCTCATATGGCCGTCCACCACCTGCTCCCGTGCTTCATGTGATGCTCATCAGGGGCTCAGCAGGTGCCACACCTTGCCCAAGGGTAACCTGCAAGCTAGTGGAGAGCATAACATAAGAACATAAGAAACGGGAGCAGGAGTAGGTCATCTGGCCTGTCGAGCCTGCTGTGTCATTCAATAAGATCATGGCTGATCTGGCCATGGACTCATCTCCACCTGCCACCCTTTTCCCCATAACCCTTAATTCTCCTATTATGCAATAATCTATCCAACCTTGTCTTAACTATATTTACTGAGGTGGCCTCCACTTCTTCAGTGGGCAGAGAATTCCACAGATTCATCACTCTCTGGGATAAGCAATTCCTCTTCAACTCCATCCTAAATCTACTTCCCCCAAATCTTAAGGCTATGTCCCCTAGATCTAGTTTCACCTACCAGTGGAAACAACTTTCCTGCCTCTATCTTATCTATCCCTTTCATAATTTTATCTGTTTCTATAAGATCCCCTCTCATTCTTCTGAATTCCAGTGAGTACAGTCCCAGGTGACTCAATCTCTCCTCATAGTCTAACCCTCTCATGTCTGGAATCAACCTAGTGAACCTCCTCTGCACTGCTGACAAAGCCAATATACCCCGTCTCAAATAAGGAGACCATAACTGCACACAGCACTCCAGGTGCGGCCTCACCAATACCCTGTGTAACTGCAGGGTAACCTCCGTACTCTTAAATTCAATCCTGCTGACAATGTAGGCCAACAACCTATTTTCCTTCTTGATAACCTGCTGCAACTGTAAACTAACCTTCTGTGATTCATGCACACACACTCCCAAGACCCTCTGCAAACCAGCATGTTGTAACTTTTTACCATTTAAATAATAATCTGTTCCTCCTTTTTTGCAGCATGCTGCTGTACAGAGGGACTTGGGAGTGCTTGTACATGAATCGCAAGGCATTGGCTTGCAGGTGCAACAGGTTGGTAAGAAGACAAATGGAATGTTGGCCTTCATTGCTGGAGAGATTAAATTCAAGAGCAGGGAGGTCTTGCTGCGACTGTACAGGGTACTGGTGAGGCCGCACCTGGAGTACTGTGTGCAGTTCTGGTCTCCATACTTGAGGAAGGATATACTGGCTTTGGAGGCAGTGCAGAGGAGGTTCACCAGTTTGATTATGGGGATGAAGGAGAGATTGAGTTGCCTGGGACTATATTCTTAGAGATCAGAAGAATGAGAGGGGATCTTATAGAAACATACAAAATTTTGAAATTAAGATAGAAGTAGGAAAGTTGTTTCCATTGGTAGGTGAGACTGGAACTAGGGGACACTGCCTCAAGATTCAGGGAGGAAGATCTGGATGGAGATGAGGAGAAACTGTTTTTCCCAAAGAGTGGTGAATCTGTGGAATTCCCTGCCCAGGGAAGCAGTTGAGGCTTCTTCACTAAATATATTTAAGATACAGTTAGATAGGTTTTTACATAGTAAGGGAATTAGGGGTTATGGAATTAGGGGAGATGGACCTGAGTTTACGGAGAGATTAGCCATGATCTTATTGAATGGCGGGGCAGGCTCAATGGACCGGATGGCCTACTTCTGCTCCTATTTCTTATGCTCCTTCCAAAGTGGATGGCCTCGCATTTACCAACATTGTATTCCATTTGCCAGACCCTTGCCCACTCACTAAACCTATCTATATCTCTCTGCAGACTCTCCATATCTTCTGCACAATTTGCTTTTCCACTTAATTTAGTATCATGAGCAAACTTAGATACACTACACTCCATCCCCTCTTCCAGATCATTAATATATATTATGAACAAGCAGGCCCAGCACAGACACCTGAGGCACATTGATTGCCAAGGAAAGGACCACCTACACATCCTGTAGTGGAGTAGATCTTTCTGAAACCTGACACCCACCACTCTATGTAGGTATTTCAATTAGTCCGTGAAGATACAATGAGATGCCCCACCCCCACCCTCAGTCCTATGTCCTGTGATGTACATGGCAGGTTTTTACATAGAGAATGGTAGGCGATTAGAATACACTGCCAGGATCAGTAGTGGAAACAGATAAGATAATTATGTTCAAGATGTCCTTTTTAGATAAATGTTTTAGGACAGATGGAAAGAGAAAGAAATGGTCATTATTTGGGAAAAGGGCTTAGATTAACTAGCCACACAATTCAACCACCAGGAGCAAGACATGTTAAAGTGCCGGGGTTAGGACTGAGCTTAAATTACCACTCAATGCACTTTAGTAAACTATTTAAGAACTTTTTAAAAGCTATTTATTAATGCTTTTTGGGAGGGTGATTTTAGATGCATATCATATTTATACTGAGTTAAATACTGTATGTAATTAGTTTTGCTACAATGTGTATGGGACACTGGAAAAATGTTGAATTTCCCCTTGGAGATGAATAAAGTATCTATCTATCTATCTATCTATCTATTTGATTACTAATTGAATTGGATCGGCACAACATTGTTGGTCAAAGGACCCATCCCTATACTCTTCTATGTTCTAGAAGTGAATATTCAGGGGATAGTGGGGAAATGGATTATGTGCAGGCAGAAGGAATTAGTTTAATTTGGCATTTTGCTCTGCACAGCCATCGTGGATTGAAGGTCTTTTTTCTGTGCTGTACTCTTCTGTGTTCTATGCTCTATCTCAACCGGCCTCTTTGACTGCATAAGGCAAAGAGTGTGCCATTTCCTTCATTGGCGGTCCCTACTCTTGGCATAAAATAAAATGATCCTCATGGAACACAGAGCATCAGGCACAGAATTCTCTGCAGATGAGGTGAAAGTACTTGAGGAACATCAAGTACGTCTTAGACAACAGGAGAATCTGAGCATCCTGATGCATGATTCATGAAGACACAGCAAGTAATTAGTAAAGCAAACAATGGTATTTTTAAAGATATTTGTACAGAGACTTAATACAAGATAGAGACTGTTTGCTTATATGGATAGACAGGGATAGAAGGGTTTTAATTTGGGCAAGAATGAGGTATTGCACACTCAGATGTCAAGTGTAAGGGAAAAGTATATATTTAATGGCAGAAATTTTAAAAGCATTATGAGGATGATTATTATTATTTTTTTACCTATTGCATGGTATCTTGGGGTTCAAGTCCATAGCCCCATGAAAATGGGACTAATAGTAGATAGAGCGGTTAAAGAAAGCATATGACAGAGTTGCCTTCATCAGTTGGGCCATTGAGTGTAATTGTCAGGAGGACATGTTGAACAGGAGGTCTAAAACAGGTGAGGGAAGACTATGGGCCTCGTAGCCCAGTGAAATAGGGACATGCCTGTCCTAGCATGTGAAGTTCATTCCAGTAGACAGAACAACTGAGATCTACAGTGAGATCCACCAGCCAGGTAGGCAGTGCTTGAACAGTCCATGGAGAGTAAAGGACGTGATGAGACACAGAAGACATCATAGTCATCTAGTGCAACAAAGGAAGACGCCAGTTTGTGACACTTGCTCGTAACACTGGACTTGGACTTTTGAGGTTAAGAGAGTGGAATTGCCACAGTGCAATGATTTTTCCACTTTAAAACTCACCTGCAGAAGTCTTCAGTTATTATTGGCCATGACAAACAACCAACCATATTGAAACCATATAAAACTTTGGTTAGCTCACACTTGGAGTACCATGTACAGACTGGATGCCCCATTACAAGAAAGATGTGGAGGCTTTACAGCGGGTGCAGAAGAAGATTACTAGGATATTGCCTGGAATAGATAGCACGAGGGGTGATTGATAAGTTAGTGGCCTAAGGTAGAAGGAGGCAATCTTAGAAAACCTAGCACATTTATTTTACAGCATAGTCCCCTCCTACATGTACACACTTAGTCCAGCGGTCGTGGAGCATACGGATCTTGGACCTCCGGAAAGTGTCCACAGATGGGTGATTGATAAGATTGTGGCCTAAGGTAGAAGGCGATGAGTTATACAGCTCTCGTTACATGCACATGAAATTCAACTCATCGAGTGATTATGCAGAACGTTTGAAGTTAATAACTCATCTCCTTCTTGTTCCTCCTCCACGAACTTATCAATCACCCCTGATAAATTATTAACTGATGAGTTATTAACTTCAAACTTTCTTCATAATCACTCAAAGAGTTGAACTGCACGTGCCTGTATCGAGAGCTGTATAACTCATCTCCTTCCACCTTAGGCCACAAACTTATCAATCATCCCTGCTGTGGACACTTTCTGGAGGTCCAAGATCCGTATGCTCTACGACTGCTGGACTAAGCGTGTAAATGTAGGAGGGGTCTATGTTGAAAAATAAATGTGCTAGGTTTTCTAAATTGACTCCTTCTACCTTAGGGCACAAACTTATCAATCACCCCTTGTATATTGATATCCTTATATAAGGAAGATGTGATGGTCTTGTGATAGAGCGTAAGCTAGCTAAATAGAACTGGATTCAAACATATCAGATCTGTGGTCTCATGGAGTGGTTATTTTGGTGACTATGCCTCCTCTTCTGGGAGAATCAAGAAACAGGAGTCACTGTTTAAAAATAAGGTATTGCCCATTTAAGAAATAGATAAGGTATTTTCTTTCTCTCAAAAGGCTGTGAGTATTAGGAACTCTTCCTCAAAGGGTGGATGAAGCAGTGTCTTTGGCAGAGGTGCAGGGATTCTTGATAAGGAAGGGAGGTACCTAATAAAGTGGCCATTGGGTGTAGTAGTTGGTCTGCATAACTCTCCCTCACTTAAATCCAAATCAAGCATTAGTCTCGACACCATCATCTAATGACGATGACGATGGATGAACCACACTCCACCTAGTCATGAGAATAGACACCCAATCTTAGCTTAAGCAACATAGCTTGTGAGGTGTGGCAGGTTACTGACATATTCTTTCTTTTAAGCTTCGGTTTATTTCATAAATTTTTTACAGAATATCGACAATGCTCACAAGATCAGAATTTATTACTCATCCTTCAGCAGCCATGAGGAAATTGTGCTGTGTTTCTTTCTTAAACCATTGCATTCTGTTTCTGGAAAGTGCTGCCACGGTGTAACACATGACCTTAATTTAGAAATGATCTCCATTCCTGTACCATGTTAGGTCCAAATCTTGGAATTCACTTCCAGCCTTTCAATAAAAGGACTACTGAGGTTCAAAGATGCAGCTCACGGCCTCTTTCTCAAGGGCAAACATAGAACATAGAAGAGTACAGCACAGGAACAGGCCATTCAGCCCATAATGTGGTGCTGTACCAGCTAAAAAGCAAATGAAAAACACCCAAACACTAATCCCTCCTACCTTCACAACGTCAATATCCCTCCATCTTGCTTACATTCATGTACCTACCCAAATATCTCTTAAAAGCCCCTAATGCACTTGCCTCCAGCACCATACCAGACAGCACATTCCAGGCATCCATCACTCTGAGTAATCCCCTTTGAACTTCACATCCCCTTTAAACCTACCTCCTTTCACTGTCATTGCATGCCCTCTGATATTAAACATTTCAACTCTGGGAAAGAGATACTGTCTGACTAGTCTGTCTATGTCTCTCATAATCTTATAAAACTCTAGTTGATCTCCTCTCTGCCTCCAGAGCTCCAGAGAAAACAGCTCAAATTTATCCAGCCCTCATGATAGCACATGCCCTCTAAACCAGGCAACATCCTGGTAAACCTCTTCTGCACCCTCTCCAAAGCCTCAACATCCTTCCTAGAGTGGGGCAATCAAAACTTCAATACTTCAGAGGCAATTAAGATTTGGTCAATAAATGCTTTATATGTTCCCTACCGAACAAACAAAATTTAAGTTCCTACACTGAGTCTGCCCAAGCTCCCACTTTAGATTACTTTACAACGTTGAGGTCACTGTATAAATTAATTGAAGAAATCCAAATGAATTGTTCCTCCAATCTTCAAGGGAGAGAGGCAGAAGAAAGAAGACTATAGGCCAATGAGTCTGACTTCAATGGTTGGGAAGATGTTTGAGTCAGTTATTAAGGATAAGGTCTCAGGGTACTTGGAGGCACATGATAAAATAGGCCGTAGTTAGCATGGTTTCTTCAAGGGAAAATCTTGCCTGACAACTCTGTTGGAATTCTTTGAAGAAATAACAAGCAGGATAGACAAAAGAGAATCAGTTGATGTTGTGCACTCGAATTTTCAGAAGGTGTTTGATAAGGCGCCACTCTTAACAAAGTTAACAAGTTACGAGCCCATGGTATTACATTAAAGATTTGAGCACAGATAAAGCAGTGGCTGATGGGCAGGAGGCAAAGAGTGGGAATAAAGAAAGCTGGCTGCTGGTGACAAGTGGTGTTCCACTGGGCTTTGTCTTGGGGCCAATTCTTTTTACATTATATGTCAATGATTTGGATGATGCAATTGATGGCTTTGTTGCAAAGTTTGTAGATGATATGAAGCTAAATGGAGGTGCAGGTAGTTTTGAGGAAATAGAGAGGCTACAGAAGGACTTAGATTAGGAGAAATGGCAAAGAAATGGCAGCTGGAGTACAGTGTTAGGAAGTGTATGCACTTTGGTAGAAGAAATGAAAGGGTTAACTATTCTCTAAATGGAGAGAAAATACAAAAAAGCTGAAATGTTAAGGGATTTGTGAGGTTCACAAAAATAATTTTGGGATTGAATGGCTTGTCATATGAAGAGTGTTTGATGGCTCTGGACCAGTATTCACTAGAATTCAGGAGAATGAGGGGTGACCTCATTGAAACCTATTGAATCGTGAAAGGCCTTGATAGAGTGGTTGTGGAAAGGATGCTTGCTATGGTGGAAGAGTCAAAGCCCAGAGGAAACAGCCTCAGAATAGCAGGGCACCCTTCTGGATTGGAGATGAGGCCATAGGGTGGTGAATTTGTGGAGTTCTTTGCCACAGGCAGTTATTGAGGCCAAGCCTTTATGAATATTTAAAGCAGAGGTTCATAAGATCTTGATTGGTCAGGGCATGAAGGCAGCAGATTGGGGCTGAGATAGCAGAGCAGACTTGATGGGCCAAATGGCTTAATTCTGCTCTTAAATCTTATGGTCTTATGGTTTTATGCTCTTAATTTCCTTCTCCTTTACCAGGCATTGCCCAAGGTCAGTTGTAGTTTCCGAATTGTTCCTCAAACTGAGGCTCATTAAGTCGGAGCAGGACTAGAGTCAACGCTTTGACTGTTTAACCTGAATGAGGGCCTCCAACTTTTCTTAAAGCCATTCATGTTCAGAATTAGTTGTGACACTTTCCCAATTTTGTGTGGATTTAGAGTGATCAATTATCACAGAATCTGATGTAGCAAATGAATTCTGTGTCAAAGAGAAAGATATTTGTGTCTTTGAAGAAATTATCATTATCCCAAAAACGAATTGTCTCCTCTTCTCTTGTTTGATCGCCCAGTCTTATGATGATGTGAACTGTGCTCTGATGCAGAATCAAAGGATTCAATTTCAGGCTGTGTAATCCCCTTGGAAAACTGATCCACCTTGCAGAATTTGAGAACAGCCAGGGAATATATGAGAACAGGGGAAGAGACATAGCTCTTGTAGTGACTATAACCAGTTGAATTGAAAAATGACTCAGCTCATGAATTCTTATCCCATGCAATCCATTAGACATAGCATTATGTCCATCTACATAACCTCAGCTTAAAACATGACTGGATTCACATCCTGCTTGCAATGTTAATAAGATAGACAAATGCAAAAGTCAGAATAATAATAAGGGAGAATTATGGGCGCCATGGTAGCGTAGCAGTTAGCGCAATGCTATCAAAGCTCAGGTTATCAGAGTTCAGACTGTTATCCTTTTCTGTTGATGCTGCCTGGCCTGCTGAGTTCCTCCAGCATTTTGTGTGTGTTGTGAATATTTGATTTTACTTACAGATGCTGCCTGACTAGATCGGTGCTTCAGCATTTTCTGTTCATTTCCACACAGTGCATTTTTCCAGCGATTTCAGTTCTTTTTTAGCATGTGCAGTTCTTGGTTTGATCTTTGGACAGAACAAGACCAATTGCTGCAGGGCCGATGTGGAAGGACAAGTTCAAAGTAAATTTGTAATCAAAATATGCATATGCCATATTGAGATTTATTTTTTGCAGACATTCACAGTAGAAAAAAATTAACAACAGAATCAAAGAAAAACTATACACAAAGACTGTCAAATAATGTGCAGAAGTACACAAACTGTCCAAAAAGTAGTGATAATAATTATAAATAGTAAATAAATAAGACGCAGAACATGAGTTGTGGAGTCCTTGAAGGTGAGTCCATGGATTATGGAAACAAATGAGTTCAGATCAGTTCAGGTGCTCTTTAAGTGCATCCAGTGATCAAGTCTTCACATCCCCCTAAGGTGGATTCACTGAGATCCTACTCACGGTTATTGTTAGGTTACTACACTCATTGACCACTACACTTGCTTATTAATGCAAATATGTAATTAATCAACTCAATGCATAAAAGCATGCAGACTTGGTCAAGAGGTTGAGTTGTTGAGCAGACTAAATATCAGAATGGGGAAGAAATGTGATCTAATTGACTTTGACCATGGAACGATTGTTGGTGCTAGAGAGGGTGGTTTGAGTATCACTGGAACTTCTGATCTTGTGGGATTCTCACACTCAACATTCCCTAATACCTACAGAGAATGGTGCAGAAATAATAAATAAAAACATCCACTGGGTGGCTGTATCCAGAGAGCCATGCTTGTCATATGGCAGCACTGACTTCACCTGGTCAGAGGTCACTTCACCTGCCAATCAACATTTCATACTCCCAACTACTCACTGCACACTTAACCATTGGCCACCTTAATTGGATTAACCCATCTAGCACCAAGCCATTGGCCCCCTGGTGAATCACCTGGGCTGGACCCTCCAGCCCCCCGACCTATAAAGGGTGCTACATGTGGTTGGCTCACTCTCTTTTGCCATCCTCGAGGGACCACCCTGCTTCACTCCTGGCTGAAGACTGCAGACCAGCACTGCAGACAGGTGGTGAGATGTGCATTGAATAGGGCTGTGGGAACGTTTATTGTTGTCCCTGTAGCAGAGAGCCATGCCTGCCCATAGTCAAGGAGAGCATGTATTGTAGTTACTTGTCCCTTGCTTGTATGTGTACCTGTACTCCGTCCCCCCACCGTTTTCCCATGTATTGTACTGCAGACCCGACTTTTCCCACGCTCGTCTATTCTAAGCGCATTTGTGCGAATATTGTAGCCACTTGTGTTGTTCCCAAGCTTTTTCTCCCCTTGTAAATAAACTCCTTATTATTAAAACTGTGTGTCCAGAGCTCTTGCCTTTGAGACCCAAAGAATCCTTTTCATTTCCATCACAACAGTGGCAGTTCTGTTGACGAAAACATCTGGATAATAATAAATGTCAGAGGAGACTGGGCAGAGTAGTTCAAGCTGGTAGAAAGGTGATGCAGGTTACAACAGTGGTGTCCAGAGGAGCATCATGTTGATGCACAATGCACAACATGTTGACCTTTGAAGTGGATGGGCTACAGCAGCAGAAGACCATGAGCATACACTCAATGGTCAATTTATGTTACCTAATGAAGTGGCCACTGAGCCTATATCTAGGGGAAAGAAAGCTTAATGAATGACTTGATAATGATAGAATTGAACTGAGGGGGTTGCAATGATTGAACTTGAGAACTAGATTAGGACGAAAAATGCACTTCTCCAGATGACTAAGATTGATTGTTGTATGCTAGTTGGATGTTTGATAGAGTCTGGCAGTAAGAGAGAGTGACTGATAGAAACAACTAGTGTGGCTGGCAGCTGTTGTGCGGTGTGACTGACAGGGAGTAAGAACATGGACGATGGATGTTTAAGTGACTAACAGACCTAGTGTGCAGCTGCTGAAACAACGGGATTGCACTTGACATCTGTATGAGGTGGGATTGCCTGCACATATCAGCAAACATTATCTCCAAATACAGCAATTTGACTTAAAAGTTTCTGACATTTGACAATCAAAACCAAAAATGAATTATAATCACTGATATTTCATCATGAACATGATAATGATATCATATCTTTTTCAATAGTCAGTACCTTAGGAAGAAATGTCACCAGTTTCAAAAATGAGAAGCTTGTTCTCTCTACAGTGAAAGGTTTAAATCTGGCAGAACAATTAGGACCTCCAAGAGGACCACAAACTTGCTGTAGGGTTTGGAAGCTTGACTACTGCAATGACCCAGAGAATTAAGTTGTCTGGGGTCAGGGCTTTATGCTTTGACTCTTGATAGGGTGACCCATGCCAAACAGATCAAAAGGCAGAGGCCAGACTAAGAGTGGTCCACCAATCCTCCAGGTTTGGGGGTTCAACTCAGGGCTAACAACCCTGACTGGTAAAATAAAATTGTTACGAAAACAGCAATGAAGAATCCTTCTGCATTTGAGTGTAATGATATTTCTGAGTTTCCAGCAGGGTATAGCATGACTGAGAGTAGTGAAAAGGGAGAGGAAGCTATTCACATGATGAAGGAAGCCATGAACACCACTGGAGATAGAGAATCTCCACTGTTGCCCTAAGTGCCAGTGGCATAACAGGCAGAAAGTAAATAAGATAAGAAGTTGCAAAGTCCTATACAAAATATACAACACAGAGATTATAGTTTTCAATATCAGTTATCTGGGAAAACTACTGAAGCATATGTTGCAATAACTTGCTTTTATGTAGCATCTAACTTGTCAAACACATTGAGGTATTTCACAGGAGTAGTACAAAAAAATTGCTGCTAGCTCACATGGGACATATTGTATTTTGTGACCAAATACTTTAAAGGAATGCCTTTAGAGAGAAGAGAGAGGCGGAGAAGTTTGTAAACGAGGAAAACATAATGGAATTATTAATATGGAAAGGAATGGAGAGCAGCAACATTTCAAAGGCAGGGAGAGACAAGCCTTGGAGGGATTTGAAGCAAAAATAAGAATGGTAGCGGTGTTGCTTAATGAGGAGACGGTGAGCACAAGTCTGGTAAGAGAATAACAATGCACACAGAATGCTGGAGGAACTCAGCAGGTCAGGCTGAGATGGTAGATGTTTTGGGTTGAAACCCTTCTTCGGGACTAAGCAGCGTGGAGAAGGTGCCAGAATAAAGAGGGTGGGGGGGGGTAGCAGAAGGAGAGTAGCTGGAAGGTGATAGGTGAAGTCAGGTGGTGGCGAAGGGGTACGTTCTAGAGAAGAAGGAATCTGGTTGAAGAAGAGAATGGATTATAGGTGAAGGGGAAGGAGGAAGGAACCCAGGGGGAGGTGATAGGCAGCTGAGAAGAAGTAAAACGTCTGAGTGGGGAATAATAGAATTAGGGGTGGGGCAAGGGGAAATTTGTTTACCTGAAGGAGAAATTGATATTCATGCCATCGGGTTGGAAGCTACCTAGACAGAACGTAAGGTATTCCTCCTCCACCCTGAGGGTGGCCTCATCTTGGTTCATGATGTGGCCATGGACCAATAATGTCAGAATGAGAATGGGAATCAGAAATAAACTACTTGGCCACCTGAAAATTTATTGCAGGGGTATGTTGGACCAGGTAAGAGATTCAAGGGACAAAGCACACCGAGGAATTAGAAGATGAAAATTTTGACCTTGCAAGAAAGTGTAGTTTGTTTTTAAAAATAACTTTTCTGAAACAGAATTAGATTTATTCATTCATTATTTGCCACGTCATATAACATGGGCAATCATGGTTTGTCCATGACCACGAATGGCAAATTTTTCTACAGAAGTAGTTTGCCATTACCTTCTTCTGGGCAGTGTCTTTACAAAACAGTTGACCCTAGCCATTATCACTACTCTTCAGAGATCACCTGCCTGATGTCAGTGATCGCATAAAGAGGACTTGTGATATGCACCCACTGCTCATATGACCATCCACCACCCGGTCGCATGGCTTCACATGACCCTGATCAGGGGCTAAACAGATATTGCACTTTGCCCAAGGGTGACCTGCAGGCTAGCAGAGCAAAGGAGGGACCTAAAGCTGCTTTGGTAGAGATGTATGTCTAACCCTCCACCCCAGAGTTACTATTATGGACATACAACATGAATTTATTCATTTTGCAAGAAAAGTACAGAATAAAGACAAACACCTATAAATTACAAGAATGAATAGTGCAAAAATAAAGGAATAATGATGCAGTTTTATGGTTTCATAGTCGGAATGGGGATGAAGCTTGAATCATTGAGTGTGGGTCTTCAGGATCCTGTACTTCCTCATTGATAATATTAAAAAGAAGTCGTGTTCTGGATGATGAGAATTATTAGTAAAGGATGCCACATTCTTGAAATATAACCTCTTGACTATGTCCTTGAATTGGAAAAAGGTCTGCAACTCTCTGTATATACTGTATCTGTATACCATTGTATCTGTACCCACTGTCTACACATATATACACATATACCTCTTTGATAATGCAAATATCTAATCAGCCAATCATTTAACAGCAACCTAATGACTAAAAGTATGCTGACATGGTCAAGAGGTTCGGTCATTCAGGCCAAACATCAGAATGGAGAAGAAATGTGATCTAGATGAGTTAAACCATAGAATGATTTTTGGTGCCAGATGGGGGGCTTTGAGTACCTCAGAAACTGCTGATCTCCTGGGGTTTTCACACAAAACAGTCTCTAGAGTTTCAGGGAATGGTGGTTAAAAAAAAAATCCAGTGGTGAGTGGCAGTTCTGCGGGCAAAGTGCCTTGTTAATAAGAGGGGTCAGAGGAGAATGGCCAGACTGGTTCAAGCTGACAGGAAGGTGACAATAATCCAAACAACCATGTGTTACGACAGTGGTGTGCAGAAGAGCATCTCTGAATGCACAGCCCATTGATCTTTGGAGTGGATGGGATACAGCAGCAGAAAACCACACAGGGTTACACTCCAAACACAAGAGGTACCACAGACGCTGGTAATCTTGAGCAATATGTGAAGCTTAGCTAGTCAGTCAGCATCTATGGATTGGAATAAACAGTCAATGCTTTGGTATAGGATCCTTCAACAGGACTTGATTCATGTGTTCACTTTATTAGGGACACTCCTGAAAATAATAAAATGGCCATTGAGTGTATATTTCACATGTATCCTTTTTAAATCCCTTTTCCACCTCAATATGCCACCACCAGCCATTCATATCCTGTCTGATTTCCCAATGCACACTCAAGATCCCACCATTAACTGATAATTTACTCAGTTTTGTTCAGTGTATTTGTTTGTTGGAGGAAGAAATCATTTTGGAAGCTCCATTCTCCTAAAGGGTTCAAGGAAGGAAAATTGCCAGTCAGTAATGACTAATTGTTTTTGCTGTGCCATGTTATAGTTACACTAGCGATTGAAGAATGCAATTGGTAAATGCAGATTCTTACTGTGGCAGTGGAGCTGGTTTCTTGTGAGGATGGGGGTGTGATGAGGAGCAAGTGCTGCCTTCTTTAATGTTCCATCAATATTGCCAAGATGAATTCCCTCTGTACAATGCTTCTATGCTGTCTGACAGTAAATGGCCTCTTACCATGGCTCAGATTCAAAGTGAATGCTTGGCAACTAGTCTGCCAGCACGACTGAAGGAGGAAATTGATCTTCATTTCTGTAGCGTGAAAACAAAAAGATCACGGTGTGGGAGGTAACATTACAGTGTGGATGGATAATTGGCTGGCTAACAGATCTCAGAGAATGCAGGGGTTTTTTTTTACTGTTTGGCATGGAGTCGAAAGTTGTGCGCTCCAGGGATTGGGGCACAGATCTGTACCAGATGGTGAGGGTCCTTAATGATGGATGCTGTCTTCAGGACACCTTCAAAACAACGGTGTCTGAAGAAGGCAGCATCCATCATAAAGGACTTCTGCCATCCAGGACATACCCTCTTCTTATTGCCATCGGGAAGGAGGTACAGGAGCTTGAAGACCCACACACAACAATTAAGGACCAACTTCTTCCCCACCACCATCAGATTTCTGAGCAGTCTATGAACCCTTGAACTCTACCTTGAACTCATTCTCTTCTTTTGCGCTATTTTATCTATCTTCGTGATTTATAGTACTGTATACATTTGCACTGTACTGCTGCTGCAAAACAACAAGTTTCACGTTGTACAAGTCAGCCATAATAAATCTAATGATGGCGTCTGGTTTAAAAGTTCACAATTTATATATATGTGATTTGGATGAAGCACTGTAGGCATGATTGCTGACTTCACTGGTGTTACAAAGATAGAGTCATGGATTTAAATAGCATGAAAGTAGCACTTTTGGTCAAAATATGCCAACTAATGTCTGTCAGAGTTATCCCTAGTTGCCTTTGCGTAGTCTAGAAGCCTCCAAACCAGGGGTTCACAATCTTCTTTTTGGCTATGAAACCTTACTATTAACCCAAGGGTTAGTAGACTCCAGGTTGGGAACCCCAGCTCTAAACCCTTCCCTACCTATGTTTATGATTAAATGCCTCATTGCAAGTTGGAAGGAAAGTTATGAAGAGGGCACAAGGAGGCAACAAAGTGAGCAAAGACCTGGTGAATGATGTATAATAAATAAAATATGGCAGGGACATAAAAAAAGGAAGCAGATTATCTAAATACGAATGCCTGCAGAGCTCCGAGATGCAAGGCCATCAAGGCTGTCCAAATGAATGATTTCCAAAACTCCAGTGTACAGGTTTAGCGAGGAATTAGCAAAGCTGATAGAACATCATCATTTATTGCGAGGCGTCCTGAATGCAAATGCAGTAAAGTTATCCTTCAGTTATAAAGAGCATTGGTGAGGTCACATCTTTGCAAGTGTCGGCCCTTTATTTAAAGGAAGGATGAGGTTGTTCAGAGAAGGTTTAAACATAGAACATAGAACAAAACAGACCAGTACAGGCTTTTCAATGTTCTGTTGACCTATATAAACTTACTCGATGATCAATCTAACTCTTTCCTCCTACACAGCCCGTAACCCTCCAGTTTTCTTTCATCCATGTGCCTATCTATGAGTCTCTTAACTGTTCCTAATGTATCAGCAGTGTTTCAAGCACTTCCCACTCTCTGTACCTACTTAAATATTTCACCAAGCACCTTAAATACACATCTTCTTGTACTGACCTTTGCCACCCTGGGAAAAAGATGCCGGCTGTCTACTCTTTCAATGTAGACACTTCCACAGATGTTGCTTGGTCTGCTGAGTTCTGCCAGCAATTTGTGTGTGTTACTTTGGATTTCCAGCATCTGCAGAATTGCTTGTGTTTATGATTCGCTCCATTGTCAATGGTTCTCATAACCTTATGCACTTCTATCAATATTTCTCTTGTCCTCCTTTGCCCCAAAGAGAAAAGTCCTAGGCCACTTGACCCTTTCTCATGAGAAATGTTCTCTAATCCAGAGCAACACACACAAAATGTTGAAGGAATTCAATAGGCCAGGCAACAACTATGGAGGAGAACATGCAGTGGTAATTTTGGGTTGAGACCCTCCACCAGGTCTCGAAAGGAAAGGGGGCATAGGCCAGAATAAGAAGCTCGAGGTGTGGTCGGTGTTCAAGCTGGCAAGTAATAGGTGAGACCTGGTGAGAGGATGGTCCTTGGATGCAGTGGGGGTATGAAGTGATAGCCCAGAAGTGATAGGTTGATGAGGCAGAAGACTATTGTAGAAGAAATCTGATAGCAGAGGACAGTTTATCATGGAATAAGGGGGGGGGGGGTGTGGGAATCCAAAGGAGGCGTTGGGCAGATTATGAAGACAGGGAAGGAGAATTAAAGGGTTGAATAGACCTCCAGAATGGATTCTCCAATCCAGGCAATATCCTGGCAAATTTCTGAACCCTCTCTGAAGCTTTGACATCCTTTCCTATAATGAAGAGACCAGAAATGAACACAATAGTGTGTTCTAACCAGTGTGGTCTAACCAGGTTTTGATAGAGCTGCAAGCTTACCTCCTGCTTTTCTAGAATGATCTTTTGATAAATTTTGCCCTGCAGACTGCCCTTTCCTGAAAGTTAATGTCATATATTGCATTGAAGTTGCTGTAGTTTGTGAAGTTCAGAGCATTGAATCTGCTGGACAATCCAATTTTTTTTTTAAATGCAAGAGACACAAAACCTTTTGCTGTTATCTTCTAATCCTGGCAGGTTATTTTGTGCAGAGGGTTTGCATGAGCTAGGCTCACTTGCTCTGAAGTTTAGGACTCGATTGAGACATAAAGGATTCACAGGAGTGTTGGAAAGATGGATGTAGAAGAACCTAGATCTTGGTGTCACCATCTTTAAAAAAAATAGGGTCACATGTTTAACATAGAGATAAGGTTGCCAAAAGTCTCTGTGTACCTAATGCTACCAATGAATTCCTCTGCAGTAGGGCTTTCTGTGCAGAAGTCAATTAATTATTAACAGCTTTGATTTCAACTTCTATTGAATTGAATTGAATTGACTTTATTACTTACATCCTTCATATACATGAGGAGCAAAAATCTTTGTCTCCATTTAAAGGTACACTGTGCAATTTATAGTAAGTTATATTAAATAGTATGTACAACAGGACAGTCAATATAACACAGAAATACAATTGCATCAGCATAAATTAATCAGTCTGATGGCCTGGTGGAAGAAGCTCTCCTGGAGCCTGTTGGTCCTGGCTTTTATGCTGCGGTACTGTTTCCCGGATGATAGCAGCTGGAACAGTTTGTAGTTGGGGTGACTCGGTTCTCCAAATGATCCTTTGGGCCCTTTTTTCACACCTGTCTTTGTAAATGTCCCGAATAGTGGGAAGTTCCCATCTACAGGTGCGCTGGGCTGTCCGCACCACTCTCTGCGGAGTCCTGCGATTGAGGGAGGTACAGCTCCCATAACAGGCAGTGATGCAGCCAGTCAAGATGCTCTCAATTGTGCCCCTGTATTGTATATGTACATGGATGGGAGGATTATAGATGGCTATGGTTATAGGCAGTATAATTATTTGGCATGGCCTAGATGGGCTGTAGGGCCTGTTTCTGAGTTGTAACACTGAATCTAATTAGTCATTTAGTTTCATGCCAATGGTTATGTTCCATTCAAGCTTCCCCCATTTCTCTTTCTATTTGACTTGATTTGTGAGCTATTTACTAAAATGGAAGAAATAAAACAACTGAGATAATATTAAAGATGTGAATGATCTAGAGCATAGGTGTCAAACTCAAGGCCCGCGGGCCATATCCGGCCCGGCGTACAATTATATTCGGCCCGCGAGATCATTTTAGATAGATCTATTATTTTAATTATTAATGGCCTGGCGATACGAAGCCTATGATTGTAAGTTAATACCAATCATAAAAATAATCCTTGCTCAGCAGTCTTCTTCATAAGAAACGGAATTTGTGAAGTGAAACACTTTGTAGTTATAGCAGAGACTGAGACACATGAGAACAGGCTGAAAAAACGGAGGCAATGAAAGCTGCGTTCGCACGTGCCCGACTGATCCGGCCCGCATGAAGCTGCATTTTGCCCAATCCGGCCCATGACCTAAAATGAGTTTGACACCCCTGATCTAGAGTTTCCAAAGCATTGGATGACGTAGTTCATTGAATATTCCACCTGAGAGGAATGCGCAATAGGACTGTGGGCCAAGAAGTAGCAGAAGTAATATAGTGTAGGGAAGTGTATGGCCATGCACTGTGGTAGAAAGAATAATGAGATAGACTATTTTCTAGTTGGGGAGAAATTTTTAAAAATCAGAGGTAGAAAGAGACTAGGGAAGCCACGCGCAAGGTGCCCTGAAAGTTAACTTGCATGCTGACTTGGTGATAGGAACGCAAATGCAATGTTAGCATTCATTTCAAAGAACAAAGAAATAATGCTAAGGCTTTATAAGGCATTGGCCAGACTGCCTGGAGTATGGTGAGCAGTTTTGGACCCCTTATCTATGTAAAAATCTGCTGGAGAGGATCCTGAGAAATTTCACAAGGATGATTCTGGGAATAGAGGTGTTAACGTATGAGGACCATCTGATGGCTCTGGGCCTGTACTCACAGGAGATTAGACAAATGGTGGTGGAGTATCTAATTGAAACCTATTGGATGTTAAAAGATAGAAATAGAGTGGATGTGGAGAGGATGTTTCTGATAATGGATGAGAGTAGGACCAGAGGGCAGGATTGAGGGACATCCATTTAGATCAGCAGATGAGGAGGAATATTTTTAGCCAAAATGTGGGGGCGAATCTGTGAAATTCATTGCCACAGATGGCTGTGGAAGCCAAGTCATTGGGTATGTTCAAAGCAGAGAATGAATCATGATTGATGGGAATAATGAATCAGCCATGATGGAATAATGGAGCAGATTTGATGGGCTGAACAGCCTAATTCTGCTCCTATGTCATGTGGTCTTATAGTCTATGCAAAATGTAATACATGCAATGCTCCAAATAGTTTTAGCTACAGTGGATAGCAGTGTGGAGGCAACCAGTCAGTTGCCATTTGCTGGTGAGCTCCTGTGCCAGTTGTGCCCAAGAAGGGATATTACCAATTTCATATAATACTGCTTCAAAGGCAAACTGATGTGCTTCTTTGATCCAATTGGTTTATTTATTTTTTCCTGACCTCTTTCCTCATTTAAATTAGGATTATGATTGGCTCTCCTTGTTGAATATGGGATCTTGAATGACCTTTCTCAGTGCCACTCATCCAAATTAATTAATCATCAGCATCTGAGACTTCTTTGTGTTTTTAATCCTGCTCCCAATCTTCAGAAAATTCCTACTTTCAACCTTGCAAGGTCACTGAGAAATTCCTGCCATTCTTGTCTATATTCAAAGAATCAAAGTACATCTATTATCAAAGTATGTATGCAGTGTACAACCCTGAGATCTGTCTTCCCACAGACAGCCGTGAAACAAATAAAAACATAGAATCTGTTCAAAGAAAAACATCAAAACCTCAATACACAAAAAACAAATTGTGAATACGGCAAAAATGAATGAAAACACATAATATAAAACATCAAACAAAAAGAGTCCAAGCATATTTATTTCAATTCAAACTAGCGCTGTGTTTGATCAAGCCAGCTTGCCCTAATCAAAATCATACAAAGTAACAATAAAGTAGGATTGGCCAGAAACCAGAAATAATCATAACATAAACAATGAAGTCCAATCTACAAACCTCATCAGTTAAACCTTGCTCAAGACTCAGGACTCTGGTAGCACTCTGTGAGAGGGAGAGAGAGACTGTTTATTTGCCCAGATGCATTGTTCCAGTAACAGCAGGCCAAAGGGAGAGAGAGAGAGAGAGAGAGAGCGAGAGAAACTGGTCACACACAGTAGACGATGTTGATCACCCTCTCACCTTCGTTGATTTTAAGCTTCCTCAGCGAGATCAGTGAGAATTGGAGTCGATCATGGGCTTGCGCCCCATCTCCAGGCTTCTTGGCCTGCAGGCCACACACTCTGCTGGGATCCTCACTGAACCTGCTCGGAGACAGCAAAGTGCCAGATCATTCAACATCGTTATCACAGAAGCATTAGTATGAATAAGGGATTAGCACCACTTTATCGATACAATGAAACTCCCTATTATTGATCTTGGTGCTATACTCCTGAATGGTTCAAAACGCTGCATAATTGTTGTCTATTTAATCACAAACATCCTTGTTATTGGAAGGATAAATCTCTTGCAGAGAGCCTTGGCATAATTACCCTTCCTCAACAAATAAAAATTGGCAAGGCAGAAAAAATATAAATGATATTTTTATTCCACCTGACTAGAATGGAATAGTGCGAAGACAGACTGGGATCCTAAACCACAGTCTGAGTCTGTCAGAGCTCATCCCGCGAACAGCAAGGGTTCCAGATATCATCACAGACAGCTCGTCCAGGGAAATTACATTTCACATCCCTGCTACTGTGCATGCCATAATTGGTTTAAAATAAAGCTTCCTTACACCAATTATAATTAGGGGCTTAATAAAATTGGTTGAAGGAAGGAGATTTATCACCACCCATGGGTCCTAATCTTTCTGATAATTTATCCTATGACCACCTGCTTTATGCGAATTTGACCTAGCTGCATAGAAAGATAAATAGACAGGTAGATGGAGAGGCAGATAAATGATCGAGAAGTAGTGGGACAGCTGGACAGGCAGAGAAATGTAAAACAGGTAGGTAGATAGGTATACAGATGAACAGCGAGAAAAGGGATAGAGAGATAAAGAAATAAATGATAGCTGATCATCCAGATGATGAAATTGATAAATAGCTGAGAAGATTATTCTACAGATGCTGGAAATCCAGAGGAGTACAAACAAAATGCTGGAAGAACTCAGGAGGTCAGGCAGCATCTATGGAAAGGAATAAGCTGTCGACAGTTTGAGCCCAGAAGCTTCTTCAGGACTGGTAGAAAGATAAATAGATGGATGGATAGGTAAGTAGATAGGTAAAAAGATTGAGAGAAACAGGTAAATGAGAGATAGATGGAAAGGTAAATGGATAAGAAGTAAGGGTACAAGTTGGATTCCAAACAATGGGTTAGTTATAATAATGGTGTCATATCCTAAGTGGTATATAGGGGCTAGAATCAAAATAAGAGCTACAGGAGGCACAAGAGAAGTCAGATGCTGGAATTTGGAGCTACAAACAATCTGCTGGAAGGACTCACTCATTCAAGCATCATCCATGGAAAGAAAGGGAATAGTTGGTCAGTATAAAGAGGAGTAGGCTTGTACTCATTCCCCTCCTCTTAGATTCTTATTCTGGCTTCTCCCCCGCATCCCTTAAAGTTCTGATGAAGGGTCTGAGCCTGAAATATTGACTGTATATTCTCCTCCATAGGTGCTGCCCAACCTGCTGAGTTCTTCCTGCATTTGCTGTATGTTGCTGTGGATTTTCAGCATCTGCAGAATACCTTGTGTTTATGAGTATCTAATATCCATTTGACCACAGCACATTTCTGAAAATGCTCCTGATACAGCTTCCCTCATTATTTCATGCCAATGTATGCACTGAAAAATCAGGCAGAAGATTCCACATTATCTAGGCCATTCTTTTTGTCTTATGTCTCCAACCAGACACAGCCAGTAACTTCCCTTTCCACCTTCTTCTGACGTAAGTTTCTGTAAATGGTTCTTAACGTTCAAAGTAGACTTATTTATCAAAGTACATATATATCACCATATACAATCCTGAGATTCATTTTCATGTGGGTGTACTCAACAAATCTATAATGGAATAATAGCCATAACAGAATCAATGAAAGACTTCCCAAACAAAATGTTCAATCAGAGTGCAGAAGAGATCAAACTGTGCACAAGTACATAAAGAAAGAAATACTACTACTAATATTAATAATACATAATTCAGCAACAAATATCAAGGACATGAGATGAACAGTCATTGAAAATAAGTCCATTGGTTGTAGGAACATTTCAATGATGGGGCATCTTCCTTTGGTTCAATAATTTGATGGTTGAGGGGTAGCAACTGTTCCTGAACCTGGCAGAGTTGGTCCTAAGGCTCCAGTACCTTCTTCCTGATGGCAGCAGTGAGAAGAAAGCATGTCCTGGGTGGTGGGCATCCCTAATTATCGATGTTGCTTTCCTGCAACAGCATTTCATGTAGATGTGCTCAGTGGTAGGGAGGGTCTTATCTGTGATGGACCTGGCTGTATCCAATACTTTTTTGTAGGAGTTTCTATTCAAGGGCATTGGTTCTTCTATATCATGCTGTGAGGCAGCCAGCAGATATACTCTCCACTACACATCTATAGAAGTCTGTTAAGGTTTTAGGTGTCATGCTGAACCTCCGCAAACTCAAAGGAAACAGAGGCTCTTCTGTGCTATCATCATAATTTCACTTATATGCTTAACCCAGGATAGGTCCTCTGAAGTAATAACAGAATGTTTTGCTATACCTCTTCTGGACTTAAGTTTTGTTTCTTGTCCTATTTCTTTCCCTCTTGAGATGATATATGAGTAGAATTAGGCCATTCAGCCCATTGAACCTGTTCTGTCATTCGATCGTGGCTGATTTATTATTCTCTCAACAGACAGACATACTTTATTGATCCTGAGGGAAATCGGGTTTTGTTACAGTCGCACCAACCAAGAATGGTGTATAATGATAAGTTAATCATGCTAAGTGGAAATAAGTCCAGGACTAGCCTATTGGCTCAGGGTGTCTGACAGTCTGAGGGAGGAGTTGTAAAGTTTGATGACCACAGGCAGGAATGACTTCCTATGACGCTCAGTGTTGCATCTCGGTGGAATGAGTCTCTGGCTGAATGTACTCCTGTGCCTAACCAGTACATTATTGAGTGGATGGGAGATATTGTCCAAGATGGCATGCAACTTGGACAGAATCCTCTTTTCAGACACCACCGTCAGAGAGTCCAGTACCACCCCTACAACATCACTGGCCTTACGAATGAGTTTGTTGATTCTGTTGGTGTCTGCTACCCTCAGCCTGCTGCCCCAGCACACAACAGCAAACATGATAGCACTGGCCACCACAGACTCATAGAACATCCTCAGTATCATCCGGCAAATGTTAAAGGACCTCAGTCTCCTCAGGAAGTAGAGACAGCTCTGACCCTTCTTGTAGACAGCCTCAGTGTTCTTTGACCAGTCCAGTTAATTGTCAATTCATATCCCCAGATATTTGTAATCCTCCACCATGTCCACACTGACCCCTTGGATGGGAACAGGGGTTACCAGTGCCTTAGCCCTCCTCAGGTCCACCACCAGCTCCTTAGTCTTTTTCACATTAAGTTGCAGATGATTCTGCTCACACCATGTATCAAAGTTTCTCACCGTAGCCCTGTACTCAGCCTCATCTCCCTTGCTGATGCATCCAACTATGGCAGAGTCATCAGAAAACTTCTGAAGATGGCAAGACTCTGTGCAATAGTTGAAGTCCAAGGTGTAGATGGCGAAGAGAAAGGGAGACAGGACAGTCCCCTGTGGAGTCCCAGTGCTGCTGACCACTCTGTCTGACACACAGTGTTGCAAGCGTACGTACTGTGGTCTGCCAGTCAGGTAATCAATAATCCAAGACATCAGGGAAGCATCCACTTGCATCACTGTCAGCTTCTCACCCAGCAGAGCAGGGCGGATGGTGTTGAACACACTGGAGAAGTCAAAAAACATGACCCTCACAGTGCTCGCCGGCTTGTCCAGCTGGGCATAGACACGGTTCAGCAGGTAGACGATGGCATCCTCAACTCCTAGTCGGGGCTGGTAGGAGAATTGGAGGGGGTCTAAGTGTGGCCTAACCATAGGCCGGAGCTGCTCTAGAACAAGTCTCTCCAGGGTCTTCATGATGTGGTATGTCAATTCCACCAGTGTGTAGTCATTGAAGCCACTGGGGCGCGACACCATTTTCCTGCCTTCTCCCCATAACCTTTGATACTTTAACTAATCAAGAGCCTATCAACCTCCACTTTAATTATACCCAATGCTGTGGCCTCCACAACCGCCAGTTGCAACGACTTCCACAGATTCACCATCCAATGGCTAAAGATATTCCTCCATTTTTCTCTTCCAAAGCAACACCCTTCTATTCTGTGCCCTTTTGTCCTAGGCTCCCGCACTATTCAAAACATCCTCTCCGCATCCACTCTATCTGGACCTTTCAACATTCAATGGTTTCAATGAAATCTCCCCTGTTCCTCTAAACTCCAACACGTACAGACCCAGAGCCATTAAATGCTCGTCGCGTATTAACCTTTGCATTTGTAGGAGTGTTCTTGTGAGCTTCCTTGAACCCTCTCCAACGCCAGCACATCCTTTCTTAGATGAGAGGCTCAAAACTGCCCACAACATTCCAAGTTCAGTCTGAATGCAGGGTAATGTAATTGGTGGAAATGTACATAACTCATAGCCACTGACATTGATTGGAGTTAGGCAGATGTGATGACGTAATTAAGTAAAAGACTTTTACTGTACTTCGTGTTCAGTGTTTGGAGTACAATAAATGAATTGGTACATATTTTCTAGAACATAGAATGCCTCTGCTGTTTTCACTTGCGCAGACCTACAGGTTAATGCCTAGTAAAGCATCCTTGAAATCGCTTGTTCTCTTCTTCCTTATTCTTTATTATAGTCTTTCCATCTCTTCTCTGCACTTACCTAGAACTCCTTTAGCCTTTAAACTTGTTTTGTTGCATGAAACATTAGTTTCTTTTTCTTTCTGCTGCATGACCAGTTGAGTATTGCTGCTTTTAGTTCAAATTTTCAGCATGAGAGCATTTTAATTTGAAAATTGCCGAAATAAACATTTGCTCTCTGTAATCCTACTGACAATTAAATAATTGATGACTATAATGTAACAGCCTAAACACTGCTTTGTTGGTGCTGAAATCTGAGTTGTTTATCCACTGTGAACTTCAACACAAGTATCTAGTCCAGTGCTCCATGGGGTCCAGGGGGATGTTGTTCTATGAACAATATACACTTTGAGATGAGATTTGACTTGACGCCTTATGAAATATATCATTACCCAGATGGAGTTACCTCAGAGACCCTGGTCAATGTTTATGCATCAAACATCATTGTTAGTGGAATCTCACAGTGATTAATTTAGTTTCGGTGACTGCACTTCAAAAAATACATGCTGATCTCTAAAATAAAATCTCTTGGGTGTAGATAAGGTAGACAGCCAATATTTTCTTCCCAGGGTTGAAATGTCTAATAGCAGAAGATATGCATTTAAAGAAAGGAGGAGGTAAATTCAATGGAAGTATACAGGGATAGACTTTTATACAGTGGTGTTTGCCTCAAATACGCTGCCTGCTGTGGTAGTGGAGGCAGATAGTAGCTCACATTGGTCTCCTCAGTTTTCTGTGTTTTATTTTTTGTTGTCGAGTGGCATGTTGTGGGTTATGGCCATTTTCTGAGTGGGCGATATGTTAGTTTGTTGTGTGAGGGAGAGGTTGGGGGTTTGGGGTCTGATGTTCTTGTTGATGGTTTTTTACGTGGGCCATCTGTTAGCTTTTTATGTGTGAAAGAGGGGGTTGGGTTTGATATTGTTGTTGCCATTTTTTTCTGTGTGGGCCATCTGTTAGCTTTTTTGTGCGCGAGAGAGGTGGTTGGGAATTTGGGGTTTAATGACCCAGCTATTATTTTCCATGTGGATGATCTTTTACTTTCTTTTGTGAGGGAGGGGGGGGGGGTTGAGGGTTTGGGGTTTAATGTTCTAGCTCTCATTTTCCATGTAGACGATCTGTTAGTTTTTGTGGAAGGGAGGCTAATGGGGGTTTGAGGTTTGCGAATCTTTGTTTCTTTTTCTTTTTTGGGCGGGGGTGCAGTTGATGACCTTTCTTTCAATGACCTTGTTTCGTGGCTATCTGGAGAAGAGGAATCTCTGAGTTGTATACTGCATCCATACTTTATTAATAAAACGATCCTTTGAGATACAATACAGATGCAATGATTCAAAGCACATTTATAATCTAAGTACGTATGCAGCATATAACCCAGAGGTTCATTTTCCCCACGGACGGCCATGAAACACAGAATACCATGGCACCCATGCAAAGAAGAACATCACCCATGCCACGTGCAAAATAAAACAATTACACAAACAGCAACCAAAAAAAAAACAAGCAAAAAATAGAATAATAACACAACATCAAAGAGTCCAAATAGTTCAGCCCAGTTCATTATCTGCAGGCCATCCTGATCAAATTGCCCAAAATAGCAACAACAAAAGGGGCAACCAGTGTTCAGAAGCATAACATGAATTGCAGAGTCCAATCCACAAACCACATCGATTTAACCTTGCCCAAGGTACAGGACCTGGGCGGAATCCTCCTACTGCATTGAGGGAGAGACAAGCCATTCAAACACAGGGGCCTTCCTCTAACAGCAGCGAGTAAGAGGGTGGTAGCTTGCGTTGAACACCCGCTCACCTTCCATACATGGCCTGGATGATTTCAGTCTTCCTTGGTGTTTTAACCAAGATTGGTGAGAAATGGAGTCAAACATCATAGGTTCGAGGCTTCGTGGCTGCTCAAAGACTCATCCAACCCTCTTGCAGAGAAAGGAGGGATATGGATTTTGTGTAGGCAGAAATGAATAAGTTAGTTAGGCATTTAATTAGTAATTTAATCAGTTTGGCACAACATTGTGAGCCAATGGACCTGTTCATATGTTGTATTCATCTAATAAAGGCACTCAATGGCCACTTTATCAGGTCCAGCTGCATACCTGCTTATTAATGCAAATATCTAATCAGCCAGCCATGTAGTAATAAATCAATGAATAAAAGCATGTAGACATGGTCAAGAGGTCCAGTTGTAGATCAGCCCAAATATCAGAGTGGGGAAGAATTAGGATCTAAGTGACTTTGACTGTGGAATGATAGCTGGTGCCAGACAGGGTGGTTTGAGCATCTCAGAAACTGCTGATCTCTTGGACTTTTCACACTCAACAGTATGGTGCAGAAAAAAAAAATCCAGGGAGTAGCTGTTCTGTGGGCAAAATGCTTTGCTAATCGGAGAGGTCAGAAGAAAAGGGTCATACTGGGTCAAGCAGACAGGAAGGTGATAGCAACTCAAATGACCACACATTACAACAGTGGTGTGCAGAAGTGCATTTCTGAACGCACATGTTGAACCTTGAGGTGGATGGACTACAGCAGCAGAATACCACAAACATTAACCCTTAAGTGGTCACTGAGTCTATGTCCTATGTCTTGAAGTTCTGAAAGGTGCTATGGAAATGTAGAGCTTGCTTTCAATATGAGGTGGCCAAAAAGAATGTCTTCTGCCTTTGGAAAAATGAGTCAGTAAAGGGTCCATGGGTTAAGATTGCTTGAGTCCATAGGCTTATTGCATGGATATCTCATTGATTTATATGTGATTTCAGGGTGATATGAGCTTCTAGGAAGATGCTGCTTTCAAATTGAAAGGAACCTGGTGCACTTGGAGACTGCTGTCAGTCACCTCCCATCAAGTGTTCATTAGAATGTTCTGTGCGTCCTTGACAATCCATCCAAGCATTCACCTTAGTTGACACAGCACTGTGAGAGGTTCTGTCTGCCTTTCAAGTATTTACACCTTAACGAAGGGTGACCCACTGGCAAATTACACAAAGGTGCTGCTCTATAAAGTTTAAAGAAGCTTAGTTTTGATGTGTTACTAATTACTGTGGTTTAGTGTCTGAACATGCATTACTGCAGTGCCGGTACTGAGCAATCTTTGTATCATGCTTGAACGTGATTCAGGTTGGAATATTTTTGCTCAAACATTGAATATTCCCATAATGTCATTTTAGAAAAAAAAAAGCTCATCCTAGAATATCTTATTGATCTTGGTGACCTCTTTCTGTGTACATTGGCTGACATTTCTATTTAACCATAGAGTAGGTATCTCTCTGTTAATGCCATTTATTGTAGAGGATCCAATACAAAGCACTTCTTCCTCAGGAGGATAAATACACTTGGCATGTCTCTGATGACACTCACCGATTTTTATAGATGCACCGTTGAAAGCATTCTACTTATCTGTATGAATCATAGCTTGGAATGGTGACTCCTCAAGAAACTGCAGAGAGTTCTGGACACAGCTCAGCATGTCACGAAAAGAAGCATCCCCTCTATAGACTCCATCCACCCGCCTCACTGCCTTGGTAAAGCAGCCAGAATAATCTCTCTTCTTTCCCTTCTGATTGGGCAGAAAAGACAAAATCCTGTAAGCATATACCACCAGCCTGAGAGACTGCTTCTATTCAGCTGTTGTAAGATTACTGAATGGCCCTCTAGTATGATAAGATGGGTTCCTGACCTCAAAATCTACCTCACCAAGACCCTGTTCTTATTAACTGCCTGCATGGTGCATCCTTTGAAACTGTAGCACTTTATTCTGAAGACAGGAGATTCTTCAGATGCGGAAAATCCGGAGTAATACACAGATTATACTGAAGACACTTTGGTCTGAATTCTGGTGCTGCTGCCTTTCCCTTGTGCAACCTTGAAGAACTGATGTGATGAAATTACCCACATAGATGGCTTGCAAAGCTGTTTATATGATACTTTAGTACATGGTACAATAATAAAACAATTTACCAATTTACAGGAATACTTAATGTCCAGTTTAGAATTTGTTATCTTAAAATTATACCGTTGTGGTAGAAGGGATCAGTCAGATCCCTTCTCCTCATCCCTCTGAATTACCACGTTGTGTCCAAATACCAAAGGCTAGCTTCACCTGAGAGACAGAAAAGAAGAAAGGAAGTTATTTCAGACATCTGCTTTTCAATGAGATGCTCAATAATGCTTTCCTATCACCAGCAATTGTAATTCCATAGCCTCTTTCGCTGCCATGATGAGGTTACTCTCAGTTTGGAAGAACAACACCTCATATACCGTATGGGTAGTCTTCAATCTGATGGCATGAACATTGATTTTTCTCCAGTAATTTCTCTCCCTCCCCCTTCCCTCTTCTTCTGTGATGGATAATCACAGTCCAGAGCTGGGGTGTGGGGTTTTTTTTTGCCTAGCTCAGCTTTCATGCATAGCAGCTGACAATTCTGGAGATCAAAGAGTTGTTTTTGAGTAAGTTAAACTTCCAATCAATATTCACTATTCAACTTGTCCTAAACCAGAGCCAGCCTTCAGTTCTTAATGCAAAAGGCAAGCAGTTATCAGCCTGAAGTTAAATGGACAGTTTTGCAAACAAATAGCACTGTCTATAGAGCACAGACATCAGGCCCGCAGCGCAGGGAGCTGACTGCTCAAGAGTTGCAGTTCAATAGGGTTACATTACTTGGCCTGCATTCGAACAAGACATCATTGGCTAAGTTATTCAGTTCAAGGAAGCTTGCAGACCTGACTGATTCAATCACTTAGCACATCAAATAACTGATCTATCAATAGTTGGGAGATCTGTGTGCAATATGTCTTTTTAGCTAATAGGAATTGTACCTGTTTTGAAATTCCTATCTACGTCAGAAATCATTTGTAATTAAGAAATATTTTATAAAATATGAATCCTCTGTGAGTTTGAGATGTGTTTTAATAATTATACCTAAATTTAAATGTGCATCACTAAAAATAAATGAACTGTGTCTAATCTACCATGCTAAATATATCCCCTTCTTGTTAGGAAGGAAGATCCCACCATTCAATTAGAGAGTATTGGCAGCTAAACTCACTAGGGACGATATACAGAGAAGTGATCTAGCCTTTGAGGGTACCCGTAGATAGCAATCTTGGATAGGGCTTAAGGTCTCACTTGAGTTCAGAACTTCACAAACAGCAAACTCAATGCCATCACATTTTCATTCCCCACTCTGGCTCCTGTCTCTTCACACCTGCTTATCACCTCCCTCTGGGGTCTCATCTCCTTCCCTTTCTCCCGTGTTCCACTCTCCTCTCCTATTAGACTCCTTCATCTTCAGTCCTTTACTATTTCACTTTACACCTCCCAGCGTTTCACTCTATCCTCCCTTCTCCACCTACACAGCTTCACCTATCATCTCCTACCTTGTACTCTTCCTCCTCCCACCACAGTCTTATCTGGATTCTACCCCCTTTCTTTCTAGTATTGATGAAGAATCTTAGCCCAAAACATTAACTGTCTATTCCTTTTCATTGTCACTGCCTCAGCAGCTGAGTTCCTCCAGCATTTTGAGTGCATTGCTCTGGATTTCCAGCAACTGCAGAATCTTTTGTGTTCAGCACAAAGTACACTACAGATGCTGTGCTCAAATCAACACATACAAACAAGCTGGAGGAATTCAGCAGGTCAGGAAGCATTCGTGGAAACCAGCAGTCAATGTTTCAGGCCGAGACCCTTCATCAGTCCTGACGAAGGGTCTCGGCCCCAAACATTGACTGCTGGTTTCCACGGATGCTGCCCGACCTGCTGAATACCTCCAGCTTGTTTGTACATGTCTATTGTGTTCAACATGGCTTCTGGCTTCTCTTTGAAGTAAAAGGCTCTATAGCATTGGTTCAGTGAAGAGCCAAAGAGTTGGCTCCAGTGTCCTTCTAGAAGTTGCCACATTGAAATTAGCTTCCACATTCTCTGGATTACAGCAATTACTATAAGGTGGCAAGGATAATCAAAGTCAAAGTTGACTTTATTCGCATATGCACGTGCAAAGGTGCATTGAAAAACTTACTTGCAGCAGCATCTCAGGCACACAGCATCATATAAGCAGCATGCACAAGAAAAGCATAAAATGAACATAAATTATGCACAATTTATACAATAAAGAATGCAATCAGAACAAAAAAAGTCCATTTTAGGCCAAGAAATCAGAATGGTCATTGTATTGCTAAAGCATTTGCTGTTTGGGTGAATAACTGAATGGTTAAAGGGAGGTAGCTGCTTTTGAACCTGTTGGTTTTGAACTTCAGGCTTCTGTACCTCCTGCCCGATGATAGCTGTGAAAAGATGCCATGACTGCAGATAACGGGATCTTTGATGATAAATGTTGCCTTTTTGAGACAGTGCCTCCTGTAGATAATACCAACGGAGGTGAGACTGGTGCCTGAGTCGGCGCAGCTTCTAATATTCCTGTGGATTCGAATTACTGCACAAAACTATGATGCAACCAGACAAGATATTCTCAACAGTACCGCTGTAGAAGTTCATTAGAGTATTTATTGAGAAGCTGAAAATGTATTGATGGCAAAGAGCACTGAAACTTAGTGATAGCTCATACAACACAGTATCCAAAACCATTTTCCGTATAGTTCTTAAAGTTACACAGACTTCCAATAGACACCCAGCGGCCACTTTAGTAGGTATATCTGCTCGATAATGCAAATATCTAATCAACCAATCACATGGCAGCAACTCAATGCATAAAAGCATGCAGACATGGTCAAGAGGTTCAGTTGTTGTTCAGACCAAGCATCAGAGTCATGAAGAAATGTGATCTAAGTGACTTAGAATGTGGAATGATTGTTGATGCCAGGCGGGGTGGTTGGAATATAGCAGAAAGTGATGATCTCCTGGGGTTTTCATGCACAATGGTCTCTAGAGTTTACAGGGAGTGCTGAAAAAAAAACCAAAGCAAAATGTAAAAATCCAATGAGCAGTAGTTCTATGAGCGAAAAATGCCTTGTTAAGGAGGGAGATCAGAGGAGAATGGCCAGACTGGTTCAATATGACAGGAAGGTGACAGTAGCTCAAATAACCACCCATTACAACAGTAGTGTGCAGAAAACATTGAATCTTGATGTGGATGGACTGCAGCAGCACAAGACGATGAACAGACGGTGCATTCGATGGCCACTTTATTAGATATGTGAGGTACCTAATAATGAGGTCACTGAGTACGTGCCTCATTATTTTCCCCTAAAATAATTAGAAACCTATGATAAATATGTTAAATTGTTTTTGTCATTTCAATATTTTTACAAGTAACTAATTCTTTATAAATCACACGTGTGTGTGTAGTTGTTTTGTATATAATATATATACACACACACAAAAGAGCTACAAAATTCAGCTGAAACCTGTTTACTGCTTTTCTAGTTCCTTCATCTGCAACATTACAGTATAAGCAAGGTTTAACAGTTCCACACAATGTACCCCAACAGCAATAAACTAAATAATTGACTTTGATAATGCACTTCACTTCACTTAAAACACATCTTGTATATTGCACAATCTTGTATATTGTTATTTTAACTATTTATAACTATGAATACTGTTGTTACATGGACTTCTCAACATCAGTTCTCAATGACTCCCAAGACTTAACATTTACTCTTATATAAAGAATTAAAGGGACAAAAATGGATATTGGACTGTTGGAAAATGACTCTGGGTCAAAGAAATGGAAGATGAACTTAATAAGTATTTTGCATCATCTTTCACTGTGGAAGATACTGGAAGTAGGCAAGAGATTCAAGATTGTCAGGGAGCATAGGTGAGTGTGGTTGCTATTATGAAGGAGGAAGTGCTTAGGGAGCTGAAAGGTCTGATTCAGAATCAGAATCAGGTATAACATCACCGACATATATCATGAAATCTGTTAATTTTGCGGTCGCAATACAATGCAATATGTGATAAAATGCAATACAGGGGACAAAAGTTTAAGGGTAACACGAGGGGGAATTTCTTTACTCAGAGAGCGGTAGCTGTGTGGAATGAGCTTCCAGTAGAAGTGGTAGAGACAGGGTCAATATTGTCATTTAAAGTAAAATTGGATAGGTATATGGGCTGAGTGCGGGTCAGTGGGACTAGGTGAGAGTAAACATTTGGCACGGACTAGAAGGGCCGAGATGGCCTGTTTCCGTGCTGTAATTGTTATATGGTTATATATAATAGAGTGAAAAACCGATTTACTACATATATATTTTAACTATTATATATATATATAATAGTTAAATTAAATAAGTAGTACAAAAATAAAATAAAGAAGAGTAGTGAGGTAGTGTTCATGGTTTCAATGTCCATTCAGAAATCGGATGGCAGACCAGGATTAAGCTATTCTTTCCTGAATCATTGAGTGTGTGTCTTCAGGCTTCTGTACCTCCTCCCTCATGGTAGCAGTGAGAAGGGGGGCATATCCTGAGTGATAGGGGTTTTTAATGATGGATGCCACCTTTTTGATGCTTCACTCCTTGAGGATGTTGAGGATACGACAGAGGCTCGTGCCCACAATGGAGCTGACTAAGTTTACAACTCTGTGCCCCTTACTTCGATCCTGTGCATCAGCCACCCTGCCCACCCCCTCCCCAAACCAAGCAGTAATGTAGCCAGTTAGAATCCTTTCCATGGTTCATCTGGAGAAATGTGCGGAGTGTTTTGGGTGACATGCCAAATCTCCTCAGACTTCCAATGAAATATGGCCATTGTCGTGCCTTCTTTGGAGCTGCATTGATACCTTGGATCCAGGTGAGATCTTCAGAGATATTGATACACAGGAATTTGAAATTGCTCACTTTTTCCGCTTCTGATCCCTCTATGAGGATTGGTGTGTGTTCCCTTATCTTACCCTTTCTGAAGACCACAATCCATTCTTTGGTCTTACTGAGGTTGAGAGCAAGGTTTTTGCTGCAACACCACTCAATAAATTGGCATGTCTTACTCCTGTACGCCCTCTCGTCACCATCTGAGATTCTTCCTACAATAGTTGCTATTGCCAGCACATTTATAGATGGCATTTGAGCTGTGCCTAGCCACACAGTCACGGATGTAGAGAGAGCAGAGCAGTGGGCTGAGCAACACATCCTATGTTGAATACGTACACAATGCTGGAAGAACTCAGCAGGTCAGGCATCATCCGTGAGAAAAGAGTAGCCAACGTTTCAGGCCGAGACCCTTCATCAGGAACGGGAGGGAAGAGAGGGCTGAAGCCCAGTAATAGAGATAGGGGAGGGGGTAGGGCCTAGAGGTGCCAGGTGGAGAACCAATCAGAGGAAGGCTAAAGGGGGGAGGGGATAAGCATGAAAGAATTGTAGAGATAAAGAAGCAGAAAGTTGAAAGGGGTGAGAGGCAGAGAGGGACCTGGGATAGGGGAAGAGGGAGGGGGAGGGAATTACCAGAAATTGGAGATTTCAATGTTTATACCACCAGGCTGGAGGCTGGAGGCAACATCCGATGTTGCTTGTCAGTGAGGTGGGGACATTATTTCCAATCTGAACAGATTGCGATCTTCCAGTTAGGAAGTCAAGGATCCAGTTGTAGAGAGGTACAGAGGCCCAGGTTCCACAGTTTTTTGAGCAGAACTGTAGGAATGATGGTGTTAAACACTGAGCTGTAGTCAAAAACAGCATCCAGACATAGGTGTTTGTATTGTCTTAGGTGATCCAAGGCCGCATTGTAGACAAGTCACCTGGACCAGATGGAGTACACCCCAGAGTTCTGAAAGAGGTGGATGAAGATGTTATGGAGGCATTAGTAATAATCTTTAAAGAATCATTAGACTCTGGAATGGTTCCACAGGACTGGAAAATTACAAATTTCATTCCACTCTTAAAGAAGTGAAGGAGGCAGAAGAAAGGAAATTATAGACAATGTGGAATATCTTCTGTGGTTGAGAAGATGTTGGAGTAATCTATTATTAAAGATGAGGGTTCAGGGTATTTTGAGGCACATGCTAAAGTAGGCTAAAGTCAGCATGGCTTTGTTAAGGGGAAATCTTGCCTGACATATCTGTAGGACTTCTTTGAGGAAGTACGAGACAGGATAGACAAGGGAGAATTAGTGGATGTTGATTACTTAGATCTTCAGAAGACTTTTGACAAAGTTCTGCTTAAAAATGATAAGCACCCATGGTATTACAGGAAAGATACTATCATAGATATAAGATTGGCCGACTAACAGTAAGCAAAGAGCCTATTCTGGTCAGCTTTTGGTGACCAGTTGTGTTCTGCAGCGGTTGGTATTGGGACCAACTTCTTTTCACATTATATGTCAATAACTTGGATGATGGAATTGACAGTTTTGTGGCGAAGTTTGTGGCCAATAGGAAGATACATGCAGGGACTGGTAGTCTTGTGGAGTCAGGGAGTCTGCAGGACTCAGACAGATTGGTTGAATGGGCAAAGAAGGGGCAGATGGAATATAGTGAAGGGAAATGTACGGCAGAAGAAATAAAAACATAAACCACCGAGTTCTTCCAGTGTTTTGTGTGTTATGCTTCACAGTCTCTGTAACAGTTACGCTATATTCCATATTTTGTCATGCTTTTCTCTTTGTACCACCTCCTCGCACTTACATTTTGAAGTTATCCATATGGATGGCATACACAAAAAAGTTTCTTGGTACATGTGCCAATAATGAATTATAATAAGTACTCCACCATGGTTGGTCCCAAGCCCAGCTGCGCATGAAGGAGGGCCGGGCATGTGGCTAGTAACCGCATCTTGTAAAAACCCACTGCTACAGAAACGTTAACAGACGTCATCCCTGAGAGAGGAAGAATCTTCTTCTAGAAGAAGTATGAAGTTGTGCGTTGAAAGCAGAAGGCACAGGATACAGCAGAAGAATAAACCTTCGGCCCAGGACTAAGAACTCCGGCGAGCTGATGTCAGCAGCCTATGCCCCAGTTAGGGGGTGATGGGCTTAAGAGAAGAAGGACAATGACATGACTAGCTAAAGTAAAAAATAATGCAGAAAAGCTGGAAATATAAAAGCAATCAAAATAAGCAGGAAAAACTCAGACCCAAGGCAGTATCTGCGGAAAAAGAAGCTCTAATGGACTCCCTGGTATTCTATGGTTAGGAAAAGGTGTCGTCTTTGTCTTTATCTTGAATTAAATTACCAGAAATGACTTATTTATTTAAACTTATTTTGTCTGAGAGAGAGGAGATGTCATGGAGAGTTAACTGGTGTATTTAAGGTTATGAAGGAATCGACAGAATTGATTCAAACACATTTTCCACACTACTGAAATCTTCAAATGCCAACAACTGAAAGACTCTTGGATTTAATTTTCACAGAACTTCAAAGATTTTCACACATGTAAGTGAGTGCACCGGCTGACATGTTGGACGCTGTGGCGAGAAATTTTCTACGAGTTGGAATACCAATGACTATTTTTAAATTATTACTCAAAAGGGAGCTGTTCAACCTTTTAGGACCATGCAAGCTTCCAGAGGAGACATCCTGAATCAGAATAAGGAGGTTCGTGAGTCAGTTCTCATCGGAGGATCAGAGGTGGAGAGAGTCAGCAACTTTAAATTCCTGGGTGTTATTACTTCAGAGGAACTGTCCTGGGCTCAGCACATAAATGCAGTTAGGAAGAAAGCACTGCAGCACTTTTACTTCCTTAGGAGCTTGCGAATATTTGGCATGACATCTAAAAGTTTGACAAACTTCTAAAGACATGAGTGTGAAGTGGGCAGGCTGCAACACAGGATGTAAACAACAATGACCTTGAACAGAAAATCCTACAAGAAGTACTGAATATAGCTCAGTCCATCACAAATAAAGCCCTCCCACCATTGAGCGCATCTACACAAAATGTTGTCGCACAAAAGCAACGTCCATCATGAAGGACCTTTACCACCCAGGACATGCTCTCTTCTCACTGCTACTATTAGGAAGAAGATACAGGGGCCTCAGGACTCACACCACCAGTTTCAGGAACAGCTACTACCCCTCAAACATCAGGCTCTTGAACCAAAGAGGTCAACTTCACTTGCCAATGTTGCAAAGAATGGGGCGAACCCAAACCAGGACACTGGCACAGAGGTTGAGCTAGGATGCAGATGAGGGTGTGAGAGTGGCCGGAGCTGAACAGCAAACAGGAGGGTGAACAGGAAAGCAGGAGGCAGGCAGAACTTACCTTGACACAGGGCGCTGCTGGCACTGAATGGTAAACAGGAGACAGGTGGCAGGCAAAACATATCTGAACATGGAGCGTAGAAAGTCAGTCAGTAGACAATACTTATCTTGACAGGGAGAGACGGAGTTACACAGGTAACTCTCGGTACTGAAGTAAAATTTGGAATACACAATCCTAAGGGGTCGGGAACATTAATTGCCACACTGGCTAAAGCAACAATCTGGCAACAAGTGGATGCAAAGCTGAGTTTTTTATGCTTGATGAGAACCAGGTCTTGATGAGAACCAGGTGTGCTGCAGTCAAAGGGAATTTGGAGAATATGAGGAATTAATGGTCAGAATTGACGGTCGGGACAGTGACAGCCACATCATTGAAATGTCCCCACAACCCTATGGACTAACTTTCAAAGACTCTTCATCTCACATTCTTGTTGTTTATTGCTTACTTATTTATTATTAACTTTTCTTTTTGTACTTGCATAGTTTGTTGTCGTTTGCACTTTGTTTGAATGCTCAAGTTGGTGAGGCCTTTCATTGATTCTATTATGGTTATTAATATAATCTGAATTTATTGAGTATGACCACAAAAAGATGAATCTCAATGGTGTGTATAGTGACATATATGCAATTTGATAATAATTTTACTTTGAACCTTGAACTTTGAGAATTAGGTTTCTTATCACTAACGTATGTTGTGAAATTTGTTGTTTTACAGTGGCAGGACAGTGTAATCAATAAATAAAGATCATAGACTAATTTTCTGCTCATAAATCTTATTGTGCAGAGGAAGAAGCCATTCCTAAAACATTGAGTGTGTATCTTCAGGTTTGTGTACCTCCTCTCAGCTGGTAGAGCAAAGGTCATGGGAGTCCTTGATGATGGATGCTGCCTTCTTCAGGCATTGCTTTATGAAGATGTCTTTAATGGTGGGGAGGTCTAGTGCCCATGATGAAGCTACCTGAGCTTGAAACCCTCTGCACATATTTCCAGCCCCGTGTAGTGGCCCCTGCACGCTAGAGAGCGATGCCACCAGTTAGAAGGCAATCAATCATTTATCTCATTTCTCTGTAGCCCTGCAAGATATTCTCCCTCACGTACCTAGCAACTCCTACCAATTCCCCTTTTGATTCTTCTGCTATGCCCCTACACTGAGGGATAATTTGCCATGACAATTTAGTGTACCACCACACTTTTGGGAAGTGGTAGGAAAATTGAGCTGGAGTCATACTCCGTCACAAGGAGGATACGCAAACTGCACACAAACAACACCAGAGGTCAGCGCTGGACCCAGATCATTGGGGTTGGGACACAGAAGCACTCGACTGCAGCATCACTGTGTTTTGATATATTTTCGGTTGTCCTGTATGAATAGTGATTTTCTGAGTCAGGAGATGACTCACAATAACATCTGTCAAGCTAGAAGATTTACTCAGGTCTAAATGTGAAGTAAACTGTTGCATTCATGTGAATAAAAGAGTAAATTGGGTAAAGCTGCTGTTCAAAGAGACCTGATTGTCCTTGATCCTTTGTTTAAGAGACACAATGAGGATAATGTAATAAATTATAGAGTGATGAGCCTTACATCAGTGGTAGAGAAATTATTAGAGAAGATTCTTAGGGACAATGGAAAAGCATGGATTTATTAGGAATAGTCAACAGAATTTTGTGCAGGGGAGGTCATGTCTTACAAACAACTAAGTCTTTTGAAAGAGTGACAAAGATGATTGATGAGGGTGCAGCAATGGATATTGTATGCATGAACTTTAGTAAAGCAGTTGACAACTTGCTTCAGGGTAAGCTGATCCAGAAAACTAAAACACTGACTTGGAAGTTTAAACTCAAAATTGGCCTTGCCATAGGAGATAGAGAGTAGTGGTGGAGGGGTGTTTACCAAGTGGAGGTCAGTGACAGTGGTGTAGTGTAGGGATTGTTGCTTGGATCTTTGCTGTTGGTGAAATACTGTAAACGGATAATTTGTAAGAAATAAGGGTGAGCTGGTCAGTGAAGTTACAGAGGACCCAAAATTGGCAGAGTTGTGCATAGTGAGAAAGGCTGTCAAAGGATAGAACAGGAGTAGATCATTTGGAGAAATGGATGGAGACATGGCTGATGGAGATTAATCCACACAAAGAGTGAGATGTTGCTCAAATAAAAGAGGAAAGCATACAGTAAATGTTAGAACCCTAAAGAGCATTAATGTATAGATAGATCTTCGTCTATGAGACCAAGGCTCCCTGAGAGTGGCAACATAAGTAGATAGAGGCATGAAGAATATATACAGCATATTTTTGCTTCATTGGTCAGAGAATTGTGCATAAAATTTGGTATTAGTATTGGTTTATTATTGTCACACATACCGAGATGCATCAAAAAGCTTATCTTGCAAACTGTTCATACAGATCAAATCATTACACAGTGCATTGAGGCAGAACAAGGTGATACAGTATCAATGAGAGATAAAGTATAACAGCTGTGGAGGAAGTGCAATGCAGACAATAAAGTGCAAGATCATGAGGAGGTAGATTGTGAGGTCAAGAGTCTATCTGTGCTAGTAAACCATTAGTAATAGTCTTATTACAGTGTGGTGGAAGCAGTCCTTTAACCTCGTACTTTTCTATATTCTGCCCAATGGGATTGAGGAGAAGGGAGAATGCTTGAGGTAGGTGGGGTGTATTGATTTCACTGTCTGCTCTACAGAGTGCATTCTATGTGCGTGTGTGTTCTGCGTTGTTCTACCAAGCACGGTGGGCATGCTGCGTTGGCACTGGAATGTCTGGCAATACCTGTGGGCTGCCTCCTACACACTCTTGGGTGTGTTGGTTGTCAATGTAAAGAACATATTTAGTTGTGTGTTTTGATGTGATAAAATAAACTTGTATCTTTAACCTTGAGGTTGAGTCCACAGAGGGGAGGCTGGTTTCTGTGATGATCTGAACCGCATCTACAAGTGTCTGTAGTTTCTTGTGGTTGTCTTCAAAGCAGGTGCCATGATCCAGATTTCTTCCTCGGGATTTACTCCCGAAGCCTTTCCCATTGGTGGGTATGGCCACAAGGCAGCGGAGGATTAAAATCAGAGTTTTCCTTCTCCTAGGTGGGCTGCTGTCCAAGGCTGATGAGCCCCACCTGCCCGAAGCAACTGGTTTTGAGGTGCTAGTGGTTCACTTTTTCCCCTTCTTTTGTTGGTAGTAACAGTTGGTAGAAAGAGTAGGACTCAGTTCTCAGAGTCTGTTAGAGATGCACACCATTTGGGGCACTTAATAGGTAGTGGGAGCTTATCCCCTCTATCACCCTAGCTATGACAACCTTAGGAACCAAAAAAAAGGAAATAATTATAATAAATAAATAAGCAATAAATATCGAGACCATGAGATGAAGAGTCCTTGAAAGTGAGTCCATTGGTTGTGGGAACATTTCAATGATGGGACAAGTGAAGTTATCCCCTTTGGTTCTAGAGCCAAATGGGTGAGAGATAACCTTATGGTTGAGGGGTAAATCTGATGGGTGAGGGTTATCACGCTCATTCTGAAATCAGTGAGCAGCTCTGTTGCTTTGCTACTTTAGAGGAAAAGATTGTTGTCATGGCACCATGGAATTATGCCCTCTATTTCTATTTCTAACTCATTGTTACTTGAGATACGGCCTACCATGTTGGTATCATCATAAAAGATGGCAAGTCCTGTTGTGGCTGCATCAAAAGAAAGGTATTGATAAAGGACTTCAACCTGGTACATCAACAATTCTTTCCCTGTTGACCCCAGCTCCTACAGATGCTACTAGACCTGCTGAGCTGCTCCAGAAGATATTGTGCTGCTCCAAATTTGAGCATCTGCAAGCTCCTGTGTCTCCATTGGATGTGTTTTGGGGGCAGAGAACAGATTGAGAGTGAAGGTGAACATATGGGTCTGATCTATCCAAAAGAAACATGCTTGTTAATGGTGTCCTAAAGAATTCTGTTTTATGTCAGTAGAGTTTTATTTTGTTGTCAGCTGTGGTTATTGTAGTGGGAGTTGAAGAATATTGAGCCAACTCAATTCAGTTGCATAATTGGAGCTGAAATGTTATTCCATCTGCCAGGTGAATTACTGGGATTTCATCTTTAATTTTGCTCTCCTTCAAAGGATCACATCCTGCAAACACCAAAGCTCAGCGCATCATAGAAACTAGCTTTTCCTCCATGGACTCTATCCTCTATCTATGCTTCTCACTGACTCAATAAAGTAGCCAGGATACTCAAAGATGACATACCCCCACTCCCATCCTGGACAAAATCTCTTTCCCTTCTCTCAGCAAGTAGAGGAGCAAAAGATACAAAATTAGTATGATAAGATAGACTCTTGACCTCACAATCTACCTTGTTATGATCCTATACCTTATTGTCTACTTGCACTCAATGACTGCAAGAAAATGAATCCCAATGTGGTATGTGCAGTACTATACAGAAGTCTATATATAGCTAGGGTGCCTAAGACTTTTTCACAGCATTGTTTTTGTCAACATGGAATGGAGAGTAAGTTTGTAAATCTGGTGGGAGGAAAGATGTTGGGAATGACGAGGGTGGAGTGCTGCAGGAGGGGTGTGGGACAGATGACAGAGAAGAAGTGCTGAGCAGATGTTGGCTCGGTTACAGACATACCCAGCCCTGAGACACCAAGAAAGGTCATTTGATACCTGGGGATACGAATTGACAATAAACTGGACTGATCAAAGAACACTGAGGCTGTCTACAAGAAGGGTCAGAGCCGTCTCTATTTCTGAGGAGACTGAGGTCCTTTAGCATCTGCTGGATGGTGCTGAGGATGTTCTACGAGGCTGTGGTGGCCAGTGTTATCATTTTTACTGTTGTGTGCTGGGGCAGCAGGCTGAGGGTAGCAGACACTAATACAATCAACAAACCAGTGATGTTGTGGGGGTGGAACTGGACTCTCTGACGGTGGTGTCGGAAAAGAGGATTCTGTCCAAGTTGCATGCCATCTTGGACAATGACTCCCATCCACTCTATAATGTACTGGGTAGGCACAGGAGTACATTCAGCCAGAGACTCATTCCACTGAGATGCAACACTGAGCATCACAGGAAGACATTCCTACCTTTGGCCATCAAAGTTTACAACTTCTCCCTCGGAGTGTCAGACACCCTGAGCCAATAGGCTGGACCTGGACGTATTTGGACATCATAATTTACTACTACTACTACTCCTCCTCCTCCTCCTCCTCCTTCTTCTTCTCATATTGCTATATCTCTACACTATTCTTGGTTGGTGCAACTGTAATGAAACCCAGTTTCCCCCGAGATCAATAAAGTATGTCTGTCTGTCTGATTCCAAACAATTGGTTTATTAATCCTTACACAATATCTCTCTCATGATTCCTACTCCCTCCCCTCTCCCTTCCCTTTTTCCCAAACATGATTCCCCTCCCTACCCTCTTGGCACTCTCAGTCCACAATAGAGACCCTTATCAGAATCAGGTTTATCATCACTCACATATGTCATGATTTTTTTGTGGCAATGCATAAAATTACTGCAGTACTCTGCATAACTCTTAGGCACCTTAGCTACATATATATATGTGTGTGTTTCAGATTTTTGAACAGTGCTGTATATGGTGATATATACGTACTTTAATAAAAAACTTACTTTGAATTTTACCTGTAGATTTTACACTTCATTCTTTTTATTTATTTATTGTGATGCAGCATGGAGTAGGACTCTTCAGCCCTGCCGCCCAACAATCTCCCAATTTTTTAAAAATTGTGAGCCTAATCAAGGGACAATTTAAAATGACCAATTAACCTACCCTGTAATCCCAGTATCCCAACAGTTCACCTGGTATGTCTTTGGACTGTGGGAGGAAACCAGAGACCCTGGAAGAAGCCCACGCGATTACAGGCTAACCAGTATGCCCCAATTCTGCATTCTGATATTGTTTTACCTCGTTCTATCTCAACGCACTGTGTAATGATTTTTTTCTGAACAAACAGTATGCAGGTCACGTTTAGCACTGCACAAGTGACCATGATAATCCAATACCATTTCTAAAGTGAGGAATGAGAAGCAGTAATGAGACAGTGGTCTGATTGAAGACCTTTATCAGGCAAGCTGAATAGCTAGTTTATAACCAAACTTACTTTTGCTACTCAATGCTTTACGAGATGTTTACTCTGATGCAGGTGCTATGAAATTTCAAACCCATGAGTTGCTCTGCACCTGAGTGTGATGGCATACCTGAGTCTCCAGCAGGGTCTAGCATAACTGAGAGCAGTGAAAAGCGAGAAGAAACTACCCACATGAAGAAGGAAGCCCTGAACACTGTCAGAAATGAGGACCTTTTTTTGGCTGCCCTAAACGCCAGTGGTGTAATGGGCAGTAAGAAAGTAAGCAAGCAATAAATGTGGCCTTTGCCAACAATATTGAGATCCTGTAAAAGTGCCACATTTCAAGAAACCTGTAGAAAAAGAAACAGCAAATATTATGCAGAATTTGGCACCTATGGGCGATGGGGTGGAGATAGATATCTACTAAAGGAAGTATATGGTGCTCCTCCCTTCCACTAACCTGCAGATCAGCCTAGGGCAAAGTGAAGTCACATGAGCAGGAGGTGGATGGTCGTATGAGCAGCTGGTGCACATCACAAGTCCTGGATATGTGACCACTGATGCCGGGCAGACAATCTCTGAAGAGTATTGATAATGGCTGAGGGGGTCACCCATCTTGTGGAAACACTGTCCAGAAGAAGGCAATGGCAAACCAATTCTGCAGAAACATTTTCCCAGAGCATACATTGTCATGGAAAGACCACGATCACCCACATCATAGACATGGCACATAATGATTGAACAAACTGGTCAGCTAATTATAAGAAGGATTCCACCAAAGCTAGGAAAATGTTCAGAAGAGTTCACAAGGTTGATGCCAGGACTGGAGGACATGAATTATAAGGAAAGGCTGAATAGGCTGCTTTCCTCCCCTGGAGTTTAGGAGGCTGAGAGGTTACTCCGTCAATGGTAGGGGTCATGGCATAAAAAAAGGTTGGGAATCCTTGATTTAGAGGAAAGTTGGGCCAGACGCTGGGGTATGGGGCTAGCTCAGGATGGACAAGTTAGGCTGAAGGATCTGTTTTTGAACCGTAAGTGTATAAATGCTGGAAACACTCAGCAAGACATGCAGCATCTCTGGAGAGAAAAGCAGAATTTGTGCTGAATGGTGATAAGATCTGATGAACTGAAACATTGAGCCTTTTCTCTCTCTTCAGATGGCACCTGGCCGGCTAAGTGTTCAATGCTGGCAGAACTCATCGCTAAGGCTCTTCTGTACTCATCCTATGACTGGACACAGCAGAAGTCTATGTTGATCCTAACTGAGGGTATAGAAAGCAATTTGAATGTTTGCAATCATCCTTTACGGCCAAGAACTGCCTGTCTGTAACCATGAACATATAACAGACTGCTCCGCCCGAAATGGAGCATTTCGATCAACTACAGCTTGTTAAGAAAAAACGATCAAATCCTGAATTAAAACAGTGCCTAGGACATTGTAATTAGCAGCTTGAATTTATAGAAAGCATTTGAAGTGGGTAGGTGGAGTAGCACTGCTCCTTCACAACCCTAGATTCACCATTTCTGTCCTGATCTTGGGCATTGTACCATTCTCCCTGTGACTGCCATCTTTCCCCTGGTTTACCCTGTGGTCTCTGGGTTCCAAGAACACACTGGTGGGTTAGTTGGCCACAGTGAGTTCACTCCTATTGTGAGCTAATGGCAAAAAGAATCAAAATAAGAATGAAGAGCTTCCGGTTAAGATGGCGCTACTGTATGCATGTGACTGCTCATTGGTAGCTAGAAAGGCAAGACATTCGACTAAAAGCGTCACTAAAATCACCTTTCCTGAGATAAATTGTGTTAAATTATTGTCGTAATCAGTGAAGGGCAAGTGATGGCAAGGACAGTTTGAGAGGTGAACCAAGATATTGTGTTGCAGGTTCGATGCAGATTGAATGAGCCATTCAGAGAGAAATCGGGGCAGCGTAGTTCCAATGTCCATTAAAATGGTCTGGGAGCAAGATTGGTTCGCTCCGGGTCCCAAACTGATTTGGAGAGCTTGAGAGCAGCTTCGGGCTGGGCGGCGAAATCTGCGAAACGAGCGAGTCGCTGGGTGATGTGGTATAGGCTCTGAGCCCTTTGTAGTAGCTGGGTCCTAATGCGAGGTACGATCTGTTGTTTAGATGATTTAAGTATCCCAGATTGGAGAAGAAAGATGATTTTTCTTGCTCTCTGTGATGTTCACCTTTCTTCCAGGGCACCGGAACCTTCTGCTGTTTGTTGTTTCGTCAATTTAAACACTGGCCCAGTGATGCACCATCAAGAACTCTCTGAGACGTGAGGCGAGATATCGGCTTTTATTGACTGGAAGAAAGAACAAACAGCAATTGACCACCACACTGCATCCTGGAGACTGAGGCCGGGGCAGAGTCCCCAATCGCCTTTATACCGGGGTCCATGGGAGGAGCCACAGGAGCAGTCAGTGGAGGGGAGGGGCATGTCCAGACAGGTATATGTAGTTCACCACATCCAGCCAGACTGAAAGTATAGGGTGTTGGAGTCCGATTTCACTCGCTCTCCATGATGATCAGTCCTTCCTCTAAGCCGCTGAGGCTATAAAAGCTGCCCAGGCTGCTGTGCTCTGTGCCCGCTAATATAATGACCAGATAAATGTGGCTTTGGCCTACTCCTGGCTGCATCGGGCTTCAGACCTGAAGGCTCAGTTTGGTTCGGAATGCAATTGTTCACTTCAATGGTTTGCATAATTTGTTTTTTTGTAATTTTCTCTTGTACATTGTGTGTGGGTCTTTTATTTATGATTTTTCTTTAATTGGGTTCTTCTGGATTTCTTGCTTTGTGGGTATCTGTAAGCAACGATATCTCACGTTTGTATAATTTACACGCTCTTTGACAATAAATGTACTTTGAATACTTGAAGCTGGAGGCTCAGGGGCATGTGTGAGATAGAATAAGCTGTAAAGTTGCAGGAAAAGAAGGAGAGGGAGAACAGGACAACTGGATTGCTCCCTGGGGATCTGTCATGAACTTAGAGGGCTGAATGGCCTCTTTAACTGTCATTTGAAGCACAAGAACAGAATAAGACTTTATAAAGTGTTCCACGAGATTTCTAAATGACAGAGAGAGAGAGAGATGTGCATGGAATGGGCTGCCAGTGGTGATGGTGGAGGCGGATACCATAGGTCTTTTTAGAGACTCCTGGATAGGTACATGGAGCTTAGAAAAATAGAGGGCTATGGGTAAACCTAGGTAACTTCTAAGGTAAGGACATGTCCAGCACAGCTTTGTGGGCCGAAGGGCCTGTATTGTGCTGTAGGTTTTCTATGTTTCTATGAATCAGGTATAGGGACAGTACGGGGGAGGGAAAGTGAGAGGGGAGCAAGAAAAAAAAGAAAGTGGTAGAAGACAAAAAGATTGAAAAAGAGAGAGAAAAAGAGAAAGAGAGAGAGAAAGGGAGTTTCACTTGCCAAAGAGTACAAACAGATTTTAGGGATTAGGGATGAAGAGGTAACAGTGATGGGGAGGGGGAAGGCCAGGGAGGGATCTGAATCCATGTCATTGCTGAAGTGGTTAACTTTTAGGGTGAAAAATAGAACGGATATCTCATTTGTGTTCCTGACTAATCTTTATCAGGCAGAGAATGCAGTGTTGGTGAAGTTTCCCCTACAATGCACATCAGAATCTGGCAAACAAATTTTAAAATAGAAAACTGTCTCGGTTCTCTGACATCTGAAACTGTTTTGACTTGTCGTGTTAGTGCTGGTAGCCAAATTTTTCACCCACTGCCTCCTCTCCGCTTCTCTCTATTTTGGATCGATTTCTATATATTTTCTCATTCCTTCTGAGTGCCAACCGAGATGCAGTCTATTGTTAAAATTTCACTCATATTTTTCCGCTGAAACCTCAAAGGGGGATGTGCCCTGAGAGTTGTGTTTTGATTGCCAAGGTCTGGAGAATGAGAAGAGTGTGGTGTCTGTGATCATGGGACATTGCCAGTTCATTATCTTCCTCACACTTCAATTGCTGCAGCATGACTTGATATGTACGAAGTGACACATAACATGTGAAATCATTCATACTACGTCCTTTATTGGAAGAGCCAAGAAACAATCAACCATCTATAATATTACCATATGTCTTCACATTCTAGATGAGATGTGACTCAGATAATGAACTCCGAGGTGAATTTAAAGAAGGTTCAGAGGTTTTGTGGTATGTGTTTGACATGAAGACTTCTTCGCTGTAGTGTAATTACGTCCTGTCTGGGTATTAACACCTGCTATTGAGAGTTTGATAGTGGTGGCGACTAAGTCATTAGACCAGCATCAGAGACCTGGGTTGTCACTGTGGTAACAAGAGCTTGAATCATGCCAGGGTGATTACAAGAGAATATAAATTCAGCTACAAAAACCTAAAACATAGAATTCAGACGAGGAACCAGCCCTTTGGCCCGTGATTCTGTGCTGACCACAATGCCAATTCAAACTGCACATCAGCCTTTTTATAAGCAACACACGTACAAAACGCTGGAGGAACCCAGTGGGCCAGGCAGCCGCTACATAAATTAATAAGCAGTCGATGTTTCAGGCCGAGACCCTTCTTCAGGACTTGTATATTCAGGCCTCTGTTGGTTAGGGTCGATCATGGATGTTGTGTCCTAGCTGTCTACATGAGCAGGCCAGGGCAGTGTGATATGGAAAGTGAGCTGTTGCCCATGTGTGGCAACCTTCCATCCACACCACTGATGAAACCAAAGGAACGACAAAGGCTGATACAGTTTGGTACCAGCAGTGTTGCAGGAGTTGCCAGTCTGTGCTGAACTGAGGGACTCCAGCTCCGGATTTTTCAATCAGGGCTTACTCCCGAAGCCTTCTCCATAAGTGGGTGTAGCGTCAAGCAGCAGAGGTTTCAGATCAAAGTTTTCCTTCTCCTAGGTGAGCTGCCAGCCATCTATCCAGAGTGACTGGTTTTAAGGCACCAGTAACCCACCTTTGCCGCTTCTCCTGTCAGTAGAAATGATTCCACTGGGCTTAGTAGCTAAGCCATACTTGAAGGCCAGGAGCTGGACATGGTTGCCAGAGGCTATTTAAAGTGCACAGCATTGGGAGCATTTAATAGATAGTGGGAGCTTATCCCCACTGTCACCCCCAGATATAACAACTTTAAGGAATGAAGACTTTAAGGAAACTCTTAAGGACATATATAATAATAGTAATTTATACTTTCTAAGGACAGAATGTTCTGCCACAGAGAAGGGAAGGTCAGAGGGAATATTAAAGACATAGCAAGGATTAGAACTGGGATAAGGGGTAAAGAGAGCTGGTGGTGTCAGAGAAGCCTCTTCATAATGCTGTTTACATTGTACTGGTGTCTATGCATTTCTGCACATTTCATTCATTATCTGTACTTTAACCTCTAATTTTATATTTTTCATATAAATCACTATTCTCTATAATAATTTTGTTGCATCCCACGCCAATATACCACAACAAATGTAAATGTATATCACGAGTAAAGTTGATCCTTGACCTGTCCATGTTCGACAATTCACTTCCTGTTCGTGTAACTGTCCAAATGCCTCTCAAACAGTACCATTTGCATTTACCTCTGCCACCTCCCCAGGCAGGTACCGTCCACTTTCTATCTCAAACAGAGTCAAAGGGCAAAATTTCATTCCTCTTCTGAGAAGGTAAAAATGCTGGTGAGCTCCTTTGATATCTACATGGTTGGACCAGGACATTGGTGATGTTCCCTCCTAAGGACTTGAGGCTGTCAACCTGCTCAATCTCAGCGCCATGAATGTAAACAGGAGCGTGCGTTCCACAAATAACACACACACAAAGTACAAAGCACATTTTGTGTTTGTTGCTTGGATTTCCAGCATCTGCAGATTTTCTCTTGTCTTGCGTGTGTACCACAGCTCTTCCTGAAGCCAATATCCAGGTCTTTTGTTTTGATGACATTGAGGAAAATATTGTTGCCATGATACCATGCCAGTATAATACTTTGAAAAAGAAAACGTTTAAAGAGCCTGCAGAACAACTGCCAGAAAAGATGTCAGAGGCAAGCACAATTACAATACCCAAAAGACATCTGGACAGGCAAAATCTGAAATAAAGCAAAAACTAGATGCCATGAAGCTACTGGACTGAGAATAAACCCCCATGAGATTCACAAATGTCACTTGGTGCCCATGATGAAAATCCACTAGGCTATTTTGACCTTGCCCATTCTAAGTGATAACACCAGTTGCACAGGAATCAGGTAAGCATGCAAATTTTCTCAGGCGAAGTCTTATATTCGGTGAATAAATTTAATTTAATTTAAATTTACTTAAATAAAATTCTATCTTGTTTAAGAAAAACTGCTCAGGCAAAGCATAGGCAAGCTCCAAAGGAGTTAGCTCCAGGGAGAGCAGAAAAGTGTAATGTATTAGTGTTAGCATAGTGGTGAGCACAGCACTTTACAGTAGCAGCAACCCGTGTTCAATTCCCTCTGCCTCCTGTAAGGAGTTGCATGTTCTCCTTGTGACCGCATGGGATTCCTCCGGGTGCTCATTCCATGTTCCTGTGATTAGGCTGGGGTTAAATCAGGGGATTGCTGGCTGGCGGGGACTGAAGGGCTGGAAGGGCCCAGTCTGTACTGTATATCAACAAACAAATAAATAAACTTAACCTCTAAGGTTTGCCAAACAGCGTTGAACAACAAGGTCACGGAGTCTTAGAGAGATACGGCATGGACGCAGGCCCATGGAGACCGTGCAGACCGTTCAGCAACCGTTATTTAACTAATCCTACTTACCTCACTTTATTCTCCCTCTCATTCCTATCCAACTTCTTCGTAGATTCTACCTCTCACCCACACACTGGCAGCAATTTACTCTGGCCAACAAACCTAACAAACTGCGTGCCTTTTGGATGTGGGAGGAGCCGGAGCACCAGGAGAAAACCCATGTGATCACAGAGAGGTCTTGCCAAACCAGAGGTCAGGGTTGAACCCTGGTCATAGGAGGCACGAAGCAGGATCAACTCCATCAGCTGGACCTCTCTACAGATTCTACAGTAAAACAGAAGAAATTCTTTCAGGGCTTCTCAAAACCTCAAGCATTTCACAGCCATTGAATTGTCTTTGAAGATCATGTCACTGCTGTATATGGGAGAGAGAGCAGCCAAACTGTATGCAGCAAGCTCCCGGTAGCAACTATGTGATCATCCGAATGTAACACACACAAAATGCTTCAGAAACTCAGCAGGACAGGCAACACATCTGCTGAGAAATAATTTCCTCCATAAATGCTGCTTGATCTGCTGAGTTCCTCTCGCACTTTGTGTGCATTGATCAGGAATTTTTGCGTCGTTGATAATTCAATTATTTTTTATTGGCGTGACAGCAGGAGATCATCAGGAACTTCCTCTTTCTTCTCCAAAACTATAGAGCAGAGGTCTTCAGATTATTAATTGAAAGGTATCACCACGTAGTAGCTGGTGTAAGGTGAAGGGTTAGTTTACTAATTGGTCGAAAGCTGCTTCTGCCCTGCCGGTCATCGACTGGACCCATTCAAAGGATGCAGCAGCTCTTTCCCATTGGTCGCCTTGTGTGTCAAAGCACTAGTGTCCAGTTTTGGGCAACTCAATGGTATAAGAATAGTCCATGCGAGAGACTGGCTGCCACTCCTCTGTCTCTGGGGTCTTCTCTTCACATTGAGGTTGTGACTTGTGCCGAAGAACCATTGGGAAAGCATGCTATAGAAACAGGAGGTCCTGAATGTTTAGTTTTGTAGTTGTGTAAATTGGGGAAATTTAATGGAATACCTGTTGAGTTTGAAGCATTACTAAATGTTTTGAGTGGTGATTTCTGTAACTTAGATGCCTGGTCGAATGTTTTATTGTTTGCAAATAAATGGCTGATATGCTTATTTGTCATCAGTGCCTTCTGTCTCACTTACGAAATCTGTGAAGCTGCTTTCTTGTAACAACCAGTCAGGATACTTTCAACATTGCATCTGGAGAAGTTTGTTAGAGTATTTGATGACATGTCAAATCTCCTTAAGCTCCTCAGAAAGTAGAACCACTGGTGTGCCTTCTTCATGATTACATCTATGTACTGGGCTCAGATCAGGTCAGCTGAGATGATAATGATCATAAATTTGAAAGTCAATGAATAAAAAGAAAGATAGCCTGATTGTGTTGTATTTCCTGTATCTGTATATACAAATGTTTGTTTAATAACATTTATTTTATTTCTTAAATAAAGACTGAACACTACAACATTTCATTCTTGGGGACTCCACTAACCCAATGGAGAAGACAGTGACCTGGTTGGCTTTCAGCTTAGACCATGAGGCATTGGAGAGATTTAGGCCATTTGGCCCATTAAGTCTGTTCCATCATGCCATCATGGCTGATTTATTTTCCCTCTCAATCCCATTCTCCTCCCTTTTCCATGTAGCCTTTGACACCCTAACTAATCAGAAACCTATCAACCTCCACTTTGAAGACACACAAAGAAATGACCTCTAATTGGCAATGAATGCCACAAATTCATTCTGGTGCTGGCTAAAGAAATCGATCCCTATCTTTCTTTTAAAAGCGTGGAAGAGGTGCTTGCCTCGGCTCAGAGTCATTCTGTTGATTTTTTTCAGGCACAGTTCTAAGAGAGGTCAGACATCCAATCAGCCTCTTGGGAGAGAGGTTTCAACCTACTGAATTTCTGCTGAACTGTGTCCTCTCTTTTCCTGAGAAGCATGAGGCTCGGTTTGGTTTGTGCTAAACTGGTGTTAATGAATGTCATGACTGAATGAGCAGCTCCTGTTTACAGGAAGGAGGGTGATCTTGACAAGATGAATGATTCCTCCAGCCAGTGTTTCCATTAACCTACCGAATGTTGAAAGGACTAGATAGGATGAATGTGGAGAGGGTGTTTCCTGTGGTGGGGGTATCCAGAGCTAGAGGGCACAGCTCAACATTGAGAGTTGACTCTTTAGAACAGAGGTAAGGAGAAATTGTTTTAGCCAGAGAGTGGGGAGTCTGTGAAATGCTCTACCACAGTCTATGTGTATATTTAAGGTGGACCTTGATCGGTCAGGACATCAAAGAATATGGCAAGAAAGCGGGTGTGTGGGGTTGAGTAGGATCCAGGATCAGCCATGATGGAATGGCGGAGCAGACTTGATGGGCTGAGTGGCCTAATTCTGCTCCTATGCCTTATGGTCTTATGGTCTATTAGCCAAAGGATGAGATCAGAACTGGGCGCAGGTTTCATGGACAATACCAACAGCTTGCCTTTATGTAGCTTCCTTTAATATTTCAATCCGTGGATGGGCGCTCCGGTAGTGTAGCGGTTGGCCCTATGCTATTACAGCTTGGATCGTCAAAACACAGTTCTAGCACTGTTTGTAAGGAGTCTTTTCTTTCCCCCAGTGACCGTGTGGGTTTCCTCTGGGTCCTCCAGTAACCTTCCACAGTGCAAAGATGGTTGATAGGTTAATTGGGCATTGGAAATTGTCCCATGTTTAGGTTTTCATTAACAGGTGGTTTGATGTGTGGCTCGGCTCATTGGGCTAGAAGGGCCTGTTCCATGCTGTTTCTCTAAGTAAAATAACAAACAAGTAAACAAATAAATAAATAGCAGTTTCAACGAGAATTTTAAAAACTCAGAAATATTCAGGACAAGTGCTAGAGGTGATTTTAGAGTCAGGTATCCAAGAGATATTTAGGCATTTTTTTTTTTGTCTGCCAGAGTCTCGGCAAGCACTTTTTTTTAAGTGGTTGTCTTGGAGGAAAGAATCTGTGAGTGGTCCCCCACGTCCTTCTCACAGCGCAGTTCTTTTTTACGAGGACGAGTTGTGCGCCCGACACTCAACCCAGCATGGATGGAAAGTGGCCCGACTGGATTCGAACTCGGGAACCTTCACTCCGGAGTTCGGCGCTGATGTCACTGCACCACCATCTGGCATATAGATGAAAGAAAAATGGAGGGGTATCTGGATTAGTTTGATCTTAGTGTAGGTTAAATGGCCAGCACAACATCCTAGGGTCTGTACTGTGTTGTACTGTGCTATGTTGTCACTGACCAAATATTTAGAGTGCAAACACGAGATAATCTGCAGATGCTGGAGTATGATTTTTGGAAGAGAGGTTTAGGTGTGGATCATCTGGATATCTAGAAGAGCTTCTGCCTCAAAGCTTCAGCGATCCAGGCTCAATCCCAACCAGGTGACGTCAGTGTGGAGGTTGTGTGTTCACCCTGGTTTCCTTAGGGTGCTCTGAGTTCCTCCCACACCCAAAAGGCGTGCAGGTTGGTCAGTTAATTATCCATACAGGTGAATGAGTGACATATTCTGGGGTGAAGCTGTCAGGAATGAGACAGAATCAATTAGTGTTAATGGGAGCTCTGTGGTAGGTATGGACATGGTGGGAATGCGTTACGCATTGTGACTGTCATCGTCATCATAATTATGTACTGTGTCATATGACATGGGTGATCATGGTCTTATCTATGACCATGATTGTTCTTGGCAAATGCTTTCTACAGAAGTGATTTGCTATTGCCTTCTTCTGTACAAGAGCCATTATCATTACTCTTCTGAGATTGTCTGCCTGACGTCAGTGGTCACATAACCAGTGCTTGTGATTTGCACCAGCTGCTCATACGACCATCCACCACCTGCTCCCATGGCTTCACATGACCCTGATCAGGGGAGACTCAGCAGCTGTTACGCCTTGCCCAAGGGTGACCTGCAGTCTAGTGGAGGGAAGGAGCTCCTTCACCTCCTTTGGTAGAGACGTATCATTACCCCACCACCCATTGCGTATGGATGTTCGAATATTAAGTAAGATAAGGAAAGGAGGTGAAGAGGAGGAGGAGTGGTGTGAGGGATTGGATCTGAAATGATGGTCTCCCGTGGGGAAATGATTGAAATCAGGATCCGGAAGGAGCCAAAGCTGAATGAGTGCAGAGAAGCAAACACAACAGCTCCCTATAGAACAATCATCTGGAAACAAGACAGAAAGGCAGTGGATGGCAGTGAAAATAAAAGGGAAAAGTCAGCCTGATCTGTGCAATGTATGATTTGCTAGCTCACTTCACACAGCAGAATTCTAAACGCAGAAACATCACTTGCTAAACTGAAAAATCAGATTGCATGACAGTTAATCAGATAACTATTCTCCTTGACAGGAATTTGCCATTGTTTATATGCTAAGATATGATCTTATTTTTGAAGAATCATCCATTATGTGCATTCTGATATGAAGACATGTTTTGCATCCATTTTTTTTTGTCCCCCTGCTAATTCCTCTGAAGTTCGCACAAAGCAGATTCTGAATGTTTTTGGAAATTCTGATTCTTTTTAAGAACGGGACCGTCTAGGCACTGCAGGTAGACAGTGGCAATTCATTCGTGGTACTAATCCCCGATACGTATTACAGCCTAGAAACACTTATCTCTCTCAAGCAGCCAGTCTGTGTGTGCACAGACACTGTGACAGACCGGAGCACTTACCTGTGTGCATCTTGATTCAGCTGACGCTTCCTTTGATGGAAGCGGACAGACACTTAATCCATTAAGCCAATCGCTGGTCATCCAATATTGGGAATAACAGACCAGAGGCAAAGTTCAGATCGCACTGGCCAGAAAGCATTCCATTATTGTTTGTCTAACACTCTAATAGCTGTTTAATTACTGAAATCCACATCAGTGGCCAGGCTGGGAAGATTTCCAAAAACATCTCCTCTTATTACTTCGCTTATTAATCCCCCCATGGCACTTGTAAGCCTGTGGGGTACTTGCTTTGAATTGCGAGGTATATCTGCTAGTCTCTTGTGCACTTTATCTTAAAGGGTTATTGATTTTAGCTCGTGTAATTTTGACCTGCGTCTGCAAGGTGCATTTTTTACAGTACCGTGAGCTGGTGGGGGTTGGGGATCAGATGTAGTGTTTGGAATGCAAGAGCATTAACTTGGGATTCAAGGTCAAGTTTCACGCCGCCGGAGTGATCACAAAAACATATCTACTGAGCCAACGTCAAAACGTGATACATTATTTCCAGATGCACCCTTTCTCATGGGGAACGACTTAAGGAGATGATACGGTTGACTTTGTGACTGTCGGGGACAGGGGAGGGCCAGGATGGATAGTGGTTTGAGGGTCTCTGACGAACAATGAATTAAGTGGTTTTGGAGGGAAGAAAGGAATGAAAGGAGGGATGTATGGAAATGCCGGGAAGAGGGAAGGATAGGGAGGAAACATTGGAGGGAGGTAAATACAAATAGAATAAAAAGAGGGGTGGGATGGGAAGGAGGGAACAAATGGAATGATAAGAGAGAAAGAAGAGGAGGATGGAGGTAGTGAAGGGAAGAAGGAAGAAATAGAATGCAGGAAGAGAAGTGGAGGATGAATATAGGGTTGGTGGTTCAGGGAAGGAAAGGGGAAAATGAAGGAAGAAGAAATAGAACAAAAGAGGGGGAAGGAAGGGAAGAAGGGAGAGATTTAAGGGAGAAGTTTATTTGTCACATGTACAGAAACATATTGTGAAATGCATCTTTTGTGACTAGATTGTGCCAAGGGCAGCCCAAAAGTGTCACCATTCATCTAGTATCCACAACTTACCAACCCTGACCTGTATGTCTTTTGTTTGGAATAATGGAAGGAAACCAGACCACGAGGACGAAAGTCAAAAGTTCACAGGCAGAGCGTAAACTCTCCTTAGAGACAGAGGCGGGATTTGAGCCACAATCTTACAGCTGGTGCTGGAGGATGATATGGAGGGTGTGATGAAAGGAAGTAAGTAGGGAGGGAGGAACACTGTGGAGAAGGGAATGAGTGAAGGAATGAGGAATGGAAGGAGGAACATGAAATGCAGAAGCAAGAGCAGGCCCCTCTTGGACTCTCCACTGTTCCGCAACGCCTCTTCTCCACACAAACCCCACCCACATCTCCTCATTCCCCGCATCACCAAACATCTCAAAATCCAGCAATCCCTGGGGAAGAGCAGAGAAAGATGAAGGGAGAGTAGTGAAAGAGTGAAAGGGGCAGAGGAACATGAGGACGGAGGGAGGTGGGGTGGAGACCGGGATGAAGATTTGTACTTCCACAGCTTCCTTTTACCAACTCAGAATGTTCCGGAAGGTACCTGTCGGCTCATGGTTGCGAACTCAGTTTTGGAGATTCTGCAGTTTGATGCCTTGCTCTTATTGCTACCATCAGGAAGGAGGTTTGGAAGCCTGAAGGTACACACTCAGTGATTCAGGAACAGCTTCCTCCCCTCTGCCATCTGATTTCTGAATGGACATTGAATCCAAAAGTAATACCTCACTACTTTTTTATTTCTATCTTTGCACTACTTATTTAATTAAACTATTTATTATATATGCTTGCTCTAATTCACATTGCTTTTTCTTTATTAGTATGTATTGCATTGTACTGCTGCCACAAAATCAACAAATCTCACATCATATGTTAAACGTGATTCTGATGTTTAATGTTCTGTGTGTTCTTCAATTTTTGTTTATTGCGCGATTTAATTCTTTTCTCTGCACATTTGATGGTCTCGTTGCGTGGGGCCTTTCTTTAAATGGGTTCTATAGGGCTTCTTTGTTTTGTGGCCGCCTGCAAGAAGGCGAATCTCAAGATAGTACACTGTAAATATACTCGATAATAAAAGCACTTTGTACTTCAAAGTCAAAAATCGCAGAGTGGACAATGAGTGAGCCACTGAAGATTTGCATCAGGCCAAACTTCCACACCCCCACCTGGACCATTTTTAGCCAAGATTTCCACGTTAGCTGAGTGTTTTACCTTATAACCATATAACATATAACCATATAACAATCACAGCACGGAAACAGGCCATCTCGGCCCTCCTAGTCCGTGCCAAACCCCTAATCTCACCTAGTCCCACCTACCCGCACTCAGCCCATAACCCTCCACTCCTTTCCTGTCCATATACCTATCCAATTTTACCTTAAATAACACAACTGAACTGGCCTCTACTACTTCTACAGGAAGCTCATTCCACACAGCTATCACTCTCTGAGTAAAGAAATACCCCCTCGTGTTTCCCTTAAACTTCTGCCCCCTAACTCTCAAATCATGTCCTCTAGTTTGAATCTCCCTTACTCTCAATGGAAACAGCCTGTTCACGTCAACTCTATCTATCCCTCTCAAAATTTTAAATACCTCGATCAAATCCCCCCTCAACCTTCTACGCTCCAATGAATAGAGACCTAACTTGTTCAACCTTTCTCTGTAACTTAATTGCTGAAACCCAGGTAACATCCTAGTAAATCGTCTCTGCACTCTCTCTAATTTATTGATATCTTTCCTATAATTCGGTGACCTTGTTCCTAATCACCCATTAAACGGTACATAAACTAGATATAGCCCTTTATTGGATTGCGGTGCTTGTTCTTGCCATCTTGTGTAAACTGTATGATCATCAACAGCTCCCAGTGGACAGTGTCAATAACAAGTGCTGGAGCATCTATTAGCAAGAATAATCTTCAATTTCAAATGTCTAATGCCATTTAAAAGTAAACAATTGGTGAATAAAATGGCATATACTGTTTTTTTACAGTTTTCAAGATGTTTTTGAGGGTTCCAGTGAGCAATGTGTTCACTACATTAAAAGCTTATGAGGTGCAGGGGTAGAATAATTTCATATTTTAAAGGGTTTTATGAGAAAAATATATAAAAGTGCTTCCCCCCCCCCCCCACCTTTTCATTTGAACACCTTTCCCCTTCCTTCTCAGTCCTGGAGAAGGATCTAGGCATGAGAAGTCGACTGTTTACTTATTTCCATAAATGCTGCCTGAACTGCAATGTTCCTTCAGCATGTTAGGTGTGCTGCTTTGAATTTCCAGCATCTGCAGACCCTCTCATGCATACAAGTGTAGGGCTGGGATTTAAAAGAAAAGAAAAACACAGATGATGGATCAGACATACCTGATCGTAATTAGGGTGAACCAACTTTGCTGCCAAGTATTGGAGACCAAAATCGGAGAGAGAAAGAGATTGCTTACAGAGTCAATTTGCCAGTGAGAAAGAGGGGAGGAAAATGCTTTTTTGAACAAAGTAAGATTGGTGTCTGTTTCAATGAAAACTGCTGGAGGTTTAGTTTCAAACAGAGGATGAGAGGTGACTTGATAGAGGTGTATAAGATGACGAGAGGCGTTGATCATGTGGCTAGTCAGAGGCTTTTTCCCAGGGTTGAAATTGTTGCCATAAGAGGACACAGATTTAAGGTGCTGGGGAGTAGGTACAGAGGAGATGTCAGGGGTAAGTTTTTTACTCCAAGAGTGGTGAGTGCATGGAATGAGCTGCCGACAATGATGGTGGAGGCAGATACAATAGGGTCTTTTAAGATAGGTACATGGAGCTTAGAAAAATAGAGGGCTATAGATAAGGCTAGTAATTTCTAAGGTAGGGACATGTTTGGCAAAACTTTGTGGGCTGAATGGCCTGCATTGCGCTGTAGGTTTTCTATGTTTCTATGGTACAACGGTCATATTCCACAGGGAACTTGCACTGTGTACTCTCTCCCCATCCAATACAAAAAATTCCCTCCCCATCCATACTATTTACTCCATAATATCTTTGACTGTCTACTGACAGAAGAGCAGTCCGATTAAACCATTTAATTTTCTTGTAACATAGTCTCTCCAAATTTCCGTCAACTTCCACCAGATCCCTAGAGGTTTACGAGAATGATCCTGGGGATAAAATGTATGATGAATATTTTACAGCACTAGGCCTGTACTTGCTGAAGTATAACAAGGTGAAACCTGCTAAATATTGAAACACCTAGAGAGAGTGAATGAGAAGAGGATATCTCCAATATGGAGTCTAGGACCAGGGGGCACAGCCTCTGAGTACAAGGAAAAGAAATTAGGAGGAATTTCTTTAACAAGAAGGTGATTGATCTGTGGAGCTCATTGCCAGAGATGGCTACGGAGACCAAGTCACGGGGTATATTTAAAATGGAGGTTGTTAGGTCCTTGATTAGTATGAGCATCAAAGGATATAGGTAGAAGGCGGAAGTACGGGGTTGAGTACAAGTAGGCCATGATTGAATGGTAGAGAAGACTCAATGGACTGAATGGCCTAATTCTGCTTCTGTGTCTAATGGCCCAATGATGTCCTTTTCATCAGCACTGGGAAAGGATAGAAGTGAATCAAAGTATTAGGGTGAAGGAGAAGTGGGAAGAGGGGAGTGGTAACGAGAACGAAGGGGAAGGTGTGTGAAAGCATATGTAAATAGCGCAAATAAGAGAGTTACAACAGGACCAAGGAAAGGTTGAAGAAATGTGTCTGCAGTCAGTGTACATGAGGGAAAAACAGCTGAAATTGTTGAACTCAATGTTGAGTTTGGAAGACTCAACATTGTCTAGCCAGAAGATAAGCTGCAGTTGGTTGAGTTTATCTTGGGCTTCATTAGAATAGAGGCTATGAGCAGAAGCATTAGAGTGGGACTGGGATATGGTGAGGATTATGCTTGTGGACTGAATAAAGCGTTCTACAAAACAGTTGATTGGGATTTGGCGTCGATTGCAAGCAGTGAGATTACTAGGCACTAAGACAACAAAAACATGGGAGAATGTCCTCTCCATTGAATCATTCACTTTTGTGATTCACCACTTTTGAGAAACCTAACAATATAAGTTTGAAGCTAAAACCTTGGTCTGAAATACATATAAATCAGAGTTAATCAGTCTCAAAGGACAACAGAGATTAATAGCGTATTTAGGGATCAGCACTGCCAGCAGAGAATACAAAATATATTTACCATTACTTTTTGGAAGGAGTGATGAAGAAAGTTATAGATTTGTCCAAAGAGCAGCTAGTAATGACCATTTTGTACCCTTGTCCAAGTACTGAGAGTTCACTCTACAACTTGTATTTTTGAAGTTTTCTACACTATCTACTATCTGTCTATTTAACTATTTATCTGTCTATCTAGCCATTATTTGTTTTTTTTTTGTATTTGCATAGTTCATCTTCTTTTGCAGAGTGGTTGTCAGTCTTTGTGTGTAGTTTTTCATTGATTATATTGTATTTCTTTGTTCACTGTGAATGCCTGCAAGAAAATAAGTATTATCTAGTGGTTTCTACGTATTTTGTAATAAATTTACATTGAAATTTTTCCCAAGCCAGCAAACCCCACACTGCTACCTGCCACGTGCTGCGTTCCTTCATTTCTTTCAAAGTCTCCTCACAATTCCACTCCCCCCCCGCAAGTCTGTAAATTAAATGCAAAATGCTAACTCATTTCGATGAGCTGGTGAAATATTAGTCCCTGCCTCACTCTCTGTTGAGCACCAAATGCATAAAAGTATGTTTCAAGTCACAAACAGATAAACAACACACACACTTGTGAGCAGTTATTGCCAAGATCTGCAAAATGCATCATTTACATATCGAAATGAGCTGATCATGTGTTGAAAAACATTCCAGCACTGTAAATCATGGAACCTCCTGTGCAGTACTGAGAGACTGTAACATTGTTAGAGGCACAATGTCCATCTCCTTATGCCTTCATGTAGCAACATTCTGGGATATTCCATCATACTGATAGACTGCTGAGTTTCGAAGAATTGGTTCATTTTCAGGACAGGTAGGGATGAAGAGTAAATTTCCAGTCTTGTCAGGAACATCTCCTTCCCTCAATTCTTCCCAAAGCCTCACATGAATAAAATGATGTGAAGATTACAAAGCAGTTGAGTAGTGTTGGATTTATGTTTATTTTCTGATCCTTACAGTTCTTCTGGGAGTTAGGAATGACGAGCAGTCTTAATTCCAAGATTTCAGTTTATTTTAGAGTACAAACATACAACTATTAATCAAACTAAATAAAGATTTGAGAGACAATGCTAAGGTGTATAAGACAAAAGAATAAAAATGGCCAAGATGGAGCCTCTAAAAATCCTTCACTTTCATAGATAAGTTAAAAAAAACATTCCAGAGATAGGATTGAACTAATTAACAGGCTACATAATCAAAACAATTATATCACATGGGTAACACACACAAAATGCTGGTGGAACGCAGCAGGCCAGGCAGCATCTATAGGAAGAAGCACAGTCGACGTTTCAGGCCGAGACCCTTTGTCAGGACTAACCGAAAGGAAAGATAGTAAGAGATTTGAAAGTAGGAGAGGGAAGGGAAAATGTGAAATGATAGGAGAAGACTGGAGGGAGTGGGCTGAAGCTGAGAGCCAGACAGGTGATTGGCAAAAGGGATACAGAGCTGGAGAAGGGAAAGGATCATGGGACGGGAGGCCTAGGGAGAAAGAAAAGGGGAGGGGAGCACCAGAAGGAGATGGAGAACAGGCAGAGTGATGGGCAGAAAGGGAGTAAAAAAGGAGGGGGGACAAGCTAAATATATCAGGGATGGGGTAAGAAGGGGTGGAGGGGCATTAACGGAAGTTAGAGAAGTCAATGTTCATGCCATCAGGTTGGAGGATACCCAGCCGGTATATAAGGTGTTGTTCCTCCAACCTGAGTTTGGATTCATTTTGACAATAGAGGAGGCCATGGATAGACATATCAGAATGGGAATGGGACATGGAATTAAAATGTGTGGCCACTGGGAGATCCTGCTTTCTCTGGCGGACAGAGCGTAGGTGTTCAGTGAAACGATCTCCCAGTCTGCGTTGGGTCTCACCAATATATAAAAGGCCACACCGGGAGAACCGGACGCAGTATACCACACCGGCCGACTCACAGGTGAAGTGTCGTCTCATCTGGAAGGACTGTCTGGGGCTTTGAATGGTGGTGAGGAACAAAGTGTAAGGGCAGGTTTAGCATTTGTTCCGCTTACAAGGATAAGTGCCAGGAGGGAGATCGGTGTGTGAAGAGATGGGGGGGGGGGGTGGTCAAATGGACAAGGGAGTCACGTAGGGAGTGATCCCTGCGGAAAGGAGAAAGGGGATAGGAGAAATGTGCATGGTAGTGGGATCCCGCTGGAGGTGGCGGAAGTTACGGAGGTTACGGAGAATTATATGTTGGACCCAGAAGCTGGTGGGTGGTAGGTGAGGATAAGGGGAACCCTATCCTGAGTGGGGTGGTGTGCAGATGGGGTGAGAGCAGATGTGTGGGAAATGGGAGAGATGCATTTGAGAGCAGAGTTGATGGTGGAAGAAGGGAAGCCCCTTTGTTTAAAAAAGGAAGACAGCTCCTTTGCCCTGGAATGAAAAGCCTCATCCTGAGAGGAAATGCTGCGGAGATGGAGGAATTGTGAGAAGGGGATAGCATTTTTGCAAGAGACAGGGTGGGAAGAGGAATAGTCCAGGTAGCTGTGAGAGTCTGTAGGCTTATATAGATATCAGTAGATAAGCCGTCTCCAGAGATAGAGACAGAAAGATCAAGAAAGGGGAGGGAGATGTCGGAAATGGACCAGGTAAATTTGAGGGCAGGGTGAAAGTTGGAGGCAAAGTTAATGAAGTCGACAAGCTCAGCATGCGTGCAGGAGGCAGCACCAATGCAGTCGTCGATGTAGCGAAGGAAAAGAGGGGGATGGATACCCGTATAGGCTTGGAATAGGACTGTTCCACAAAGCCAACAAAAAGGCAGGCATAACTGGGACCCATGCGGGTGCCCATGGCTACACCTTTGGAAGAAGTGGGAGGAGCCAAAGGAGAAATTATTGAGAGTAAGAACTAATTCTACTAGACGGAGGAGAGTGGTGGTAGAGGGGAATTGGTTCGGTCTGGAATCCAAAAAGAAGCAGAGAGCTTATACATGGACAGCTGTACATCACACGGGTAATATGCTGATACTCATCCAATGAAAAGTGAGAAAGGTGATAAACTGTTAGTTCAACCAGTGAGTGAGTGCAAAAAATTCGAGTTGTTGGAAAGTACAACTCATATCTTATAAAAGGTATTACTAAAAAGGACAGTGGCTTCCAACAGTAGCTAGTGGAGTTTCTACCTCACAGCTTGAGTGATCTAAGTTTGATCACAACTTTGAGCGTACTTTGCGTGTGTGTGGTCGTGGTGGTGGTTGAGTTTGTATGCCCCTCCAGTCACTGTGGGTTTTTCCCCAGTTTCCTTCCACACGCCAATGATATGCGGGCTGGTGGGTTAGATGGCCACTGTAAACGGCCCCAGTGTGTAGGTGAGCAATAAAATCAGGGGGGAGCTGACAGGAATCTGGGACAGATAAAGTAGGATTGGCATTCAAAGTTCAAAGTAAACTTTTATTATCAAAGTGCATTTATGTCACTATAAACAACCCTGCCATTCATTTTCCTATATGTAGACTCAGCAAATCTATTGAATAGCAACTAGAGTGCAGAGTGCAGAAGACAACAAACTGTGCAAATGCAAGTATAAATAAATAGCAATAAGTAATGAGAACATGAGATAATGAGATAAAGAATTCTTAAAGTGAGATCACTAGTTGTGGGAACATTTCAATAATGGGGTAAGTGAGTATAGTTATCCACTTTTGCTTAAGAGTCTGATGGTTGATGGGTAATAACTGTTCTTCAACCTGGTGGTGTGATTCCTGAGGCTCCCTGCGTTGTCTAGCTGTTTACAGTAGCAAGAAGAGAGCATAACCTAGGTGGTTTGGATCTCTGATGATGAAAGTTGCTTTCCTCTGTCAGTGTTTCATGTAGATATGCTCAATGGTTGGGAGAACTTTATTTGTGATGTACTGGGCCGTATCTACTATATTTTGTAGGGTTTTCCATTCAAAGGCATTGGTGTTTCCAAGAACTGGCCTCTTTGTGCAGTTGGATCCCTGGAATTCCTTACTTGTAGACCCCAGTCAGTTTGGAGGGCAACAAAGTCTCCTCCACAATCTCTGTCATTAGTGTAAATGGGTTGTTGAAGCTCAGCACAAACTCAATGGGCCAAAGAGTCTTTTTCTTCACAAATTCACAGAACTTTGCAAAATACTCGCAAATTTCTATGGATGTATCATGGAGAGCTTTCTAACTGGCTGCTATAGGCGGTGGGGGGTGGGGGATAGCTACTGCACAGGACTGAAGTAAGCTGTAGAAAATTGTAAAACTAGCCAGCGGCACTAGCCTCTGTACTATCCAGGTCATCTTTAAGGAACAATGTCTCAAAAAGGCGATGTCCATCATTAAGGATCTCCACCATCCAGGACATGCCCTCTTCTCATTGCTACCATCAAGAAGGAGGTACAGAAGCCTGAAAGCACACACTCAACAATTCAGGAACAGCTTCTTCCCCTCCGCCATCTGATTTCTGAATGGACACTGACCCCATGACTATTTTTTTAAATTTCCTATATTTTTGCACTACTCATTTAATTTAACTATTTTATATATATTGCATTGTAGTGCTGCTGCAAAGTCAACAGTTTTCACGACAAATGTTGGTGATATTAAACCTGGTCCTGATTCTGATTCTTTGCTGTATGACTCCATTCCTCAAAAAGAAACAGGTAATTCTCACACAATTCTAGACAGCATCCCTTCTCCAGCTGCCAATTAATATGAATTAACTTACTATTTATTCTGCTGAGCATTCCCTGGCATTACAACGCACACATAACTTCAAAGTAATTTATTCCACATGAACACTTTGAGGCATTTCTGAGAAACGTGACAAGACGGAATCTTTAATGTTTTGGATCAATGTAATGGCTTGAGTTCAGGACTTGCAATCTGTACATTCGATTTCCTCTGTCTTAATTTAAATTGTGTAAGATGTATTCTGAAAGAATAACTATGTAAATAAAGACAAATGTTGGAAAGTGTGGCTAGCTACTTGCTGCAATATCATTTATCTTTCACCAGGATTTCCATCTCCTCTCCTCACTTGGTTACAAATTCCTTTTTTTCCCTGCCTCCGCCAATAACCCCCCTGCATCTTTTTACCCAGCTGTAGCCCTCCCCCTCCCTTACCTGGTTTGAGTTGCCCATCATCCATCACCCCACCTCAGTCCACCTATCTTCTTCTGGCACCATTCTCAACACTCCTGCTCTCCTCTTTATACTGACTACTTCTCCTCCCTACTTCAGTCCTGATGCAGGACCTCCAACTGAAACATCAACAATTCCTACCTGCCATAGATTATGATTGACCAGTCAGCAGATTGCGTGTTGGCTTGTTGCCAGGATCTTTCTCCTCGTTTACAAGATCACCCATGGTCCTGCTGTTCCCATCTCTAGCCCAAAAATCTCTGTATTCTATAGAGCATAGAACATAGAATATAGAATATAGAACAGTGTGGTTGTCTATTGTGTCGGATGATGACAGGAAATCTGTGCTGGAGAGTTTTTGAAGCATAAAAGCCATTGCACTGGGGCAGTTCCATTCTCTCAACCTTAAAAGTCCGGTTCCAGTGGTACAAACAAGCATCACAAACTGGGATCTTCCTTGTTTGCAGTGGATGACCATGACATCTTCTGTGCCTTGACCTGCCCTTCGCTCTCCACAGAGCATTGCAGTACCAGTTTCCCGGTCGCTGGACCTCACTGCAGGTTTCATTTTTCTAGTCCACCAGAGCTGAATCCACATGCTAGGTCAGGCATGTCCCTATTTCACTGGGATATGAAGGTACCAGCTACGCTTACCTGCTTTTGCATCAGGACCATGGGTGATCTTGTAAACAAGGAGAAAGATCCTAGCATCAAGCCAACATGCAATCTGCTTTAGCCTGCCTGTCAATGTGGTGTACTGGGATGCGGCCACTTGGCCACTGTCACATGCAGACAACTACCTGGAGCCGCAGGTGAGAGCTGAGGGTCTGCTGGGGACCAAAGTGAGTTGCCCCGGGATGGACATAACAAGCCCTTTCACCAGAGGTGCTACCTCTCTCTGGATAGCCCATACAGCCCTTAGGACAGTACTGCACAAGAACTTGCTCTATATCCCATGGTTATGACAAATTAATTAAGCTAATGACGCCTAGAACCATAGAACATTACAGCACAGAAACAGGCCTTTTGGCCCTTCTTGGCTGCGCCAAACCATTTTTCTGCCTAGTCCCACTGACCTGCACCTAGACCACATCTCTCCATAGCCCTCTCATTCATGTTCCTGTCCAAGTTTTTCTTAAATGTTAAAAGAGAGCCTGCATTCACCACTTCAACTGATCCCGCCTATGGACCCTTTCCACACTCCCCCTACTCTCCGTGTGAAGAAGCTCTCCCTAATGTTCCTTTTAAACTTTTCCCCCTTCACCCTTAACCCATGTCCTCTGGTTTTTTTTTTCTCCCGTAGCCTCAGTGGAAAAAGCCTGCTTGCATTTATTCTGTCAATACCCATCATAATTTTATACACCTCTATCAAATCTCCCCTCATTCTTCGACGCTCCAGGGAATAAAGTCCTAACCAATTCAACCTTTCTCTGTAATTCAGTTTCTCAAGAAGTTAATATAATCCCTTCTATCTGTTTTTCATAAGACCGTAAGACTTAATAGCTGTCATTCAGTCCATCGAATCTGCTCTGCCACTCAATCATGGCTAATTTATCATCTCTCTCAACCCCAGCCATTTCACCATATCCTTTGATGCACCTACTAATTAAGAGCCTTCACATTAAACATACCCAATGACAGCTTCCACAGCTGTCCGTGGCAATGAATTTCACTAATTCAACACGCTTTGGCTAAATAAATTCCTCATCTTCTTTCTAAAGTGACGTCCTTTTATTCTGAAGCAGAGTCCTTTAGTCCTAGGCCCTCCCGCGAGTGGAAAGATCTCCTCCATGTCCTAGGCTTTTCATTCTAGACTATTTATACGTCAACCATTTCGCTCCATCCTCTGCATGTCCATGTGCCTATTTAAGAGCTTCTTGAACACTGCTAGCCTATCGGCCTCATTTTCACCTCTGACAGGGGGGAGGCGGTGGGAAACCATACGGCGATAGAGATGGTCGCAATACTCACAATGACGGCTGAGTAAAAATTTAACAGAATATTCCGTGATGTTAAGTTTCTGAAGCTGATGTAGGAAGAACAATCTTTTCTTGGTTTTCCTAGTGTTGTCTGTAATGTGCTTATCCCACTTTGAATGTATATGGTAGTCGCCAGGAATTTGAATGATTCGATCACACACAGACCAGGAATTTCCAAGGTGGGGGTGGGGGCAAGAAGGGGCTGTGAGCAGAATTCAGTCCTCAGTTTCTCTGTCTTGATAGTATTAAGCTCAAAACTGTTGTGAGGGCACTACGGTGCAAGATAGTCTACCTCCCTTTGATAGTAGGTCACATCATTATTTGAGATGAGACCAACTACAGTCATCTGCAAAGTTCAAGCTTGTCCTTCTTGGGAACTGGAAAGATTGCAAAACTTTAAAGTTGTCGGGAATCCAGCATAATTTTAGGGAGGTATTGCATATCTCAGTGAAGACTCTGGTATTAGACATTTCAACAATGGGAAAAAGGTACTGGCTGTCTCTTCTATCTACAACTCTTACAATTCTATCGTTTTCTATTAGGCCTTTCCTCAGCCTCCAGAGACCTCGACACAATTCTCTCTTCCATTTTTTGACTTTTTGAACATACTGGAAATTAATCACTTTTTTATTAGTGGCTGTGAAATGCTTTCAGATCTCATATTTCCTTCTTTCACGTTCTCCCTAAAACTTTTGCCCATCTCCTATTGCCTCCTTATGACAAATAATTCAATGAATTCTCGACCTATACTCTGTGGAGTTTTGAAGGATGGGGGTACGCATCTTCTTATCTAATAAAGGATGCGTTGGTATTGGAGAGGGTTCAAAGGAGGGTCGCAAAAATGATTCCAGATTGAAAGCCTTGTCACATAAGGAGTGTTTGATGGCTCTGGGCTTCTACTCACTGGAAATCAGAAGAATGAGCGGTGACCTCATTGAAACCTATTGACTATTGAAAGGTCTCACAGAGTGGATGTGGAGAGGATGTTTCCTCTGCTGGTTGAGTCTGACCTGAGGACACAGCCTCTAGGTATCCTTTCAGAATGGCGAGAAGAGGAACGTTTTTGACGAGAGTGGTAAATCTGTGGAATTCGTTGCCACAGACAGCTGTGGGAGCCAAGTCTTTGGGGTATATTTAAGGCAGAGTTTGATAGATTCTTGATTAGTCAGGGCATGAAAGGATACGGGGAGAAAACAGACGATTGGGGCTGAGAGGGAAAATGGATTGGCCATGATATGATGCAGCAGATTCAATGGGCCAAACAGCCTAACTCTGCTCCGCCGGGGGGTGGAATTTCTTCCAGATTCTGAAAGGTCTGGATAGAGTGGATGTGGAGAGGATGTTTCCATTAGGAGGGGAGTCTAGAATCTAAGAACACATCATCAGAATCAAGGGATGTCCCTTTAGAAGTGAGAAAAGGAGGACTGTCTTCAGTCAGGAGTGGGCTAACTGTAAAATTCATTTCCAGAGGGGTCTATGGAGGCCACCACAAAGTACACTGAAGATGCTGTGATCAAATCAACACATACAAACAAGCTGGATGAACTCAGCAGGTCAGGCAGCATCCGTTCAAATGAGCAGTCAACGTTTCGGGTCGAGACCCTTCATCAGGACTGAAGAAGGAGGGGGCAGGGGCCCCATAAAGAAGGTGGGGGGAAGGTGGAAGGTGCCAGGTGAAAAAAACAATCAGAGGAAAGATCAAGGGGTGGGGGAGGGGATAGGCAGAAGAGGTGAAGAAGGAAAGTAAGGGGAAAGCACTATGGGTAGTAGAAGAAGGCAGAATCATGAGAGGGATGATAGGCAGTTAGAAGAGGAGGCAGAGTGTAAGTGGGATGGGGGAAGGGAGATGGATGGAATTACCGGAAGTTGGAGAATTCGATGTTCATACCAAGGGGCTGGAGACTACCCAGACGGTATATGAGATGTTGCTCCTCCAACCTGAGTTTGGCCTCATCATGGCAGTAGAGGAGGCTATGGAGGCCAAATCACTGAGTGTATTTAAGGCAGAGATTAAGGGGTTATTGTTTGATAAAGGGGTTAAGGGTTATGAGGAGAAGGCAGGAGAACAGGGTTGAAAAAAATAGCCATAACTGAATGGCAGAGCAGACTCAATAGAATGGATGGCCTAATTCTATTACTACACCTTATGGTCTTATATTTGTTCAAAGGTGCTCCTGTGAAACCTTGGGATGTTGTCTCTGAGTGAAGTGTTTTACTGAAATACAAATAGCTGTTTTAATTAATAAAGATAGAGAATAGCTGTATGAGAAAAATATAGCAGGGCACTAAACTACCACAGGCACAGCATCAAGAGAAAACCAATTGCCCTTTGCTCCAACCCACAAGGCGGTGAACACATCTGCGCAAGTTTATTGACTTCAGAATGATTAAAAGTAAGGTGTGAAAGACTGCTCGATCAGTCATTGACGAGAAGGCGATTGAAATGTAGGCTGATTGATTTCTTTTCAGGGAAGGCTAAGAAGAGAACTTAACCATCTCTTACTTAAGTCTGTCAGTCCGGATTTGATATTCTAGTGTCTCTACAGTTTTAAACACATCTTCTGCTACGGAACCAGGTCAGACTGAATCAGTGGGGTAGTTCTGGCCCTGCAGAAAGATTTATCCAGATAAAAGGCAGCTGTTGGCATCCTGAATTTGTATTAATTCAATTCAAGTTTAATTGTCATTCAACCATGCACAAGTCCTCATGAGTACAGCGTTACTACAGCATTATTACAGGATCAAGGTGCAAAACACAGTACCAACAATCACACACAATACAGCACACATGACATAGCAAGCAGAAATGGTATCACAATCACAGAATAAAAGAGTCCCAAAAACATGCACTTTCAATCCACAGTTGACTACAATGGAGCACGTCTCCCACTGAGCGAACACCAGGGGGCAGCAGTGATTCCAGCCTGAAGCCACCTGATATTGTCCCCATTGGAACACACCGGCTCTGGTGCTTCTCCTCCCCAACCCGCACACCACACCTTGAGGCCCAGTCCTCACACATAAATACCAAGAAACCCATAGAGATAATCAGTAAAATGAGTTTGTAAAATCAATAAAAACAGAAAATGAAAAGAGGCATTTACATCCTTAATGATGTTTCCTTAGAACAGAAGAACACACTTTTAGAACAGAGAGGAGCAATTTCTTTAGCCAGAGGATAGTGTGTCTATGGAATTTATTGCCACAGATGGCTGTGGGGGCCAATTATTTGGTATATTTTGTGATGGATATTCACTGAATATTCACTGATATTCTGGATTAATTAGGACATTTTTGCCAAGCTCAGCTTTCTAGCACAACAGCTGACCCATCCAAGAATCAAAGAATTGTTTCTGAGTAAATTAAATTTCCAACAATACTCTTTGCTCAGCTTATTGTCATAAACGGGAGCCAGTCTTCCATTTCTTAATGTAAATGGCAAGAAATAATCAGACCAAAGTTAAAAGAACAGTCTTTCAAATAAATAACACTGTCCATACAGAAAGGGTAAGAAGTTGGGTGCAACTTACCAGAGTGAGGTAGGACACCCAACTGGAATCACAACAGCTACCTCTCATAGAACATAGAACAGTACAGCACAGTACCATCCCTATGGTTCACGATGCCAACCTTTTAACCTACTCTAACATCAATCTAACCCTTCCCTCCCACATGGCCCTTCAATTTCCTTTCCTCCATCTGTCTTTTAAATGTCCCTAATATATCAGCCTCTACCACCATCCCTGACAGCATATTCTACTTTGTGTAAAAAACCTACTTCTGACACTCGGAGTGAGTCTGCAGATGCTGGAAATAAATAAAAACACAAAATGCTGGCAGAACTCAGCAGGACAGACAGCATCTATGGAAGGAGGTAGTGACGATGTTTCGGGCTGAAACCCTTCATCAGGAGGGTTACCTCTGACAGCCCCTCTGTACACTACTCCAATCACCTTCAAATTACGTCACCTGGTATTAACCATTTCTTCCCTGGAAAAAAATATCTCTGGTTGTCCCTTCTATCTTGTACACCTCTATCAAGTCACCCTTTATCCTCCTTAGCTCCAACGAAAAAAGCCATAGCTCACTCAACCTACGCAGGATGCAAAACTAAAAAGATTACTGTTGACTTCAAGAAGGAAAAGAAGGCTGAGCATGTGCTAGTCTACTCTGGGGGATCGACAGCGGAGAGAGTCAGCAGCCTGAAAAAACTGGGAATTGACATGTCGGATAACCTGTCCTGGACCCAGCTCATAGATATAATCATTACGAAGGTGCATCAGTGCACCAGTGTCTCGATCCTCAGTAGGTTATGGAGGAGTAGCTGGTCACCGAACACCCTGGCAAATGACCAATGAAATATCCTGACTGGTTGCATTATGGTATGGTGCGGCAATTTGAATGCACAGGAACCTAAGAAACTGCAGGGTGTCGTGGCCTCTGCTAATACCTCAAGGGCACATCCCTCCCAACCACTGGTAGTACCTACAGGAGGTATTGTGTCAAGAAGGCACTATCCATCATAAAAGATCCCTACCATCTGGACCATGCCATCTTCTCACAGCTATCATCGGGGCTGAAGGTACAGAAGCCTGAAGTTCTGTGCTGCCAGCTTCAGGAACAGTTACTTGCCCACAAGCATCAGGTTCCTGAACCAAATGGCAAAATACTGATCACTACAGTTTGGCAACAATATCATCACTTTGTACTAAAGTAGACCATTTTGCTCATTCTGGGTGTGCTCCTTCGTGTAAAAAATGTGCACAATTTATGTGACTTCTGCTTATTTGATTCTACGTGTCTGGGATGCTGCTGCAAGTCTTCTTTTAGACCGTAAGATACACGAGCAGTATAAGGCCCTTCAGCCCATTGAGTCTGCTTCACCATTCAATCATGGCTGATTTCTTTTACCTATCAATCCATTCTCCTGTCTTCTCCTTGTAACCTTTTACTAATCAAGAACCTATCAACCTCTGTTTTAAATATACCCAATGACTTGGCCTCCGCTGCCATCTGTGGCAATAAATTCCTTAGATTCACTACCTACTGGCTAAAGAAATTCCTCCTCATCTCTGTTCCGAAGGACATCTTTCACTTCTGTGGCTGTGCCCTCTGGTCCTAGATTCTCGGATTTTTGGAAATATCCTCTGCACATCCACTCAATCTAGTCTTTCAATATTCAGTAGGTTTCAATGAAATCCCCTCTCATTCTTCTGAACTCCAATGAGTCCAGTCACAGAGCCATCTGATGCTCCTCATACATTAACCCTTTCATTCCTGGGATAATTCTTGTGAACTTCTTCTGAACACCCTCCAATGCCAGCACGTCCTTTCTTAGATAAGTGGTCTGACCAATGCCTGATGAAGCCCTAGCATTACGTCCTTGTTTTTGTATTCTACTCCTCCAGATTTAAATGTTAACTTTGTGTTTGCTTTCCTTACTATTGCTCAAGCCTGTGAGTTAACCTTTAGTGAGTGCTGCAGTAGGACTCCCAAGTCACTATGCACCTCCAATTTCTGAATTCATTCATTCCCTGCTTAGAAACTAATCTATGCCTTTTTTCCTTCTAATGGAGTCCTGACCATACACTTCCCTACACTGCACTGCATCTGCCACTTTGCCCATCCTCCTCATCTGTCCAAGCCCTTTTGCAGACTCCTCGTTTCCACAACACTATCTGTCCCCCCACCTTTTTTTGCATCATCAATAAAATTGGCCACAATGCCAATAATTTTTGCACCTATTCTTGTGAGTGCGACAATAAATTTTACTTGGCACACCCCGCCCCCTAACAACGCATCCCAGATACCCAGCACTCTGTGTAAAACAATTCTTGCCCCACACATCAGCATTTTAGCAGGCCATCTTTCCCTTTATGCATTCACCTTACAGGAAGGCAGTTGAATGTACAGCTCCTTGATTCAGAACTCCACGTATTATATAAAGGTAATCCCTTACAAGAGGATCTCCACTTTTAGTGCTAAATGGAATTTGAATTCCACAGTGCTTTTTGTGGGATTTGAATTCAGGTCTTTGGATAGAACTTTGTCAAATGACTTATCCACTGTATTACGTCTGTATCACAAAATTCTAGCTAGAAAAATGATATGTAATGGAAACAGGCCATTCCACTCATTTTAATTTAGAAATTCAGCACATAACAAGCCCTTCTGGCCCAACAAGCCACATGGCCCAGCAAACCACGAGCTTAATTACAAGACGATTTACGACGACTGATTATTCTATCAACTGACACACTATTGGATTTTAGGAGGGAACTGGAGCATCCAGAGGAAACCCACAGAGTTATGGGGAGAATCTTTACTGACGGCAGCCGAATTGAACCCCGAAACCCTCCCTGAGCTGTAGTAGCGTGGCATTAACCGCGATGCTACGGTGGCATCGTCAGTTAGCAAGCCAACCTGCACGTCTATGGGAGGCGGAAGGAAAATAAAGCAGCCAGAGGAAACCCACACGGTCACAGAGAGAACGTAAAAAGTGCTCACACACAGCACCGGAGGTCACGGCTGAACACAGTAGCTGAACCTGAGTATCAGAGGCTCTATTTGCTGTATCAGTGCACTAAAGCTTGTCACCGGGCTTAGGTCCTGCCATCTTGAGTCAGCTCACCCATGGGCAGGGTGAGCAAATATTATCTGCAACTAATTGAAAGGTCATAACATTTTAACATATTGCAGAGTAAGTAAGCATAAATCAGTGAGAACTGCTTGCAGAGAACCTCACAGCACAATATGAATTTATGATTTCTCCAAGCAATTAGATATTAAACCTAAAGCTGTTCTGCACTCTCTGTTGGTTAAGAAAGGTTCCAAGGCCCAATCTGTAGGGGAGAGGCTCTATCACATACGAACTATGCAGTGTTTCCCCCTCTGAATTCAGGTGATTTCATCATAATCTCATGCTGTGCATGGGGATGTTCAGTTTACAGATCAACAGCAAAGCTTCCCTGAGGTTGCACACAGCAGGATCCCATAAACAGCAACACATCGATGTTCCGATAATTGGGATTTTTCTGAGGATAAATATTGGCCAGGAGTTCTCCCTGCTTGCTCACAGCCAGTGATGTGGGATTGAATACATGGAGCCATGGTGCTGAAGAGCTCTACAGCACAGAAACAGCCCCTTCAGCCCATCTAGTCCATGCCAACCTGTTTTCTCTGTCTAGTCCCATCTACCCGCACCTTCTCATCCATGCATCTATCCAAACTTCTCTTAACAGCTGTAATTGAAACTCTACCCACCTCCTTCCACTGGGATCTATCTGAAAAAAAACATAGGGGCCAGAGTTTGAGGGAGTGGAAGTTAGTAAGGGTTTGCCCTGTGTTCGTTGCTTCATCTTAGTTCCAGTACTAATGAATTAGTGTAGGTGGTTCTCGGTTGACAGCCCGATCTGTCACCTCGATGTTGAGGTCAGTGCACTTCACTGATTACTGTTAAAATAATTACACAGGATATTGGCTTGTTGGCCATCAGTGTAACCAAACCTTTTTAAAATATTAAACAGACCTGCTGCTCCTGACAGGGAATTAATCTCACAACTTCACCGATGACATTTAGCGATGAATCTCAATGCTGGTGTAATACAGTGACTGGGTGATTGAAACCTATTGTACAAACCCTGGCTACTCCTCAGAACCCGAAGCAATGAATTGCTTCTATAGGCATTGAGAGTGGCAACGGAGTAGAGCAACCAACCAACAGCCCAGATACGTTCTGTGCAAGAGTTTGAAAATCTTGGAGGCTAAGCAGTTTCGTGCTTGGTTAGATCTTGTATGGGGGGGGGGGGAGGAGGAGAGGACCACACGGGAACGCAAGCAGCAAAGGATATTTTAAGTGTTGCAGCTCCAGTATCAGCCATCCAAAACAGGTCAAAACGTGGAGGACAAACTAAAAGTGGTCCACCGGTCCTCCAGGTTCAGGAGTTCAGCCCAGGGCTAACAACCGCGACTGATAAAACAAAACTGTTATGGAAACAGCAATGAAGTACCCTTCTACAATTTGTGTGTGAGATGGTATTGACGTTATTACTGACATCCTTCGTATAAGGAGGAATAAAAATCTTTATGTTATGCCTCCATCTAAATGTGCAATGTGCAATTTATAGTAATTTGTAATAAATAGTATGTACACTCGATTCTTCACCCAGGACTTGTATGACTGACTATTGAAAACCAGGGGGTAGCTACTGACGTGAGGCAGGAAACCCTGAACACCACTAGAGATGGAGGACCTTCATTGTTGTCCTAAATGCCAGTGGCGTGATGGGCAGTGAGTAGGTAGGTGCCAACATCCTGTGTTTGATCCTGATTTTCAGTTCTGTCACTTAGTAATTCGCATGTTTTAGTTGGGAGTGGGTATTTCCTCTGGGTGCTCCCGTTTCCTTCCACTGCCCAGAGGCAAGATGATAGGTTAACATGGGTCCGGATGGATGTCTCAACTCGAAGCTTTGACTGTCCATTCTCCTCAACAGATGCTGTCTGACCTACTGATGTCTTTCAACAGTTTGTGTTTTGCTCCAGGTTTCAGCAACTGCAATATTCCCTTGTGTCCCCTTTGATCAGCCAATTGATGAGTGTTAATTACTCCTAGCATAGACGAGCGACAGAAGGGTTATGGTGGAGTTGACTAGCATGTAAAATAAAATATGTTACATGGAATGGGATTGGTAGGCATGCTCTGTGAGCTGGCATTGACAGGATGGGCTGATTGGTCTCCTGTTTGTAAGCGAATATGGAAACACCGTAAGAGGCAGTTGGCACCAAGTTAGATCATGAGGAAATCAAAACAAGGGCCATAAGCACGCAGCTAAATATACAAGAGGAAACATCATGCAGGCCAAACAGCAAAGATGACAGAAAATTCCTTGTAGATCTTACTTGGACATATGTCCAAGTTACGTATATCCTCCGTTGCACTAATCTACAAGGATCACTGTCACAAGAAAGCATCATCCATCATCAAGGACCTCCACCATCCAGGCTATTCTGTCTTTTCAAGGCTGCAATTGGGAAGGAAATACAGGAACCTCAGATTCCATTCCACTTTTTTCAAGAAAAGTTATTTGCCTTCATCCATCAGGCTCCTGAACCAGTGTGGTAGCTTCACCTATCACAATACGACTTATGGGCTCTGTTACGTACCCCGTAACTGGGTGCCAGACCAGCAAAGATAGAAGTATCCGTTGGAGTCTGGTGGTACTATATTCAAAAGTGTTTATTAGTAAAATAAGCAAAACAATACCAATAATGCAAATATACATATAACACAGGTTAGCAATAATAAACTTAAAAGTGTAGGAATAATAATAAACAAGCTCTATTGATGTCTAGGGGTAAATGAATTGTCATATAAGAGTATAAAGTTCAGTTCAGTTCAAGCATGTTGAGGTAGGTATAGTTGTGTGGTAATCGTTGGAGAGTGAGCGAGAGAGAGCAAGCAAGATGGAACAGCTGCAGCAGCAAACCTTCTATTGTTTTCTTAATCCATCCTACTGTTGTGGTGGTCATTCAGCTTTAACCCCTTCGTCCTTCAGCTAGACCGTTCTTCTGTGGTGGACTCGTCACTCTGGTATGAGCGGACACCACCGGTCCTGCCGTTACACTGAGAGCTTTACTGACCGATCTCCTGGTCCGGTCTCCGAAGCCCCCACCTTCCTTGTGGGTTCACAACCCTCAGTCAGGGTCCACTGGTGTGTCTGAAGGGTGTCTCTCCAGGCCTGTCTTTTATCCCCACTAACGGGGTCTCAGCTAGCAATCAATTCTGAATGACTGTGTCCATCAAATTAGGCCACTCCTGCAGTCTCCTGAGGAATGTTAATGAGCAAAATAATGTCCTTGTAGCGAAAAGATAAATAATCCAGGAAGAGTCACAATAAATCAACAGTCTCTCTCTCTTATCTGTAGCAAATATTCTTGCCTGTGTTTCGTCTATCTCTCTCATGAGCAGCATAGCAACAGCAATAGTTCATGGTTCTCGGGGGGGGGGGGGATGGTTAACTCTGCACCCCATTGTCCATCAGGTCTGTTCATCAGTCATAACAGCTCTCTTTCAAGAACTCTATAACTCACGTTCTCAGATTGATTGGTTAAATGGTTGGTTGGTTTATTTATTTGTATGTTTGTTTATTTTTTTTATTTGCAAAGTATTTCTTCCTTGGCACATCGGTCACTTGTCACTCTTCATTTGGGTGTAGTTTTCCATTGATTCTATTAGATTTCTTTGCTGTTCTGTCAATGCCTCAAGGAAAATGAATGTCTTGGTAGTATATGGTGACATATACAGTACATACTTTGATGATATATTTACTCTAAACCTTTGATACATGACCCACTTGATGGGATCAACCTGAGATACAGTAGATCCAGCTGAAGGTCTGTGAGTTTTCTCCCATAAGTATTATTTGACTGTCGTGGTTCGACTGCAGTAGTTTGAGAGGATGCATTGGACCTTGATATAATTGCGCAGTAGACACTATGTGGAATGGGACAACACAGAAAAAGGCAGATAGGCCATCCCTGGCCTGTTTCCCAGAAGGCTGATTTATTTTCCCCTTTCTAGCTTTTGCTTAGTTTCCTTTTGAAAATCATAATTAAAACTATTTCCCCCACCTTTCCAGATTGAACATTATACATCTGCAAACCATGGCTCCTGACATGTATGAACAGGACAGGGAACCTGTTCAGATAATGACATCTAATCCCATTTGACTGTACAGGGTCCATATCCCTCTGCATAATCATGTGCCTATCTAAAGCTTCTAAAGCACTTCTATCATACCTGCCTCCACCACCACGTTCCAGATAGCAGCACTCTGAGGATAAAAAAATCTTGGCTTGCACATCTCCTTTGAACTTTAGCCAATTCAAATTAAATGCATGTCCTCCAGTGTTTGACACTTCAACTCTGGAGAAGAGATATTACTGTTTCCTCTGTTTCCCATAATTTTATAAACTTCTATCAAGTCTCCCCTCAGCCTCTGCTGTTCCAAAGGAAACAGTCCACACTTGTCCAAATTCCTCTTATTGCTCATGGCCTCTAATCCAAGCAGCATCCAGGGAAACCTCTTCTGAATCCTCTCCAAAGCCTCCACATCCTTTCTATCTTGGGGTGATGATGTGAGCAAGGGAGTGGGTTTGAGGTCAGGAGCTGACCCATTCTAGGAGAAGAGCCCATTCTTCTTCAGTCCTGATGAAAGGTCTTGGCATGAAATTTTGACAGTTTTATCATTTCCATACATGCTGCCTGACCTGCTGAGCTCCTCCAGCAATGTGTGCGTGTTGACTTGAAGGCATTGTTGTTTATATAGACATTTACTGAATACTGTCAACATAACATACACTGTAGCTGCTGGAAATCTAGTGCAGCACACACAAAACTTGGTAGTTACATCTCATACTCTGTCCTGGTATATTCCAGCCTGATAACATCAACACTGATTTCTCTAACTTCCTGTAAGTAGTCCCTTTGTTTTCCCTGATCCATCTCACCTTTTCACCTAACCACCTATTTAAACTAATCCAATTGTATTCTTCCCACAGTCTCATCAACTTTTCCCAGAACCTGTCCTAAAGCCAAATGCCAATGAACCTGTTTGTGACTTCTGGATTGGACTCTGTAGTTCATGTTATGATGCATTTTTGTTTTCTAGTTACTCCTTTTATTGCTATTTTGCATGATCTTAATCATAGCAGACTGGCTAAATTGAACTGAACTGAACTGAACTGAACTAGACTGTTTCAATGACTTCTGTGGCCTGGTGTTTTACATTCTGTGTCTTTCGCTTTTTTATTGCTCTTTGCACAATTTGTTCTTTTATTTGCACGTTGGGTGTTTGATGTTTTCTTTGAATGGGTTGCATAGTGTTTCTTTGTTGCGTGATTCTCTGTGGGAAGACAAATCTCAGGGTTGTGTACTGCTTATATACTTTGATAATAAACGTACTTTGGGTCTCTGATCTGTAATGTCTTTCAGACTGATTTCCCATGTGGGTTATCTCTGGGTGCTCCGCTTTCCTCCTACCTACCAAAATGGTGCAAGTAATTGGGGTGAGTGAAGATGAAAATGAAGCACTCAAAAGGAACCCCCATGGTTCTCCCATAGGGAGAACGTGCAAACTCCACGCAGGCAGAATTGAACTCCAGGTCAGTGGAGCTATGGCGCAGCTGTTTAACTGTGTTGCCCATAGACAATATCCCCCAATCCCAGTAAAACACTATTTAAGCAACAGGTCAAAGCACAGGATAGTTCCAAAATTGAACAATCACTTTGATTTTTAAAGTAATTGTTGCTCCAGAAGAATAATACAACCTAAAATCCAACAATCCCCTGAACATATCTTGCCTGATTACTTATCGATAATAGTGTTAATTCTCAACATCTGTTTTACACATCTTTGAAAGCACACACTGTTCCCTTCAACTCTCCAGTGCTCCACAGAACTAATGTGAAGGTGAAAACTGAACACAATGTTCCCCTGGAGGTGGAGGGTGATGCAATGGTGGGTGGTGCTGTGGGGGAGGAAGGAGTGTGCTTAGGACATACTTGACAGCAGCACAGAGTCGAAACTCATAAAATAACAGGCTTAAAGGTGATCTGCTTGCAATACAAGGTATAGAATTGTATTGAACTTGTAGCAGAGTAAGAGACAATTCTTCCCAAGTAATCCCATAAGACCACAAGACCATAAGGCATAAAAGCAGAATTAGACCATTTGACACATTGAGTCTGTTCCGCCATTCCATCATGGCTGCTTTATCATCCCACTCAACCCCATTCTGCTGTCTTCTCCCTGTAATATTTCACCCTTACTGATCAAGAAGTTATCAAGCTCCACTTTAAATATACCCAGTGACTTGGCCTCCACAGCTGTCTGTGGCAATTAATTCCATAGATTCACCACCCTCTGGCTAAAGGAATTTCTCCTCATCTCTATTCTAAAGGGATTTCCTTATATTCTGAAGCTATGCCTTCTGGTCCTAGATTCCCCAACTATAGGAAACATCCTCTCCATGTCCACTCTGTCTAGGCCTTTCAATGTTTGATAGGTTTCCTCTCACCCTCCCCCCAATTTCTTCTAAACTCCAGTGAGTACATGCCCAGAACCATCAAACGCTCTTCATACATTAACCCTTACATTCCTGGGGACATTCTCTTGAGCCTCCTCTGCACCCTCTCCAGAGCCTCCACATCCTTTCTTAGATAAGGGGAACAGATTGACTTACATTACTCCAGGTGTAGTCTGACTAATACTTTATAAAGCCTCGCTGGTGCTTTACTAGCACCATCCCCTCTGGTGTTTTACTCCATGTATGCTTAAAAACAGTAGACTCTTCTATAGTTTAGAAGAATTGGAGTGGTAAGATGAATTTATTGAAATATATATTCAGTGGCCACTTTATTAGGCACCTCCTACATCTAATCATCGTGGCTATCCCTGGAGGTCAAGGATGATGGTCTTCGTTCCGTTGATCTATCACAGAGTGAAGATGCCTGTGCGTGTATTTGTTTAACGTGTACTTGATGTTGCACTCCAAGAAGCACACCACACTTCAGAAATCAATCAACTGATTCCAATGGCATGGAAACCAAAACGATTGGAGCTGATGGATTTGTTGCAGCCTTCATCCGTCTTCACAGCCATTGAGTTTGAAGTAACTTTGTCCGCCTGTTCCACCATTGAGGTCTTGGTTGGATTGTTCTTTGTCAGGGACGTCACCCTTGACCTTAACGCCATGGGTGACCCTACCAGGAACATAGCTCCGGACGGCATCGCTCTCGGGATCTCAGAACCACACAAGCTTCTCCACTACAACAAGGTGACAATCCACGGAGAAGTACACCTAATAAATTGGCCACTGAGATATAGAAGCCTTCTGCTGCTGCAGCTTATCCACTTCAAGGTTTGGCATGTTGTGCATTCACAGATGCTCTTCTGAACACTGCTGTTATATCACATAGTTATTTAAGTTATTGTCACCTTCATGTCAGTGTGACCCAGTCTGACCATATTCCTCTGACCTTTCTCATTAACAAAGCATTTTCACCCACAGAACTGCCACACACTAGATGCTTTTGTTTTGTTTTTCACACCATTGTGTGTAAACTCTAGAGACTGTTGTGCTTGGAAATCCCAGGAGACCAGCAGTTTCTGAGATACCCAAACCACCCCATGTGGTACCAACAATCATTCCACAGTCTAAGTCACTCAGATCACATTTCTTCTCTTACCTCACCTGATCACTGATTGATATTAGGTTAAGTGTGTATGACTGGGGGGATGTTGAGTTTTTTGCCCTCATGTGAGATCCTTGAATGAGATGACATAGTTACAGGATAAGGGGACAATTGTTTAAAACTAAAGTGCTCTCACAAATTTCTACAGATGAACCATGGAGAGCATTCTAACCAGCTGCATCACCGTCTGGTGTGGGGGGTGGGGCACTGCACAAGATCGAATAAGCTGCAGAGAGTTGTAAACTTAGTCAGCTCCATCGTGGGCAGTAGTCTCTGCTACATTGAGGGCACCTTCAGTGGAGTCTCAAAAAGGTAGCACCAATCATTAAGGACCCCCCATCACCCAGGACAAGCCCACTTCTCATTGCTACCTTCAGGAAGGAGGTACAGAAACCTAAAGGCACACACTCATCAATTCAGGAACAGCATCTTCCCCTCTGCCATCTGATCTTAGAATGGACATTGAACCATGAACACTACCCCACTACTTCTTTTAATTTATTTTTGAACTACTTATTTAACTATTTAATATGTACATTTACTATAATTCACACTCTTTTCTCTATTGCAATGAACTGCTGCTGCAAAGACAACAAATTTCATGACATATGCCGATGATGTTAAACCAGATTCTGAACAAATTCTTCTTCCTGTTGAGGTTAATAAATCTCTGGAATTCCCTATTCTGTGTTATGGAAATGGAAAAAAGAGATTTTACTGAAGTGTGGATATAAGACCCCAAGTTTTAGAGAGTCATACAGTCATAGAAGGTCATGGAGTCACAGAGCACAGAAACAGGTTCTTGGACCCAACAGGTCCAAACTGGCAATCAACCTTGTATGTCCACTAATCCTACGTTAATGTCATTTTGTTTATTCTCGACATTTACTCCAGATTTGACTAGATTGGGGATGTAGTGGACAGCAAAGAGGACTATCAGAACTTGCAGCAGGATCTAGACCAGCTGGAAAAATAAGCTGAAAAGGGCAGGAGGAATCTAATGCAGATAAGTGCATGGTGTTACACTTTGGTAGAACCAACCACAGTAGGTCTTATTCATTGAACAAGAGAGCATTAAGCAGTGCTGGAGCAGAAAGGGGACTGGGAATACAGGTCCACATTTCATTGTAAGTGCCAGCATAGGTAGATAGGGTCATTAACAAAGCATTTGGCATATAGGTCTTCATAAATAAATGTACTAAGTATAGCAAATACTGAAGGATATTATGTTGAAATTGTATAAGATGTTGGTGAGCCATAATTTGGAATTTTATGTGCAATTTTTATCACCTACCTACAGGAAAGATGTAAAAAAAGGTTGAAAGAGTACAGAGAAAACTTACAAAGATGTTGCCAGGACTGGACGACCTGAGTTATAAAGAAGACTGAAAAGCTTAAGGTGACCATGAGGTGTGCGAGAGTGTGGAACACGCTGCCAGCACAAGTGGTGCATGCAAGCTTGATTTCAATGTTTAAGAGAAATTTGGATAGGTACATGGAGGGTTTTGGTCCTGGTGCAAGTCGATGGGAGTAGGCAGTTTAAATGGCTTGGCATGGACTAGATGGGCCGAAGGGCCTGTTTCTGTGCTGCACTTTTCTATGTCTCTATGACTACTTACCTACACACTAGCAACAATACACAGTTGTCGTTAACACACCACAACTAGATTGTTAGCCATTATGTATTTGAGATACTGGGGCATCTGATGGAAACCGACATGATCACATGCAAACTCCTCACAGACTGCACATGAGGTCGCGATCGAGCCTGGGTCTCTGGCACCATCAGGCAGCTGCCCCACCAGCTGTGCCAGGGAGTTGCTCATGGTGGAGAGCTATGGTACTATGCAAAAGTCTTGGATTTTTTTACATGGTTTCAGATGGCATGGTCTCCACAGAGCCCTGATCTTCAAATCATTGATGATATCTGTGATTACCTAGATGCACAGAAGCAAGCAAGACAGCCAAAGTCTGCAGAAGAACTGTGATAAGTTCTCCAAGATACTTGGAACAACCTAACAGCTGACTTTCTTATAAAATTGCATGACAGTGTACACCAGGGAATTAATGCAGCTTTAAAGAAAGGGGAGGTGGCAATGAACATTGATTTGATTTAGTTTTTTTTTAACTGTTTATTATGCTTTGTAGTGATTTCTTTTGATATTTGGAAACTTTTCTTTTCATAATTTTTGAAGACATCTTCACTTTACAGAATGTTTTTAAATGTGCCTAAGACTTTTGCACAGTAGTGTATGCCATTGTCCTAAAGGCTCTCATGGAGTGATACACTTCAACTCTACGGGTGCCAGAATTAGTGAGAATTTGGATTATCATAAAATGAGAGTTGAAGGAAGGGAAAGCTGTACATATGGAAGGGTTCCGAGAGAGAGTAAGAAGAGTGGCCACAAAGGGATTGTAAGACAAGGATAGTACTATTAAAAACAACCATCACTTTAGATTGCAATCACGAATAAACTCTCATCATTTAATAGGTTCAAAAGCAGGTACACAGTTTTGAAGATACAAGGTCAAAAATTTGTTTTAGCTTAACACACAGTTCTGCTTGAATTCTACTTAGCAATTAACTACTTCAACAAGACACTCCAGATGTTCAAAGTAATTCATTACATGAAAGAAACGGAAGGAGATGTTAAAATACCTAAAGCATAGCTAATTGTCGACGCCAGGTCCAATTTAGTTCAACAGGTCCTGGTTATGCATTTTTTTCCCATTTTCATAACTTGCAGCTGCTGTATTATTAACGAAAAATTATTGGCAGCTTTATGCTAATTAGCCACTACTTTTTTAAATGAATGATGCTATTAAGCCCATCTTAAGATCCAATTTTCAGTTATTGGAAGCGACGTATGAGGTACTCTATTAATGCAGAATGAAGTGTGGATGGGATTAGAATAAAGTGTGTATTATCTTGATCAATGTAAATAACCAAGAAAGGATCAGGGCATTTTATTTATAAGCATTAACTCTTTGTTTTCAATCCACAGGATGGTACCCACTTTGTCACAGAGATCCAGCATCATGGATAAGTATTGACAAAGTTGTATTCTTGATGGACCAGTGGAGATAAAAGAAAGAGATGACACCTCCTTCTCTGAGAGGTTCTTGAAGAGCGACCCACACTACAAAGAGCCCGCGACTAACTGCAGCCCTTTGCCGGATTTCTCCGTATTCAGACACATATTTATAAAACTAATTTATTCAGTAAGCGTCTTTCTTTTCCCAAAAGGAAAAGAGGGAGATTGGTAAGAGGTTGTGGCTGCGATGAAGACTGACGCTGCTAAGGGCACCTCCAACGGGGACATCCACCCGGGCGAGAACGGCAACGATGTATCGATCGGCGGCGACAATGTAGCGAGCCGAAAGCCGGCGGACAGCATGGGCAAGGTCCGCGGCTGCATCAGGGGGAACCTGCTGGTCGTCCTCACCGTGACCGGGGTCATCATCGGCGTGGCGATCGGCCTGTCGGTGAGAGGCCTCGGGCTCGGCAGGGTTCAGATCATGTACTTCTCCTTCCCCGGCGAGCTGCTCATACGGCTGCTGAAAATGATCATCATCCCGCTGGTCGTCTGCAGCCGGGTGGCGGGGGCCGCCAGCCTGGACACGAAAGCCCTGGGCAGGCTGGGCGGCTGGGCAATGCTGTTCTTCTTCCTCACCACGCTGCTGGCCTCGGCCACTGGTGTGGCTATGGCTTTCATCATCCGACCTGGAGCAGGCGCCGAGGCCAAGCCGCAGCTGCCCGGCATGGAGGAAGCGCTCCCGGAGCCTAAAGAGGTCACCGACTCCTTTCTGGATTTAGCAAGGTAAACTCAAATAGAGAAACTCCCGAATTTATAGGATTAAAACGATCAGCCGGCGGATATCGCCTCAAAAAAATCTATATTTACTTAAAATTCCCTCTTGTTCCTGCAAACTTCCCCCTATTTATGTTCAATTTGGAGCCAGAAGCTGTGAAATTGACCATATTTGCTGATAGATGTTTATTGAGAGGAAGAAAGAAGCTGGAGACTAGGTCAATGCGTTTTCTGATGCAATCCCCGTTTTTTTTGGGCAGAGTGCGGATGTACGGTAGTAAACCAATAACGTGGCTCCTCGGAACGCTTCGACTTGTCTTTTTACCATTTATTCCCCCCACCTTTTTAAAAAAAAATCCAATTTTGTGCATGGCGAGGTTAAACATGTGGACTGGTGGTCACGAGTTGGAACCCCGCGGCTGGTGATTGATTTTAAAATTCAAATCGTCAAATGACTCTGGTATTAAAGTATAAGAAAACATTAAAAAAAAAGAAAGAGATGACCTGATATGAAAATCCAAAGCCAATAAAGTACACTCAGTGGTCACTTTATTAGATACCTCCTGTACCTAATTAAGTGTCCACTGTGTGTTAATTTGTGGTCTTCTGCTGCTATTGCCCATCTACTTCAAGATTTGATATGTTGTGTGTTCAGAGATGTTATTCTGCACGTCACCATTGCATGGCATCTGTTAGTCTCGTGAGACCATGGATTTGCGCCTAGAACGTCTTCTCCAGGGTGCAGGCCTGGGCAAGGTTGTATGGGAGACCGGTTGTTGCCCATGCAGCAGGTCTCCCCTCTCCACGTCATTGATGTTGTCCAAGGGAAGGGCAAAGGCCAATACAGCTTGGCACCAGTGACGTCGCAGGAGTTGCCAGAATGAGGTTGAAGGCAACGTTGGACTGCCTTAGGAACTCCAGCTCTGGATTTGTCCTCAGGGTTTACTCCTGAAGCCTTTCCCATGAGTGGGTATGGCCGCAAGACAACGGAGTTTGAAATCACAGTTTTCCCTCTCTTAGATGGACTGCCTTCCCAGGCTGACGAGCTCCATCTACCCGAGCCACCATTGTAACGTGTGCCTATTTCAGTTTCTGTCAGCTTGAGCCAATCTTGCCATTCTACCCTGACCTCTCTCACAAACAAAACATTTTTACCCACAGAACGCCATGCTGGCATTGTAGTTAGCATGTTGCTATTACAGCACGGGATGTTAGAGTTTGGAGACCAATTCCGGCATCCTCTGTAAGAAAGGTTATACTTTCTTCCCTTGTGCATGTGGGTTTCCTCCAGGTGTTTCGGTTTACTCCCACAGTCTAAAGATGTACCCGTTAGTAGGGTAGTTGGTTATTTAAATTGTCCTGTGATTTGGCTAGGGTTGATGGGTGGCATGGCTGGGTGAGGCAAATGACTTGTTCTGCGCCATATCTCTAAACAAATAAACTGCCGCTCACTGAATGATTTTTGTTTATCGCGTCATTCTCTGTAAACTCTCGAGACCATTGAGCAAGAAAATCCCAGGCGATCAGCAGTTTCTGAGATACTCAAACCACTCTGTCTGGCACCAAAATCCATTCCAAGGTCAAAGTCACTTAGATCACACTTTTTCCCCCTTCTGATGTTTGGTTTCAAGAACAACTGAGCCTCTTGACCATGCCTGCATGCTTTTATGCATTGAGTTGCTGCCACATGATTGGTTGAAGTGATATTTGCATTAATGAGTAGGCATACAGGTGTACCTATTAAGTGTATGCCGTTTTGTGGCAAACACAGCAGCAAATGCCCTCCACAACATGATAATGTTATGTAAATTTTATTACTGTTGATTGAGGAGTAAATATTCGCCTGGATACTGTGAGTTGGTTTACTTGCTCAGTGTTAAGAGGATCATTAATGGTACTTCAGAAAGGAGAACATTGGGTTAGCATTTCAAATGAAGATAGTACTTCCAACAGTGTAGCACTCCACAAGAGCATTATAGTAGGATTTTGTACTCCATTCTCCAAAGTACACTTAGCCATAAACCTGCAAGTTACTGACCATGAATCATGGGTGCCATCATGGGTTTGACAATGATCTCCTTCCACTCTGCCTGAGTTGGCTGATGAAGCCAATGTGGGAACTGCAGGCTATCGTGGTTGGGGTAGGTGGTGCTTGGTTCGACAGGGAAATTTGTAGGCTGGGAATTAATGCACACCTTTTGCCATTTGCTGTGGGTTCCCATGCCATGAGGCTCTGAGTGATCGTCCTATGTAACGAAAGACTAGATGCCCAGAAGTTGATGGGAATATTGCAATTTCAAGGGAGGAACCTCTAAACCTATCCTCTGCAATCTCTTCTTGCGAGAGAACTAATAACAAAATGTCTGCTTTAGGAGCCTGGTATCAGAGAAGAGAATGATGTGGCTATCTCCGCAGCACTGACTGAATGCCATTGGGAGTCTCAACAGGGAGAATGTTGGAAGGCGTGAGGGCTCTGACAGTGGTTCAACTATGTGGTGAACTACGTGTGCCTGTCTGGACATGCCCCCTGCTGACTGCTCCTGTGGCTCCTCCCACAGACCCCTGTATAAAGGCGATCTGAGGCCTATGCTCTCTCTCAGTCTCCAGGACGTAGTATGATGGTCACTCACTCCTGGTTCCTTCTTCCAGTCAATAAAAGCCGATATCTCGCCTTACATCTCAGAGTGAGTTATTGATGGTGCATCAATTTTATTGACTGGAAGTTTTAAAACATGGAAACCGTTTTACGTCCGGAAAGGTTGGATTTGGACCCTCAAGACCCTGAAGCAGCTCTCGCTTTTGAACACTGGCTTGCATGCTTCCAATCGTACTTGGAGGAGGTTCGTGCAACTGAACCCGCCGTTATGCACAGAATTCTCCTCTCGAGGGTCACCCCAAAAGTTTACTCCATTATCTGGGACCTGCCGACCTACGATGGGGCACTGGATGCCCTCAAAAGACAGTACCTGTGGCCGGTGAACACCGTCTACGCAAGACATCGTTTAGCTACCCAGCAAAAGCGGCCTGGCGAATCGTGCGCTGAGTTTCTCCAAGCACTACAGACACTCGTCTGACCTTGTGACTGCCCTGATGAGCAGGGGGCATGTCCAGACAGGCACACGTAGTTCACCACAAATTAACAGTCCAACGAATTTGGAAGCATGCAGTTGTGCTGGAGAAAGTGTGGAGGAGTTTCAATAGGATGATGCCTGCAGTGGAGGACTTTAGTTTTAGGGAGAGGCTGGAGAACTATGCTTCTGTTCTCCCTGGAGTGACGGAGGCTGAGGCGTGACCTGATAGAAGTATATAAGATGATGAGAGATGGAGATAGTTGTAGTTTTTTCTTCCATTATAGGGTTACCAAAAGAAAGAGAACATTGGTTTCAGAGGAGAGAGAAAATTCATTTACTTATTGAGATGCAGCGCGGAATAGGCCCTTCTAGCCTTTCGAAACGTGGTGCCCAGCAATCTCACAATTTAATCCTAGCCTAATAGCAGGACAATTAACAATAACCAACAAACTGATACATCTTTGGACCGTGGAGGAAGACAGAGCACCTGGAAGTAACCCACATGGTCACGGGGAGAACGTACAAACTCCTTACAGGAGGCGAGAGGCATTAAACCCAGGTCGCTGGAACTGCAAAGCACTGTGCTGACCACTACACCATTGTGCCACCCCAGTTAGCTTTAAAGGGATCTTAGGGACAAACATTTTACACAGAGGTTGCTATCTAGAACTCACTGCCAGAGAAAGTGGTGGAATCAGATGCAGTTTATATATTTAAGAGCTATTTAGAGAGACACTTCAAAAGGCAAGAGAGAGTAGGGATTAGTACAGGTTTACAAATAAGCGAGTGTGAATGTGGCTGAGTAACTAACTCATGACTCTATGAGTTAGCAGAGGTAGTGTAAATGAATTAGGTGAACAATTATGTTTATTGTAAACAAGATAGATTATAAATGTAAGTACAGCTTGCCCAAAGTGTGCAGAAACTCTGAGCTAGAGAACCATATATAGCTTTAGACCAAAACACCCCATTTTAGCCCCTCTTTTTTAAATGTACATGCATTGGATACTTACTTCCTACCCGTTACGCCATTGGTGTTTAGGGCAGCAAATTGAAAGTCCTCTATCTGGAGTTGGTCAGGGCTTCCTTCATCGTGTCAGTAGCTCCCTCTTGGTTTTCACCTCTTTCATTCATGCAATTCCTGGGTGGAGACACAGGAATACTGTTGCACACTGATGTTGACAGATTCTTCGTTGCTGTTTCTGTAAGAGTTTTGTTTTACCAGTCAGGTTGTTAGCCCTGAGGAGAACTCCCGAACCCGGAGGACCAGTAGTCTTTTCTCTTCCCTTTGACCTGTCAGGCATGGGTGATTCTACCAACAGCCAAAACATAAAGCCTTGACTCAGCTAGCAAGGTTCTCTGGGTCATTGAGGCATGCAAGCGTCCAAACCCAACGTTGTGGTCATATCGGAGTTCAGTGAAAGATGGAGGTTTTAGTTCTCTGAGGGTCCTGAGTCCTTGGAGTATTTTGCTGCAGAGTCACTGAAGGCAAGGGTAGTCTGAAAGGGATTGATGGGTGCTGGGGACCAGGCAGAAAAGTTGAGCACAAAGGTAGAGCAGACTCAAGGGGTGATTGATCCTACTTCTCCTCCTAATAATTATCTTCTTGTGTCATTGTGGTGTCCCAAAGCTCTTTGCTTCTGCATAGAGATTATCTGCCTTTTGAAATAGCAGGAAAGTATCATCGAAAACTGTTCAGCTGAGTTCCTTCTCTCATTTATCTTAAATGGGCTTTCATACCTCTGCAAATTCATGGGCAGAGACTCACAGGTGAATATAGTATCTTCTATTCTCCCTGGTGGAACCTGGAGACTTCTGCTATTAAAGGCCGTAAGTTCTACTTACTTCAGTGGATGAAATGGCCATCCTTCATTATAATTGGTGTCCCACTGACACAGACTTGGGAATGGGATCCTTAGTTCTAGCAGAATTCCATTTCTGGCAGTAATGGAAAGCAGCAGCCAATCATGATGTGCTTGTAATTACAATGAGCTAACTCTCCCTCGAACTGCTAGAGCCCCACTAACAGTTACCGAGTGCTCGGCATTTGTGGGTAATGGCTTGGCAAATCTGCGGGGAGGCAGTCAAAACAGACTTCTCTTGCAGAGAGCTACAGTATAAGCAGATTGTATTTTTGGTGAGATACAGAACTGATCCACTGAATGTGGGCAACGATAGAACAGCAATTAATTTGATGCACTAGTAAGTTTGACTCATTGACTAAAATATGAATGCTACTGTGGTGGCTAGGGAATATGAATGTTAGTCACTACATAAGTCTCAGAATTATTTAATGTTGACTCTTACCATTTTTTATAGATGAACCACAGAAAGTATTCTGTTTGGATGCATAACAGCTTGGTATGGCAAATGCTCATGAACACAAGAAACTGCTGAGAGTTGGGGGCACAGCTCACCACGTCACAGTAAACCAGCCTCTCCTCTGTAGACTTCTCACTGCCTCAATAAAGCATAATCAAGGATGCCACCCACCCCAGACATTCTCTGTTCCCATCTCACGTTGGGTAGGACGTACAGAAGCTTGAAAGCTTATTATACCATCGGGCTTAAGGACAGCTTCTATCTTGCTGTTATCATACTCTTGAATGGACCTCTTGTGGAAAAAGATAAACACTTGGCCTCTTTATGGTCTTGAACTTTATTATTTACATGCACTGTACTCTTTTGGTAATTTTTACACTTTATTAGATATTTTCATTGTCTGACAACCAGGTCCAACTCCTGGCATTCACGTCGGAGGAGCTGTTCTCACTGACAGGAGAAGCGGCAAAGGAAGACCATTGGTGCCTTAAAACCAGTTGCTCTGGGCAGGTGGGGCTCGTTAACCACGGATGGTAGCTCATCTAGGGGAGGGAAAACTCTGATTTCAAACCTCCGCTGCCTTGCGGCTATACCCTCTCACGGGAGAGGCTTTGGAAGTAAACCCCGAGGAAAAAACCGTAGTCGGAGTCCCGAAGGCGGCTGACTGCTGTACCCAGCACCGGCACGGCAACTCCTGCGATGCTGCAGGCACCAAACTGTACCGACCTCCGTCGTTCCTTTGGACCCGTCATCAGCATGGGGGGGGGGGGGGTTCCACTGCACGGGCAACAGACGGATCTCCTTATCAACTCTTACTTGGCTTATGCCCTGGAGAGGCCAGTCCTGGTGCACCAGAGGTGCGGTACCCATAGTCGACCACGACCAACAGAGGCCACAAATAGGCATTGTTATTGTTTTATCTTGTTCTGGATAAATGCACCATGTAATGATTTAATCTATACAGGCAGTATGCAGGACAAGCTTTTCACTGTATCTCGGTCATCATCACCATTATGTATAGTGTTGTATAACGTGGACAATCATAGTCTCATGACCATGGTTGTTCTTGGCAAATTTTTCTACAGAAGCGGTTTGCCATTGTCTTCTTCTGGGCAGTGTCTTTACAAAACGGGTGACCCCAGCCATTATCAATACTATTCAGAGATTGTCTGCCTAGCGCCAGTAGTCACATAACCAGGACTTGTGATGTGCACCAACTGCTCATACGACCATCCACCACCTGCTCCCATGGTTTCACCTGACTGGGTTGGGAGGTGGGTGGTATGGTTAAGCACCTTCCCTTGATATTGGAGAGAAGAAGCACCTTGCATCTCCTTTGGTAGAGATGTATCTCTACCCTGCCACCTGATCTTGATACACGTGACAAAAAATAAACCAATACCAGTACCGATACCACGTTAACAGGAAGCTAGTCTCGAGTATGAATGATCATAAAACTGTTGATCATTGTAAGAAAGATCATTGGATCATTGTAAGGTCCCTTTATTGCCTTCAGGCAAGAAAATTTGTTCTCCTTAGCAAATATGGCCTTTGAATGACCCTACACTGACCAATATGATTTCAAGCCTAACTACACCTTTGGTTCAGGAGCAATTAGGGATGGACAGAATTGCCAGCAACATTCACGTCCTATGAATGATTAAATGAAAATATAACATTCCTTGAATAAATGACATGGCTCTTGTTGTTTCAATGCCATCCATATTGAAAAGGATGAAGGTAATTCACCAGTTCTGTGTTAAAAGTACTCATGAAGGACAGGAAAGTTCTGCAGTCAGAAGATACATCTGAATGTAAGTAATCACTAGCAAAGTTATTTACCAACAGCTGATAGCCAGTGTAAAGATATATCTGTAACTCTGAAGTCTTTATGAATTTGTAGGTCTTGTAAGTGTAAGGTGAAAGAATTGGAACCTGTGTGATCCCAGATTGCTTTGCTGGTTCGGATGGAGGCTTACGAGAAGTCTGTGTGCGTTTTATGGCAGGGGGTATATTTATGATAGGGACTATTTTGACAACAGAGGAAAACAGTGCCCAGCTGTCATGGTGGAAGAAGCCTCAAAAGACACATGGATTGATTAAAGAAACACATGCCACATGTGGATGAGGGAGGAACGGTATGAGATGATTTACTGGTCTTTGTAAAAGTATAAGAATGGTTTGTCCTAAGTTGTAAGATTGAAGGTGCCTTCCAATGATTTAATGTATGGAGTTTGATCTTCCTTTTGCAAGTAATTAAACAAACTTATAATTTGATCCACTCTGAATTTATTGAAGTTTATTACTATATTATTGGAAGACCCGCCTGAACAGAACATGACACTGGAATGTGGAAGGAAATTAAGTGGACTATGCAAGTTGAAAACAAGACAACTGCAGACAATGCTCCCTCTAAGGTATGTGCATGTGAACGCACACACATCTTTTGCTACTTCATGATATTCAAGTTCAATTGTATTATTATTCAAATGTATAGATTTATACAGCTAAACAAAACATTTGCCTAGGACCAACCTTCATATATCACATACAGCACATAAAAGTATTAACACAATGAAATTAAGAGATAATAAAAAGGAAAACTATTATGGAGATGTGCAAGTTGACATAAAGTGCATATATGATATAGAGTATAGTTATATAATCAGCTGTACAATGCTACTAGTGCTGTCATAAATAATGTTTATTGGGTAGTGGCAGGGTGTTCAGAAGTCTCACAGCCTTGGGGAAGATGCTGCTACCCAGCCTCACAGTCTTTGTTCTAGACTGTGGTACCTCCTGTCTCTCAATAGGAAGTCAAAGAGATTGTGGGACATGATTCAAAAAATTATCAATCTCTGCCTCTGTTGGACAGAGAAATCTTAAAGATTCGGTACCCACTTGGTGATGAAAATTCTTCTCACTTCTGTCCTGAATGGACAACTCCTGATCTTGAAGCTCGATTCTAAACACTGCAGTCAGGATAAATGGCAAACATTTGTCTGACATATTTTTTTTAGTGTTTCAATGAGTTTGCCTTTATTTCCTCTACATACAAAAGAAGATTGCTGACTATATCCATATTGCCTGAATGAATGTATAATTATTGTCAATACCAGTTATTGAAATATTTATTATAAAATATTGTTAATTATATATATTGTTGCAGTAATTGCCAATATCATTGCTGAGCAGTTCATTAGGTAGAGATGCCACACAATATCCTATAATACGTTCATTCAAGCGATGTCTCATGAATGCGCTGCTTTGAACAGTATTTCAGGCATCCTTCAAGCATAGGAATGTATCTATAATACATGACAGCTGTGTGGCCAGCTGGTGAACTCCCTACCCAATCGCCCTATCCCTTAATCCTTGTGACAGGGCTTGATGCCATCATTTATTGCAATGTTACCCATGGCTCAACGTACATCAAGCCTGCCTCTGGCAGTATAGTTACAAGCCCCACTCCAAACCTAACCCTAAAGTTGGCACTTCTCAAAGGAGTCCCACTGCTTTTTTTTGAGCGGGACTTCAACCTTCTGTCAGAGGAACAGGGCACTCAGTGCTGAACAACAGCTACTTGGGACATAGAACAATACAGCACAGGAACAGGAACTTCAGCACACTAAGCTATCGAAAGACCTGGACAGAGTGGACATACGGTGGAGAGGATGTTTCCATTAGTAGGAGAGTCCCAGACCAGAGGGCACAGCCTCAGAACAGAAGGATGTCCCTTTGGAACAGAGGTGAGGAGGAATTTCTTCAGCTAGAGGTTGGTGAGTCTGGAATTTATTGCCACAGATGGCTATGGTGGCCAAGTCATAGCATGTATTTAAAATGGAGGTTGAAAGGCTTTGATTAGTAACTTGATGTCACAGTGGGCAGAGGTCAAGTCATTTAAAGCAGAGTTGGAAAGGTTCTTGATTGGTAAAGAGGTAAAGGATTATGGAGAGAAGGTAGGGGAATGGTAGTGAAAAACAGCCATACCTTGAACAAACACAACAGGAATAAAGTGTTGACATTTCAGACCAAGACCCTTCATCAGGACATGTATCACTTAAAGTTCAAAGTTCTAAGTAAATTTATTATCAAAGTACATACTATATATCGCTATATACAACCCTAAGATTCATTTTTTGTGGGCATACTCAATACATCCAAAATAGAGTAATAACTATAACAGAATCAATGAAAGACTGTCACCAATTTGGGCATTCAATCGGTGTGCAAAAGACACAAACTCTTAAAATCAAAAAGAACGGAATCAGAATAATAAATGAGAAATAAGTATTGAGAACATGAGATGAAGAGTCCTTGAAAGTGAGTCCATAGGTTTTGGGAACATTTCAATGATGGGGAAAATGAAGTTGAGTGAAGCTGTCCACTTTGGTTCAAGAGCCTGATGGCTGAGAGGTAATAACTGTTCCTGAATCTGGCAGTACAAATCCTAAAGCTCCTGTACCTTCTTCCTGATGGCAACAGTGAGAAGGGAGCATAGTTGGTGGGAGTCCCTGATGATGAATGTTGATTTCCTGCATTTATAAAGTCTCTTTATTTCCCTCTCCACAGATACTGCCTGATCTGGTGAGTTTCTCCAGTACTTTAAGTCTGTTATTCACTATAATTGAATGACAGAACAGACTCAATGGGTTGATTGGTCTAATTCTGCTCGAAGGTTTTATGGGTCCTTTGTTGTGCCAAGTGAATTAAGCTGTCGATGCCTAGCTGAACTAATCCCTTCTATCTGTACATGGGCCATATCTCTCCAATCCCTGCATATTCATGTGCCTCTGAGCCTCTGAAAGACCTTTATCATATTTTCCTCCAGCACCAGCCTGAGCAGCACATTCCAGGCATCCACAACTCTCTGTGTAAAAAAAACTTGCACAGGACATCTCTTTTGAACATTCCTTCTCTCATCTTAAGTACACGTCCTCTAGTATTAGATATTTGATCCTGGGATAAGCTACTCAAAATGTTATAAGCATCTATTGTCTCCCCTCAGCCTCTACTGCTCCAGAGAAAGCAGCCCTAGCTTGTCCAAACTCTCCATATAGTACGTGCCCTCTAATCCAAGAAGCACCCCAGTGAACCTCTTCTGCATCCTCCCCAAAGCCTCTACATCCATCCTATAATGGATGGTCAGAACTGAATGTAGCACTCAGCAATATTTTTGAAGGGAATGGCATACATACAATATCATGCAAATAGTGCAGGCTAGCAGTATGCAGGTTGGTCAATAGCTCAGGTGTGCTGCATTTAAAATGTTACATTGAGGCTCTATCTATTGTGATAGCCCTTAGGAAACCATTTAATCTCTCAGTTGATGCCACCAAATCGAAAGTGATTGGGTCATTATTTGGGAGCTTGCTGTTCTGTACGTCGTATCCCCCGTTCCTACTTTGCAATTCTGGTTTGACTTCAAAGGACCAGATTTTCTGAATTTATTGAAGACTGAGATAGAGCTTTGGACCACTGGAGAGTTGACCGCTATTGGGTAGGCAGCTGAAGCCAAGCCAACATAATCAAATCTTGATCAACATAATCAACCTCCCTCCCCAAGTCCACGCATACTCTCTTCGTCACTTCCCCCCAGGTCATTAGATGGAAGATGAGTCCTGAAGAAGGGTCTTGGCCTGAAATGTCAACGATCTATTCACTGCCATAGATGCTGCCTGATCTGCTGAGTTCCTCCAGCATTTTGTGTGTGTTACAGAAGATACAAATGCTGAAAACATGGATCAAGGACAGCTTCTACCTTGCTGTTATAAGACACTGGACGGTCCCCTTGTCCCATAAGCTAGACTCTTGACCTCACAAGCTACCTCACATGACTGCATCATATACCTACACTCCACTTTCTCTATATGTGTAACACCATATTCGGCATTCTGTTATTCCTGTTATTACGACACTTCACCTGTGAGTCGGTAGGTGTGGTATACTGTGTCTGGTGCTGCCAGTGCGGCCTTTTATATATTGGTGAGACCCAACGCAGACTGGGAGACCGTTTCGCTGAATACCTATGCTCGGTCCGCCAGAGAAAGCAGGATCTCCCAATGACCACACATTTTAATTCTACATCCCATTCCCATTCTGATATGTCTATCCATGGCCTCCCCTATTGTCAAAATGAATCCAAACTCAGGTTGGAGGAACACCACCTTATATACCGGCTGGGTAGTCTCCAACCTGATGGCATGAACATTGATTTCTCTAACTTCTGTTAATGCCCCTCCTCCCCCATCCCTGATTTATTTATTTCCCCCCCCCCACCTTTTTGTTCTTTCTCTGCCCTTCACTCTGCCTGTTCTCCATCTCCCTCTGGTGCTCCCCTCCCCCTTTCTTTCTCCCTAGGCCTCCTGTCCCATGATCCTTTCCCTTCTCCAGCTCTGTATCCCTTTTGCCAATCACCTTTCCAGCTCTCAGCTTCACCCCACCCCCTCCGGTCTTCTCTTATCATTTCAGATTTCTCCCTTCCCCTCCTACTTACTATCTTTCCTTTCAGTTAGTCCTGATGAAGGGTCTCGGCCTGAAATGTCAACAGTGCTTCTCCCTATAGATGCTGCCTGGCCTGGTGCGTTCCACCAGCATTTTGTGTGTGATGCTTGAATTTCCAGCATCTGCAGATTTCCTCATGTTTTCTGTTATTGCTTCTCCTTTGTACTACCTCAATGTATTGATGTGATGAAAGGACCTTTATAGATGACATGCAAAACTAAGCTTCTCATTGTGCTCATGACAATAATAAACCAATTTGCTAATTTTTAGATCAGTGTGGCCATGATTTTACGGAGCAAGTTTGAGCGGGGCCTGAATGATCTGCAGTTGATCTTATTCATTATGTCCTAGCGTTTGTAGATTGCAGAGGGCCTCAGAACATTGTGACATAGTGACAAGCCCTTTGAAAATGCAATACCTCCTTGTCACCATCATCAGCTGCGTGATGGAAGCAGTAGCTTGACGTCAGGGCCGATGTACCAGCATCCACTCACCACCTACTCCAGCGATGATGATGATGCTGTTTAATTTACTTTCCTCTTACAAAAGCCAGAATTGTACAATCCAATTAACACATGGAAATTGGTTTCTGGGACCAATTAAGTGGTAAAGTTGGCTTGCTATGCAGCTCTGTCAGGAAGTTGTTAAGTTGCCTTTGCCAGTGCAAGTGGAGAGGATGGAATCTGGTGATGAGTCGAGGCCTTCTGTCTGTGGGCCGGGCAAAATGTGTCAGATTCGAGCCAGTTCATAATGTATAAATGCCCCCAGCTTCTAAAAACTGGCAGTTCTAATTGAACTGAATCTCATTTGGACCTGTTATATGACACCAGTGCAGGAAAACTTTAGCCTAGCACAGCTCCTTCTGATTGTGAGGAAATGCAAAGAGAACCTTTACTTACTTTAACACTTCATGTGCCAAGCATCGAAGTACTCGTGAGACTGTATAGAAGGATTTCAACTCAGCGCTCAGCTTTGATCAGATAATCTATCTTCCCTACCTGACCATTTCATCCTATCAGAAACATTTCCTTGGTTCCACCCTTTTCCAACCCCAGCCTCAACCCCAGTTCCTGGCTTTCTCCCCATAAATCTTTGATGCCAAGTCCAATCAAAAACCTATCAATCTCTGCCTTACGTGCACCCAGTAACCTGGCCTGCACAGCTGTATGTGGCAACAAATTCCACAAATTTACCACCCTTTCGCTAAAGAATTTTATCCACATCTCTGTGTTGAAAGGCGCCTCTCTATCCTGAGGCTGTGCCCTCTTGTCCTTGTCTCTCCCTCCATGGGAAATATACTTTCCATATCTACACTGTCTAGGTATTTCAACATTCAAAAGGTTCCAGTGAGATCCCCCTCATCCTTCTGTATTCCAGTGAGTACAGACCGACAGCCATCAAATGTTCCTCGTATGATAACCCTTTCATTCCTGGAATCATCCTTGTGAACCTCATCTGGACTCTCTCCAAAGCCAGCTCATGTTTTCTAAGATGTGGGGCCCAAAACTGTTCACAATACTCAAGATGAGGCCTCACCGGTGCCTTATAAAGCCTCAGCATCACATCCCTGCTCTTGTATTCTAGATTTCTTGAAATGAATGCTAACGTGGCATTTGCCTTCCTCACCACCAACTCAACCTGCAAGTTAACCTTTATGTTGTTCTGCACAAGGGTTTCCAAGTCCCTTTGCATCTCAGAGTTTTGGATTTTCTCCCCGTTTAGAAAATTGTCTGCACATTTTTTTCTACTACCAAAGTGCATGACCATGCATTTTCCAATATTGTATTTTATGTGCACAGGTACTTGGCGATTAAAGTCTGATTCGGATTTGCCACTTTCTTGCCCATTCTCCTAATCTGTCAAATCCTTCTACATCCTACCTGTTTCCTCAACATTGCCTACCCCTCCACCAATCTTCATATCATCTGCAAACTTGGCAGCAAAGCCATGCATTCCAACATCTAAATCATTTATATACAGCATCAAAAGAAGTGGTCCCACCAGCGACCCCTGCGGAACACTGGCAGCCAACCAGAAAATGATCCTTTTATTCCCACTCTCTGCCTCCTACCAATCGGCCAATGCTCTACCCATGTTAGTAACTTTCCTGCGTAGGGAGTTAGGTGCGAAGCTGAACAGCAGGACCTCCAGGGTAACAATCTCAGGATTGCTACCTGTGCCACGTGTGAGTGAGGCAAGGAACAGAAAGATTATCAAGATTACTACGTGGCTGAGAGGATGGTGCAGGAGGGAGGGCTTCAGGTTTGCAGATAATTGGGCTTTGTTCCAGGGAAGGTGGGATCTGTTCCGAAGGGACGGTTTACACCTGAACTGGAGCGGTACTAACATTCTTGCAGGGAAGTTTGCTAGTGCTTCTTGGGGAGGGGGGTTAAACTAAATTTGCAGAGGGCGAGGATCCAGAATGTGAGAGAGGATAGCGAGATGAAGAATAAAGGACAGGTGGGGACTACACGGTTCCGGAATATTAAGTGTGTAGTAGAGAAAGGTGAGGCAGAACAAGTGATAAGGAGGACACATGTACAGAGGGATGGTCTGACGGAACATGGAGTTAAATATGTTGAAAGAATAAGTAAATTTAGAAAGGACAACAAAATTCTAGGGGCGTATAGCCCGATGGGAGTTCGGGGAGCTGGGTTAAGCACAATAGTCAACGATTCAAACTCACAGAGGAGAAATGGGCTAAAAATTCTATATCTGAATGCACAGGAAGTTGCATTGGAAATTGTGGATGCATTGGTAATCATTTTCCAATGTTCCTTAGATTCAGGATCAGTTCCTGAGGATTGGAGAATGGCTAATGTTATCCCACTTTTTAAGAAAGGAGGGAGGGAGGAAACAGAGAACTATCGACCTGTCAGCCTGACATCGGTGGTGGGGAAGATGCTAGAGTCCATTATTAAGGATGAAATAGTGGCATATCTAGATAGCAGTGATAGGATCAGGCTGAGCCAACATGGATTTACCAAGGGTAAATCATGCTTGCCTAATCTGTTGGGAGTTTTTCAAGGATGTAACCAGGAAGTTAGACGGGGGAGATCCAGTGGATGTAGAGTACCTTGATTTTCAGAAGGCATTTGATAAAGTTCCACATAGGAGATTGGTGGGTAAAATCAAAGCTCAGGGCATCAGGGGGGAAGTCATTGACATGGATAGAAAACTGGTTGGCAGATAGAAAGCAAAGGGTAGCGGAGAATGGGTGTTTCTCGGAATGGCAGGTGGTGACTAGTGGGGTGCCACAGGGCTCGGTATTGGGATCACAGCTGTTTACAATTTACGTCAACGATTTGGATGAAGGCATTGAAAATAACATCAGCAAATTTGCTGATGATACTAAGCTGGGTGGCAGTGTGACATGTGATGAGGATGTTAGGAGAATTCAGGGTGACTTGGATAGGCTGGGTGAGTGGGCAGATACTTGGCAGATGACATTTAATGTGAATAAGTGTGAGGTTATCCACTTTGGGAATAAGAACAGGAAGGCAGATTATTATCTGAACAGTGTAGTTAGGTAAGGGAGAAATACAAAGAGATCAAGGAGTCCTTGTTCATCAGTCACTGAAGGTGAATGAGCAAGTGCAGCAGGCAGTGAAGAAGGCTAATGGAATGTTGGCCTTTATTACAAAGGGAATTGAGTACAAGAGCAAGGAAATCCTTTTGCATTTGTACAGAGCCCTGGTGAGACCACACCTGGAGTATTGTGTACAGTTTTGGTCTCCAGGGTTAAGGAAGGCCATCCTGGCTGTAGAGGAAGTGCAGCGTAGATTCACGAGGTTAATTCCTGGGATGTCTGGACTGTCTTACGCAGAGAGGTTAGAGAGACTGGGTTTGTACACGCTGGAATTAAGGAGATTGAGAGGGGATCTGATTGAAACATATAAGATTATTAAGGGATTGGACAAGATAGACTGGGAGAGTCCAGCACCAGAGGGCATGGTTTGAGAATAAGGGGTTGGTCATTTAGGACAGAGTTAAGGAAGAACTTCTTCTCCCAGAGAGATGTGGGGGTCTGGAATGCACTGCCTTAGAAGGTAGTGGAGGCCAATTCTCCGGATGCTTTCAAGAAGGAGCTAGATAGGTATCTTATGGATAGGGGAATCAAGGGATATGGGGACAAGGCAGGAACCGGGTATTAATAGTAGTTGATCAGCCATGATCTCAAAATGGTAGTGCAGGCTCGAGGGGCCGAATGGTCTACTTCTGCACCTATTGTCTATTGAAAGTCCAAATATTCAACATCCACTGCATCCTCTTTATCTATCCTTCTTGTAATCTCCTCAAAGAATTCCTACAGGTTGATCAGGCAGCATTTTCCCCGAAGGAAACCATGCTGACTTTGTATTATCTTGTCCTGTGTCACCAAGTATTCCATCATTTCATCCTTAAAAATTGACTATAACATCTTCCCAACCATTGAGATTAGGCTAACTGGTCTATAATTTTCCCTCTGCTGCCTTCCTCCTTCCTTAAAGAGTGGAGTGACATTTGAAATGCCTACAGTCCTTTGGCACCATGCCAGAGTCCAATGATTTTTGAAAAAACATTTCTAATGCCACCACAATCTCTAACGCAACCTCTTTCAGAACCCAAGGGTGCAGTTCATCTGTTCAGGGTGACTTGCTTACCATTATGTCGCTTTTTGAGTACTTTATCTTTTGTAATAGTAACACTTCTCTTCCTTCATACACTACAACATCAAGTATACTGCTGGTATGCTAACACCTGCTTCATGCACTTTCCTGCCCAATTACCATGTGGCAGAAATTTTATCTAGCAGAAGGGACTGACCAGCTATCTGCCTTTACTCTAGATCAATTTATATTTTGTTACAAAGAGTTTTTACATGTTGGGACTGTTAGGTCATGTTCTTGAGTTAGGGTATATAGCAAATATTTACTTCACCAGCAACCAACCTGCAGATGTGAACAAGAACTGTAGATTGAATTTAAAATCCAGTCCTGAGCAGTGACTTTCCTGGAGCTGTGCACTGGAGCCGATGGCAAACCAGGCAATGCTGTTTGATATTCGTTTTGGATGTCTGGAGTTTGAGTGCAAGGAAGGAAGTGTGTGAGAACTACATATAATTCAAAGGAAGTGTTGTAGATCCATTGCAGCCAAAGAATTGTCCTGTTGCTACCTTTGATCTTTAGCATATAAAAATGTCATGCAATATTAGGTCATGAGTCTCTTCCTCTAGGAGTATCTAGTTTTGTAGAATACAGCACTTCTGTACCCACTAACTTCAGTGCCTCTGAGGTAACTTTGTTCATATTAGAACACCACTATTCACTGGCAGCCAACCAGGAAAGGATCCTTTTATTCCCACTTGCTGCCTCCTACCAATTAGCCAATGCACTAAACATGTTAGTAACTTTCTTGTAATACCATGGGCTCTACTATGAGAGAGGCTAGAAGCATAACTGGTGGTGACGTTTAGAAAGAAAGTGGATAAAGACCTGACAAAGAACAGGTGGATTTCAGATTAATTAGATAACTCCTTGGAAGTGACTTATGTATCTTCCTTGATGCAGGAAGATTGTTTCCGATGTCGGGGAAGTCCAGAATGAGGGGTCACAGTTTAAGGATAAAGTGGAAGCCTTTTAGGACCGAGATGAGGAAAAACTTCTTCACACAGAGAGTGGTGAATCTGCGGAATTCTCTGCCACAGGAAGCAGTAGAGGCCGGTTCATTGGCTATATTTAAGAAGTTAGATATGGCCCTTGTCGATCAAGGGATCAGGGGGTATAGAGAGAAAGCAGGTACAGGGTTCTGAGTTGGATGATCAGCCATGATCATACTGAATGGCGGTGCAGGCTCAAAGGGCTGAATGGCCCACTCCTGCACCTATTTTCTATGTTTCTAAGTGCTGTCACAGGTAGGGTGGGTTGAATGGCCTCTTATAATTCAGCAACAGAAAGCAATATCCTCACCTATCTTTATTTGAATAAACAAAGAGAAAGTTCCACTTTGTCTTCTGGACACTGGGTGGTCAAATCCAAACCATATAAGAAACATAATTGGAATCCATGTATAATGCTAAGAACATGATGAATCAGCAGATGATTCAGAGTAGAAATAGACACTCGCTCTTCAAATGAAAATCAATTGAGCTACCAGTGCTAAAAGCATGGAGCAAGTCTGAAAGGACCTGTGCAAAAAAAGAGTTATTGTTTAATTAAATCAATATTCCTAAATCTGGAATCTTAACAGTTTCTCTCTCCACAGATGCTACCTGGACTGCAGAGAGTTTCCAGCATTATTTTGAGCAGCAAACACAAAATCCAAGAGGAACTCAGCAGGTTAGGCAGCAGCTATGGTGCGGCATAAAGAGTCAATATTTTTGGCCAAAACCCTTCATCAGGGCTATAAAAAAAAAAGAAAAAGAAGATGGAGGGGCGTGTAAGTGGTACAAGCTGGCAAGTGACAGGTGAAGCCGGGTGAAATTGAGGGTAAGATGAAATGAGGAGCTGGGAGGTGATAGATGGAAAAGGTAAAGGGCTGAAGATGAAGGAATGTGATAGGAGAGAAGAGTGGACCATGAGAGAAAGGGAAGGAGGTGGGGCACCAAATGAGGTGATGGGCCAGTGAAGAGAAGAGGTAAGGGGGGCAGGGGGAGCAGAATGGGGAATAGAAAAGAGAGAAAAGGATAGAGAGAAATTGCTTGAAGTTAAAGAAATCTATGTTAACGTTATCAGAATGTAGGCTACATACATGGAATACGAGATGTTGATCCTCCAAACTGAGAGTGGCCTAATCATGGCAGTAGACAAGGCCTTGGACTGGCATGGTGCAATGGGAATAGGAAGGAGAATTAAAGTGAGTGGTCACATTGAAATCCCAGCTGCTGTGGTGGATGAAGTGAAGGTGCTTGATGAAACAGTTCCCAATCTATGTTGGGTCTCATCAATGTAGAGGAGGCCACATTGAGAGCAACAGATACACTAGATGACTTTGACAGACTCGCTGGTGAAGTGTTGTCTCAGTTGGAGGAAAATTTGGGGCCATGAATGGTAGTGAGGGTGGAGGGGAAGGGGCATGCCTTGCATTGGTCATATTTTAGAATTTACTGTTTTTATATGTGCATCACATCTATTTTGAGATACAGCACAGAATAGGCCCTTCCAGCTTTCTGAGACAGAACACCCAGAAATCCCTCAATTTAACCCTAGCCTAATCAATGGATGATTTACAGTGGCCAATTAACCTACTGACTGGTACATCCTGCGACTGTGGGAGAAGCACCTGGAGCAAATCCAAGGAGTCACAAGGAGAACGTACAAATTCCAAACAGGCAGTGGTGGGAAATGAATCCGGGTTGCCTGTACTGTAAAGCGTTTTGCTAACTATTACGCTACCATGCCACCAGAAGACACTCACTAGTTTACTTCCTGGTGCATTTTAATAGTTCTCAAACCACCAAAGTTTCTTTCAGAGGATTACATTGTCCTAAACTGGAGCATGAAGCTTTGGTATTACAACAAATACAATACGTCATTCCTCAAAGTGTGAATGTTAGAATTGGCTGCCAGTTCCACTCCACTCTGTGTTGTGACAATCCATTATCAAACCTGAAATCCCAAAGGTTTGGCAACAGGATCACCGGATCATGAAAATTACTGGTCCCCATGCTCCCCCAAAAACTCACTGGGATCCTGTTTCCTAAGCTTCCCAAGACTCACTGGGAATACAATATGGTTCATGCATTTGCCTCAAAAAATATTGGGGAAATTATAACATCCAGTAGTCCAGAAAATCCACAAGGCCACCACTACTGAACACTGGTAATTGGAATCCTGGATCTGAACATGCAGTGGAAAGAACAATGCATTCACAATATTCACACGTGCATTTAGCACTGGAGATCAAATGTCTTCCACCTTTCACTACAAACTCTCCTGTGATTATCCTGCCGCTGCCATCCCATTCACAGGTGATAGGAGCAGCGGATGGTGGAAAAAACAGGAAGGGAGTTGGTCAAATTGTATGATTATTTCAAGGTGTCAGCATAGATGGGAGGGTCCAAGTGGCCACTTAACTCATAACCTTCATGACTTGCTCTACTAATCCCCCGATCCCAAGTAGAAAATAACCATAGATGTTAACTCAGCAACCACTTCATTAAGTACCTCTGGTACCTAATAGTTTGTATGTTCATGGTCTTCTGTTGTTCTAGTCCATTCACTTCAAAGTTTGATGCATTGTGCATTCAAAGGTGTTCTTCTGCACACCACTGTTGTAACATGTGGCTACTTGAGTTAATGTCACGTAAAGCCTGACCATACTTTTCTGGCCTCTCTCATTAACAAAGCATTTTCACCATGGAACTGCTGCTCACCTGATGTTTCCTATCTTTCACATTATTCTTTCTAAATTCTAGTGACTATATGTGAGAAAACTACAGGAGATCGGCAGCTTCTGAAATGCTCAAACCACCTCGTCTGACGGCAACAATCATTCCATTGTCAAAGTCACATAGATCACATTCCTTCCCCGTTTTGATGTTTGGTCAGATCAACAACCGAACCTCTTGACTATGTCTGCATGCTTTTTTGCATTGATATGCTGGCCCCTGGTTGGCTGATTAGATATGTGTTTTACTGAGCAGATGTACAGGTGTACCTAATAAAGTGGCTACTGAGTGTTTCTATGGTAACATTGTGGTCATGAGTTGCCGGATTATTTGGAAATCCTTTCTTTAATGGGTGGCCAAGCCTGCATGTAATGCTCCCATGTTTCTTTATATTGCAGTCTGTGGGCTCAAAGATTTGTTTATCAGCTGCTATTCTTGCAATGCCTCCGGGGTGTACAGGAGATTGAAGCTTATGGAGGAAAGAAGCTGTCTTCTGTAGTAGTGCTTTGGTGATTTATGATAAAGGCAGACCCTTAGGTAAAAACAAGAGTCAACTTGTACTCATTCCATGCTTATTACATTCCATTAACTTTAGCGCCCAGGATCACCTGAGTATTGAAGACCTTTCCTGTATTCAGGAAGATGGAAGAGGTAGGTGGCAGTTTCCTGATCTTATTTACTATCAACTTTACTTTGAAGATAGGCGGAGGGGCAGCTAGGTTGAGGAAACAGCCAGTCTACAGAAGGACTTGGACAGATAAGGAGAAGAGGCAGATGGAATATAGTGAAGGGAAATGAATTCATCAGAGTGATCCCAGGAATGAAAAGATAATGTATGAGGAGCATTTTATAGCTCTGGGCCTGGAATTACTGAAGGTTGGAAAAATGGGGGGAGGGGGAAAATCTCAGTGAAACCTATTGAAATTTGAAAGACCTAGATAAAGTGGATGTCGAGAGGATGTTTCCTATAGTGGGAGTCTAGAAGCAGACAGCACAGAAATAGAAAGGCTCCATTTAGAACAAAGATCAGGAGGAATTTCTTTAGCCAAAGGGTGATGAATCTGTGGAATTCATTGGCACAGATGTCTGTGGTTGGTTGACAAGTGATTGGGAATATTTAAAGCAGAGGCTGATATTATCTTGATTAGTAAGGGTGTCAAAGATTATGGGGAGAAGGGAGTAAAATGGGGTTGAGTGGGATAATAACTCAGCCATGATTGAATGATGGAACAGACTAGATGGACAGAATGCCCTAATTCTTCTTTGATATCTTATTGTCTTGAGGTTTTATGGCTCAATTAGGAAATTGACCAGGCTAAGCACAGACAAGAAATCCAACCTGATTCAATTCTTTGTAATGCAAGGAATAAGAGGTATTAATGTCCAGTATCTTCTTAAATAACTTCTCAATAGTTGAGTATTGCTGGCAAGAATAACATTCATTGGCCATCCTTAATAACCTTTTGAAACTGAGCTAAAGTTATCAAGCACTAGATCCTTTATCAGGCCATTATGTCAGAGCATCTGAAGTTACCAAAAGCCAGACCAGGTAAAACATTGAAACACAGAAATGAGAAGCAAACTATTCAATAGGATCACAGAGGATCATTCAACTTCCATCTCTTTTCCCAATTTCTTCCCACATCTGTTCATCCCTCTAGTTACTAAAACAACACCCAACTCAAATGATCTTGTTACTGCAGTAGAGAATTCCTTGGGGTCACAATCAAAGCAAGAAGGAAGAGTTTCTACGGAGACACATGAAACATAGTGTCACTCAACTCTTAGTCCAGATGCAGAGCTTTAATCCGAAATGTTGACTATTTCTTCCTCCCTACAGATGCTGCTTAAACTGCCCAGTTCCTCCAGCAGATAGTACATTGCTAGGGTTTCTATAAATACATTAATAGGAAGAAGGCAGCTCAGGTAAGTATGGAACTTCTAAAGAATGAGACTTTTAAAGAAAAAATGAAGTGGTGGATGGTTCAAATGATATTCTTTTGTGTTGGTCTTCACTTAGACGTTGCAAACATCATCACAATAATTGAAAAGACTAATTTCAAATAACATTGAAGAAATTGTAAATATCCCAATCACAAACAAAGGACAGTGCATTTTGTGAAGCTCACAGGATTAAAGACAGACAGGTTGCTCGGACTCAATGGTCTGAACTTGAGGGTTTTAAAGGAAGTGTCTCCAGTGCTCTTGGACTCATTGGTTGCAATTTATCAAAACTCACCAAATTTAAGGAAGGCACGAGAGTATTGGAAAACAGCTGATGTGACTCTCTACTTAAAGAAATTAAGAAGATTAAATGAGGGGGATTAATGGCCAATTAGTTTAACATCTACTGGCAAGATGCAAGAGTCAAAAATCAAAAAGAAAATAACTATTTATAGAAGCTGAAGATAGTTAAACTAAGTTAATGTGGTAAACTGTGTTTAACAATCTGCTTGAATTATCTGTTAATGTAACATGAGAATTAATAGAAAGGAACCTGTAGATGTAGTGTACTTAGATTTCTAAAAGGCATTTGACAAAGTGCCACACCAGGGGTTGTGATGGATACTCACTTTCCAGGGCACGAGAGGTTTATTGGTGACCTCAGCTTTCTAGAACAGTAGCATGACTTTTCCAAAGGGTCTCAGTTACTTGTGACTAGGTTGAACTTCTAACCAGTATTCCTTGCTTAGCTTCTTGTTGTAAGCAAGGGAGGCCTTGTAGGCTCACATTTAATCAATGTAAAACAATGGAGTTGCATTAATTGTTATGTTAATTATCCTGCATCAAACCTGAGAACACTAGTTATGTTATTTGCACCATTATGACTGAGCTCAAGGAAGCTTGCACACCAGACTGATTTGTCACCTAGCTCATCAACCATGGTCAACCTATAGCTGAGATATTTGTACACTCAGTCAGCCCTCACTGCATTAATTTTGGTGTCAGGGATCTCGGTCCCCAGAGCTTTTAGACCATCTGCGTGAATTACTTTGCCCCAGCAAAGGTATCTGAAAAACATTACATGCAGATAATGTCAACTAGTGATAGATAAATGTTAGAAAGCACTGGGGATTGTTAGGAATAACAAAGAGAATGAGAGAAAGATGGGGTGACAGAAAGAAGAACTAGAATGCATTCCTCAACCTTTGGTTTCTACAACGGATGAGTTGTTCATCTGAGACACTTTGGTATTCTCTTCTAGTTTGTAAGAATTGTTCCTGTGTTTGTAGCTTATTACTCTTTTGTAATTTGGAAATCCTTTATAAATCAGAAATCCTCTGTGAGTTTTAAGTGTGGGTTAAGAACTATTTGTCTAAATTTAAACATGTATCATTAACAATAACATGACTGTGTTTAAGCTACTTTGTTAGCTTGAAGCATCTCCTCTTTGATAGTTCCTTGGGGCTAGGCTCATCACTCAAGTAGTGGGTATTGGCAGATAGACCTCATTGCAGAGAATAGAAAGGGAGGTATGATAGTCTCTGAAGAGTAGAGTGACACTGTATAACCTCCCTATAGGGATAATACTCATATATACAGTACTTATTTCAGACAAGTCTTAAAATCTCTTTTTGAGTTTATGGTTTTGTGGGCAGTGAACCCAATACCAGCACAGGGCTTGGAAGAGGGCAAGGAGTCCAACATCAACAATATTTTCAAGCCATCTGACAGTAGACTTCTCACAGACAATGTATCAGGAAATAATGTAGTAATGTGTACAATTTTTAATTAACTCTTTAATTGTTATAAAGGGAAAAATACTATATATAGTATGGTAAAGTAAAGTAAGTTAAATTCATTTAATTTTAAAATACTCATATGAAGCAATTATACCCCACATTCACCAAATTCATGCTTTAGAATTAGTGAATTAGCAAAGCAGCAATTATGACTGAATGCACAACATTGTGATATCTTGTTAAACAAAGCATATGATTTGCAGGACACCTTACACTGCAGTTATTAAGTGAAAATCCAAAAGGATGTTAGTTCAAATGATTCGCATTTATACATTAGTAGGATGTTACAAACAGCATGTCCTGCCTAGGGTCACTGAATCATTGATGGAAACTATTACGTTAACGTGGCAGCCGTCAGTTTCACAGTATAATGACGTTGATTATTTTGTCATCAACAGCCACTGCCAAGATCTGGGACTTTATCTCCTGTTTGAAATCATCAATTGTCACAATCTGTGGAAACCAGGGGCTCTTCAGTGAAGACAACAAGATATCTATCTGTCACAGCCATACCACGTATTGTGAGCACTGCACATGGACGCACTGTTCTTTATATTTTTCAGTAATTTAACAATTGAAGACACATTGTTTCTGTGGCTAGAGGCAAATGCAAATAAAACAGGTTTCTCACTGTGACAGATCAGATTACCTTCAGACAAGCCAACACTGCCTTTTGCAAGCTAGGATCCAGAAATCCCCTGGAGGATTTTGACAGTGGCAGGGTTTTGCTGCTGTCATTTGTGCAGTGATCCTGGGAGCATGCTGCAATGTGGCGATGGAAGTCAGTGTTTGCAAGGATCAACAGTGATAAGAAAACCAAAGCTAAGAGGGCAATTACCACTCAGTTGGTTCATTTAACTCAATAAGAGACCCTGGAGCCTTTGCAGGAGTGATAGCTCTCATTATCTGTTAGTGGCATCACAGGAGAGATGAGTAGGAACTTGGGCTTTTAGAGGCATTTGAGCAGCAGAGTCGAGCTGCTGCCCCATAGTACCAAAAATCCTGACCTCCAGTGCTGTCCGTGTGGAGTTTGCATGCTCTCTGTGTGTTTCCTCATCGTGCACCTGTTTCCCCTCAAAATGCCAAAAAAACGTGCAGGCTGATAGGTTAATTGGCAATTGTAAGTTGTCCTGGTGCATGGGTAAGTGACAGAGTCTACAGGAGAGTGATGAGAATGTGGGGAGATTAAAATATTATCAGAAAACTGTAAATGAATGGCTGATGGGTGGCACTAAGTGGATGGGTCAAAGGGCCTGTTTCAGTGTTTACCATTCCATGAATTTAAAAACAAAGCTTTATGAACGGAATTCCAGCAAGTTGGGACCAAGCAGATGTAAACATGGAAACCATAGCTGAGTCTACACAGGAGACACAAACTGAAGGACGGCTTGGGGGGGGGGGGATCTTCAAATCAAAGCATAAAATTGGAAATGATGTGAGGGGGCTCCCGTCAGGAATTATAGAGGAGTCTTGATGCAAATGCAGACCAGCGGAGACACTTTAGCAGACAGCAATCTCTTTAAGAGTGAACTGCAAAAATAACAAGTCGTGTGGGGCCACAGAACAAGGGAGAACAGATATTAATGTAACGAGGCAACAGATAACCAAAGGCTCGGAGCAAAGAGCTGAGGCCGGTTGCTTCAGAAGATGAACAAAGACTGTGGATGAGATTTGGGTTTAAATAGGCTGCAGGTGATAAATTGGAAATGAGTGTCAGGTGACTCCTGTATGCTGGGTGGAGACAGTGAGGTGCCAATCTTTTCAGGCCTGACCGGGATCCCCCTCCTTCAGGGCTGTCACCCAACTCTCCAGGATGATCTAACTGAGTCTGCTGGAACTCCTAGATGAGCAATGGAACCAGGATGGAACTCGATGAAACCCAAGACCTCCCTTTCCAGCTGTACCCTGCCCAGCCAACCAGGGACTGCACCCGCTGTCCATGACAACGTGAGTCCGTCAACCTGCAGAACACGTATACTGGATCACTTTCCAACATCCAACTTTCCAACACTTTCCAGGGGTGCAGGCTCAGGTTGGTTGAGTGAACCATGGACAACCAGATTGAGGTAGGACATGTGGAAGGTAGGTGCTACCTTGAGGGATGGTGGCAGCTGGAGAGAACAAGTGTTTGTTTTGATGTTCTGGGTGACCTTAAAAGGCCTGATGAATATCTCCAGTGGTTGGCCTGCTGATAGTAGGTGGAAGCCAGGATGCCCCTCCTTGCCCTCTACCAAGCATTCTGGCAGTGGTAAATCAGAACCCTGGTGGACAGGACCTCTACTATTGCTAACTCCGCAGAAAATAACAGGGGTTACAGGTGGGAAGTGCTTCAAAGGGTGATATACATGTGGCAGAGGAGGTATGCAGCACTTAGCAAGTACTTCTTCCATGTGAAGGATTAGAGGTGGTAGTGTATCACAGAAACTTCTCCACTCATTCTAACTGACCATTGGACTGAGGATGATAGCCAGAGGACAAAGTCATTAAGCTGCAGAAGGATCACTAGAGGTAGGAGACAGATTGTGGGCCATGGTCCAACACAGTGTCCTGAGGGAAACCATGGTGGAGACCTTCATTCAAAGCACACACACAATGGTGGAGGAACTCAGCAGACCAGGCAGCATATTTGTAAAAGAATATAATGGTCATTTCGGACCAAAGCCCTTCAGCAGGACAGTACTGATGATGGGTCTCGGACCAAAGCATCAACTGCTTACTCATTTCCATAGATTCTGCCTGGCCTATTGCATTTCTCCAGCATTTTTTGTGTGTTGCTTGGATGTCCAGCATCTACAGATTTTCTCTTGAGGTGAACTACATGTTGGAAAACAAGGTCCATCATCTGATTGGCTGATGGAAGTTCGGGGAAGACAATGAAGTGAGCCACCTTGGACATTTCACTCCTGCTCCATTCCCTGCTATCTAAACCCCTATGGACATTTTGTGATAGCAGTGGACATATCCGACGTGGGCGCCAAGGCCAACCTCTCCCAGCAAGGACCAACTGGGCAGACACACCCCTGTGCTGTTTCTCACACAAGTTCAGTGCTATACAGCAGTGTAATGGAGTAGGAGACAGGGAGCTACTCAGCATTAAATGGGAGGAATGGAGACTTTGGCTGATAGGAGGTACCAATACCTTCCTGTTCTGGACTGACCACCAAGACCTGCCACCTTCAAGCAACTCAACTTCACTATCTCCTACCAAACCTGCTCCAAGAACACTAAGGTGGATGCCCTGTCACGACCCTTTGACCTAGCTGAAAAGGAGATCAGCCCATCTTTCCATCCTTGCAGATCCTTGCTCTAATCATCTGGGATCTTGAGAACCAGATCTGCCAGGTCCTACATCAAGAGCCTGTACCGGCCAACACACCTGCCTAATGCACGTACGTGCTGTGACCATGCGGTCTGAGGCAGTCCATCGAAATCAATCCTCACCCCTTGCCAGTCATCCAGGCGTATGACGGACCCTGTATGTCCTTCGATGCCAATTCTTGTGGCCCACTGTGATTGCAGATATGAGTGCACTGCCTGCACTCAATGTGCCCAGTCCAACCAGTGGCCTTCTAGGTCTGACACATTAACGAGAGAGGATCCAGGCAACACACACAAAATGCTGGAGGAACTCAACAGCTCAGGCAGCATCTCTGGAAAAGAGTAAACAGTCAACATTTCAGGCCTGGCATATTAACTTATTTTCCCTCTTTACAGATACTGCCTAGCCTGCTGATTATTTTCTGCTCATTTATTAAAGAATATATAGAAGATTACAGCACAGTACAGGCCTCTTAACCTATTCCAAGATCAATCTAACTTTTCCCTCCTATATAGCCCTTCATTTTTCTTTCATCCATATGCCTATCTAAGCGTCTCTTAAATGTCCCTAATGTACCTATCTCAGCCTCCACCCTGGTCGCATTCAGACAGACATACTTCATTGATCCCGAGGGAAACTGGGTTTCGTTACAGTCGCACCAACCAAGAATAGTGTAGAAATATAGCAATATAAAACCATAAATAATTAAATAATAATAAATAAATTATTTCAAGTGGAAATAAGTCCAGGACTAGCCTATTGGCTTAGGGTGTCTGACACTCCGAGGGAGGAGTTGTAAAGTTTGATGGCCACAGGCAGGAATGACTTCCTATGACGCTTAGTGTTGCATCTCGGTGGAATGAGTCTCTGGCTGAATGTACTCCTGTGCCTAACCAGTACATTATGGAGTGGATGGGAGACATTGTCCAAGATCGCATGCAACTTTGACAGCATTCTCTTTTCAGACACCACTGTCAGAGGGTCCAGTTCCACCCCAACACCACTGGCCTTATGAATGAGTTTGTTGATTCTGTTGGTGTCTGCTACCCTCAGCCATGCACCATTCCCTATGTAAGAAACTTACCTCTGACAACAGCCTTATATTTTCTTCCAGTCCTCTTAAAATTCTGTGTTATTGTGGCGCCCCATTTCCTAGCGTATCCGAACCGACTCACAATTAGATAGCCTACGGGGGTTTGCGAGCACAGAGCTTTGGAGCCTCTACGCTATGGGGGGCCGGTTGACAGAGGCTTAAAAGTGAGGCTGAAGTTTTCGAATAAAGTTTTTTCCTTCGACTGCAGTTACCGACTCCGTGTCGTAATTTTAGCGCTGCGTGTAGCACACCGCTACAATTGGTGACCCCGACGGTCCAAACGATTTTTGGACCAGAAATGACCGACGCCGCCCCTGTTCATGCAGTTTCGTTGAAACTGCCAGGTTTCTGGACACAGCGCCCAGACCTATGGTTCCAGCAAGCCGAAGCCCAATTCCACGTTCGCCAGATCACCTCAGAAGACACCCGCTACTACTACGTGGTGAGCTCCCTCGACCAGGACACAGCGACCCAGGTCGCGGAGTTCGTACAGTCGCCCCCGGCAGACGGCAAGTACACGGAATTCAAAGCCCTGCTCCTCAGGACTTTCGGACTCTCACGGCGCGAGCGGGCTGCCCGTTTACTGCACCTGGATGGCTTGGGCGACAGACCTCCATCGGCTTTAATGAATGAGATGTTGTCTCTCGCCGACGAACACACACCCTCCCTCATGTTTGAGCAGGCATTCCTGGAGCAGCTGCCCGAGGACATACGCCTGCTGCTGTCCGACGCGGATTTCAGTGACCCCCGGAAGGTGGCAGCCTGGGCGGACTTGCTGTGGAACGCCAAAAAGGTGAGTGGGGCGTCCATCGCACGGATCTCCCAGCCCCGCTCCCGGCAGCAAACCAGTCCAGGCCCGGCCGCAGAGCCCGCCAACCCCCGGCCCAATGAACACTGGTGCTTCTACCACCAGCGGTGGGGTGCAGAAGCCCGCCGTTGTCGCCCGCCCTGCGAGTTCCCGGGAAACGCCAGGGCCAGCCGCCGCTGATGGCTACGGCGGCTGGCCATCGGGATAGCCTCCTGTATGTGTGGGATAGAAGGTCGGGATGCCGGTTTTTGGTCGATACTGGGGCTGAGATCAGCGTTTTACCTCCGACGAGTTACGACACCCGCAGCAGGGCACCGGGTCCCCCCCTGAGGGCCGTGAATGGCAGCACCGTAAGGACCTATGGCACCCGCCAGGTGCAGCTACTGTTCGGCTCCAGCCAGTTCACGTGGGACTTCACACTGGCCGCTGTAGCCCAACCGCTTCTGGGTGCGGATTTTTTGCGGGCTCACAGCCTGCTGGTCGACCTGCCCAGGAAGAGACTGGTACACGCCGAGACCTTTCAGACGTTCTCCCTGGGTGCAGCCCAGTTGCCGGCCCCTCACCTCGGCTCCATCACGCTGTCCGACAACGACTTCACCAGGGTCCTGGCGGAGTTCCCATCGGTTCTGGCACCGCAGTTCACAGCAGCCATGCCCAGGCACGGCGTACAGCACCACATCCCGACCCAGGGACCACCCCTCCATCCCGTGCTCGGCGGCTTCCCCCGGACAAGCTCCGACTGGCGAAGGAGGAGTTCCAGCGGATGGAGGAATTGGGGATCATCCGGCGGTCCGCCAGCCCATGGGCTTCCCCCCTGCACATGGTGCCCAAAGCGACGGGGGGCTGGAGACCGTGCGGCGACTACCGCAGGCTGAACGAGGCTACCACACCGGACCGCTACCCTGTGCCGCACATTCAGGACTTTGCAGCAAACCTGCACGGCGCACGGATCTTCTCCAAGGTAGATCTCATCCGGGGATACCATCAAATCCCGATGCATCCTGATGACGTCCCCAAAACGGCTCTCATCACCCCGTTTGGCCTTTTCGAGTTCCTCCGCATGCCGTTCGGCCTGAAGAATGCCGCACAGACGTTCCAGCGGTTAATGGACGCGGTGGGACGGGACCTGGACTTCGTGTTCATCTATTTGGATGACATCCTCATAGCCAGCGGCAGTCGTCAGGAGCATCTGTCCCACCTCCGTCAACTCTGCGCCCGACTGAGTGAGTACGGTCTTACAATCAACCCTGCCAAATGCCAGTTCGGACTCGATACCATTGACTTCCTAGGCCACAGAATTACTAAAGACGGGGCAACCCCTCTGCCCGCTAAGGTAGATGCTGTCCGCCACTTCCCCCGACCCACCACGATCAAAGGCCTTCAGGAATTCGTAGGTATGGTCAATTTCTACCGCCGCTTCCTCCCTTCAGCTGCCCGGATCATGCGCCCCCTGTTCGCCCTGATGTCGGGTCCGAGCAAGGACATTACCTGGGACGAGGAGTCCGCCGCCGCTTTCGTTCAAACGAAGGAAGCTTTGGCGGACGCCGCAATGCTAGTACATCCCAGAATGGACACCCCTACCGCCCTCACAGTGGACGCATCAAACACAGCAGTCGGTGGGGTGCTGGAGCAGCTCATCGCAGGTCGCTGGCAACCCCTGGCGTTTTTCAGCAAACACCTGCGGCCACCCGAGCTCAAGTACAGTGCTTTCGACCGGGAACTGTTGGCGCTCTACCTGGCAATCCGGCATTTCAGGTACTTCCTAGAAGGTCAGCCCTTCACCGCGTTCACGGACCACAAACAGCTTACCTTTGCGTTTACGAAAGCATCCGACCCCTGGTCATCCCGCCAGCAACGCCACCTCTCCTACATCTCTGAATACACGACGGATGTCCGGCACGTCTCGGGTAAGGACAATGTCGTGGCGGATGCGCTCTCTCGCCCTACCGTTCATGCCCTTTCCCCAGGGGTAGACTTTGAGGCGCTGGCAGAGGCACAGCAGGCGGATGAGGAGATTCCGAGTTACAGGACCGCAGTCTCCGGTCTGCAGCTCCAGGACCTCCCCGTGGGCCCAGGTGAGAGGACCCTACTCTGTGACGTCGCCACCGGCCAGCCCCGTCCGGTCGTCTCGACAGCATGGCGGCGCCGCGTTTTCGACTCCATTCATAACTTGGCGCATCCCTCCATCCGGACAACTGTCCGGATGGTTTCCAGCAGGTTCGTTTGGCACGGACTCCGCAAACAGGTCAGTGAATGGGCCAGAACGTGCATGCACTGCCAGACGGCCAAGGTGCAGCAGCACACCAAAGCCCCACCGCAGCAGTTCCATCCCGCCCACCGGCGTTTCGACCACATTCATGTGGATATCGTGGGCCCCCTGCCAGTGTCGCGCGGAGCGCGTTACCTCCTGACTATCGTGGACCGGTTCCACAAGATGGCCAGAGGCGGTCCCGCTCACCGACACCACCTCCGAATCTTGCGCCCGAGCCCTGATCGCCACCTGGATATCTCGCTTTGGTGTACCAGCCCACATTACCTCCGACAGAGGCGCCCAGTTCACCTCCAGCCTGTGGTCAGCTATGGCCAGCCTTTTGGGGACTCAGCTGCACCACACAACTGCCTACCACCCACAGTCGAACGGGCTAGTGGAGCGTTTCCACCGTCACCTGAAGTCGGCCCTCATGGCCCGCCTGCGAGGAGCCAACTGGGCGGACGAGCTTCCCTGGGTCTTACTCGGCATCCGCACAGCGCCCAAGGACGACCTGCACGCCTCGTCGGCCGAGTTGGTATATGGCGCGCCCCTGGTCGTCCCCGGGGAGTTCCTACCAGCCCCAAGGGGGCAAGAGGAAGAACCCGCAGCAGTCCTGGGCAGACTTCGCGAGAAGCTCGGTAACCTGGCCCCCATACCCACTTCACAGCATGGGCGGCACCCGACCTGCGTACCCTAAGACCTACAGAACTGTAAGTTTGTGTTTGTACGAAGGGGCGGGCATCGGCCACCGCTGCAGGGGCCATACGAGGGGCCGTTTATGGTGCTCCGGAACAACGGGTCCACGTTCGTGCTGGACGTTGGGGGGAAGGAGGAGGTTTTCACGGTGGACCGCCTCAAGCCGGCCCATGTGGACCTGGCGCAACCGGCCGAGTTTCCGGCGCCTCGGCGCAGAGGCCGACCTCCCAAGCAGGTTCTGGCCCAGACTGTGAACATTGGGGGGTGTATCGCCGGTTCTGGGGGGGGGGGGGGGTTATGTGGCGCCCCATTTCCTAGCGTATCCGAACTGACTCACAATTAGATAGCCTACGGGGGTTTGCGAGCACAGAGCTTTGGAGCCTCTACGCCATGGGGGGCCGGTTGACAGAGGCTTAAAAGTGAGGCTGAAGTTTTCGAATAAAGTTTTTTCCTTCGACTGCAGTTACCGACTCCGTGTCGTAATTTTAGCGCTGCGTGTAGCACACCGCTACATTATCACATTAACTGTGCACTCTATCGATGCCACTTATACACCAGTTACCCTCCTTCTCTCCAAACAGAAAAGCCATAGTTCACTCAAGTTTTCCTCATGCGCTCTAATCCAGGCAGCGTCATGGGAAATCTTCTCTGCACCCTCTGTAAAACTTCCACATCCTTCCTTATAACGAGGTGACTAACACTGAACACAAGTTGGAGGACATGTTGGGAGACATAAAATCCTCAAATCAGAAGCACACAGACATCAGAATGGAGGCCATTCTGCTCACTGTGTGCATGTTGATCCAAAGGTTTATCTTATACACACATGATTGAAGTCAACAATAACATTTTTTCTTCTGCTGGAATTTACAATTGCACCTTGTCACATTTTATGGTACAGAGTTTCGATGCCTACCAGCCCCTACAGTTCAACTAAAAAGAGATTTAAATGTGATATGAGTTACCAAGCACCTTTAATCCTCTGCCTTCTGGGATTTGAGTGGAGCTAAATCAGGAGGGGTAGTTTGATCCTCTAACATCCATGACCTTTGAAGTTGTGCCTTCAGGGCCTTTCTCTGAGGACCAGACTGCCAATTCTCTTGTAAAGAGGAAGGAAAGCAAATATTCAATGGCTGTAAATGGCCAAAATGCAAGTTCTAATCCTTCAGGGCCTAATTATCCTACTACAGAATCAAGACTATATCATCTCCAAGTTTGAATTAATTCTCTCTCTTTCTCCCTCTCCTCTCTCTCTCTCACTCAGTCCCTCTCTCTTTCAGTCTGTTCCTCATCCATTTTAATCAGAAGCAGGTTCATCTGTATTCCTGTTTTATTGAATAGTATTTTGAATTGACTTGGCCTTCCTCTCTCTGTGTGATGTTTGGTGGAAATTCAAAGGAAAATCAGTAAAATCAAACAGAAAATTGTCTGTTGCTTTTACCAAACTTTTTGCCTGTCTACTTCTGAGTTGTTTGATATTTTGGAAAGGGGGATAAATGATTACAACTCAAAGCCAGGAGTTTGGCCTTCTATTCATTCAGATATCCAGGACTGACAAGGTGTCTGAGGCACAATAGGAAGGGCATAAGAGATAATTCCTCTTCTCAAGGGGCTGAGCTCAGAGGCGTGATAAGAAATGGAAAATTAAGTATTTTCTTTCGGTGAGTGTGATCTAGAACAGACCACGGAATACAAAATAGGTCATTGGTCTATCATCAATAGATGGATCAATAGATAGATAGAAAGATATATTATTGCCCCCGAATGAAATTACAGTGTCACAGTAGCTTTGCAAGTGCACAGATATAAATATTAGAAGAGAAGTAGAAATAATAAAAAATAAGTAATCTCAAACAGTCTAACAGGAGGGTGTCATCACTTCCCCAGCTATAGGTTGACTCATTATAGAGCCTAATGGCGAGGGTATGAATTATCTCATATAGCGGTCTCTGGAGCAGCACAGTTGTCTTAGTCTACTTAGTCTATTACTAAAAGTGTTCCTAAGTGTTCAGCCAAAGTGGCACACAGAGGGTGAGAAACATTGTCCAGAATTGCCAGGATTTTCAGTTGGGTCCTTTGTTCTACCAGAGCCTCCAGTATGTCCAGTTTGACGCCTATAACAGAGCCAGCCTCTCTAATCAGTTTATTGAGCCTGTTGGCATCACCTGTGATGATGCCATTGCCCCAACACACCTCTGCAGTGAAGATTGTATTGGCATCACCAAACTAGTAGAACATGTGAAGGAGAGGCCTATGTACTCTAAAGGTCCTCCATCTCCTCAGAAAGTAGAAGCGACTCTGGCCCTTTTTGTACACAGCCTCTGTGTTGGTGTTCCACTCAAGTCAGTCATCCAGGTGCACCCCCAGGTACTTGTGGGTCCTCACCACATTCATTTTCTCACCATCAATAGTAACTGGGAGCAATGCAGAATTAGTCTTCCTAAAGTCCATCACCATCTCCTTTGTCTTTCTGATGTTGAGCTGCAGATGATTCAGCTTGCACTATTTGACAAAACCTTCCACCAGAGCCCTGTATACATACTCCCGACCTCCCTTTACACACCAACTATTGCTGAGTCACCAGAGAATTTCTGCAGTTGACATGACTCAGCCTTGTATCTGAAATCTGAGGTATACAGGAAGGGAAGCAGTACAGTTCCCTGTGGGGCCCCAGGGCTACTTACAGCCACGTCTGACACACAGCTCTGAAGCTGCACAAGGTGTGTGTAGTCCATTATCCTGGATACAACAGAAATGCCAATCTGCATTGGACGGAGCTTCTCCCCCTCCAGTGAGGGCTGTATGGTATTGAAGGCACTTGAGAAATAAAAAAAAATATGATTCTCAACAGTGCTGCCCTGTTTTTCCAAATGGGAGCAGAACATGGAATATAGAATATTGCACCTAGAACATGGAATATAGAACTGGGCATTGGTTGATCAAACACAGACCACCTCATCAGCTGTTCTAACATGAAATTACTCATCACCCAATCAAATGTAGAATCACTCATCATTAAGTACAAAGGATAAAACAAAACCTGGTCATTGCTGTTCCAACGATCTGACTCGATGTAAGATATCACAGGATATTACAGGTGCTACAGTCTGGAGCTGGAAAAGAAAACAAACTGCTAGAAGAACTCAGCGGTCGAGTGGCATCTGTAGAGATAGGCGAAACATCTGCGTTTAGCACTTCATGCAGGGTCTTGACTGACGAAAATGTCAACTATCCATCTGCCTCCATAGGTGGAAGGGTAGGTAGTGATGAGGAAGCAATGCAATTGCAGCAGAACATAGACAAGTTGGAGGGATGGGCAAAAAAGTGTCAGATGGAATGCAGTTTTGGGAAATGTATGAATGCATTTTTGTAGAAAGGAACAATAGTGCAGACTGTTATCTAAATGGGGAGAACATTCAAACATCAGAGGTGCAGAGGGGCTTAAGAGTCCTCGTGCAAGACTCCTAGAGGTTAATTCATAGGTTGAGTCTGTGGTAAAGACAAGTGCAATCCTGGCATTTATTTCAAGGGGAATAGAAAGTAAAATAAAGGAGATAATGTTGAACAAACCAGAGGAAATCTGCAGATGTTGGAAATCTGAGCAACTCTCACAAAATGCTGGAAGAACTCAGCAGGTCAGGCAGCATCGAGGAAAAGAGTACAGTTGACATTTTGGGCCGAAACTCTTCGGCAGGACTGGAGAAAAAAGCTGAAGAGCAAATTTAAAAGGTGGCGGGGGTGGGGGTGGGGAGAAGAGAGAGAAACACTAAGTGATATACATTGGAAACTTGGAGGTGGAAAGATGAAGTAAAGAGCTGGGAAGTTGATTGGTGAAAGAGACAGAAGGTCATGGAAAAAAGAAAAAGGGGAAGGAGCACTAGAGGGAGGCAATGGGTGGGCAAGGAGAAAGGGTGAGAGAGGGAAAAGGTGAAGGAGGAGATGGGAGGCATCACCACTTGTCAAAAAAATCGATGTTCATGCCATGATGTTGGACATTACCCAAAAATATAAGGTATTGTTCCTCCAACCTAAGTGTGGCCTCATCACAACAATTGAGGAGGTTGTGGGATGGACATTTCAGAATGGGAATGGGAAGTGGAATTAAAATGGGTAGATACTGGGAGATCCCACTTTTTCGGGCAGATAATTTTGAAGCTTTGTAAGGAGCCAGTCAGGCTGCACTTTAAGTATTGTCAACAGCTTTGGGCCCCTTATCTCAGGAAGGATGTATTGTCAATCAAGACAGTCCAGAGGAGGTTCACGAGGACAATTCCAGTAATGAGGGGTTACTATACGAGGATCGTTTGGCAGCTTTTGGCATGTACTTACTGGAATTTAGAAGAATGCGTGGGAACTTATTGAAACTGACCAAATTTTGAAAGGACTACCGTAAATTCCAGACTATAAGCCGCTACTTTTTTCCCACTCTTTGAACACTGCAGCAACACTGCGGCCTATACTACGGTGCAGCTACTGCATTTTTTTTCATGCCGCCAAAAACATTTTGCCTCATAACAGTAGACTTATGAATCCCATAACTGGAGAACTTACCAGCAAAGATAGAGAGGTCCGATGAAGTCTGATGTCACTATTTTCAAACGTTTTATTTATAAAGGGACACAAAAGTAGGGTTAATACATACATTCAGATAGTGTACATCGTCAACACTCAATCTAAAGCGCGGGTATAGTAATACTCATCATTAAGTGAGCTCTGCTGATGTCTAGGGGTTAATAGATTGTCCGTTGGAAATATAAAAGTCACTCTGAAAGTCTGCCGGCCTCAGCCCGTTGGAAATCGCTGGGTTTCACGTGGGGCGACCGAGAGAGAGAGATTGGGGGAGAAGAGAAAGAACTTGCCGAGTCTTGATGAATCTTCCGTGAAATCGGGGGAGCGTTGGTTCCCTCTCCCCGATGTTAGTTAAAAGCGGTTTTCTGTGATTCCAGCCACAAATTCCAATCCCGGAATCTAACACACGTGGCTTCCTTCAGAATGGCTTCCCGCTGCTGCGGGACCACTCTCTCGTGTCTTCTGGGTGCGTCTGAGGGGCTGTCCCCCCGAGACTCTCCTTTATACTTCCTCACGGGGTCACAGGGGTCAATCAGGTTGGGATGATGCAATCTCTCTCTCAACCAGCCCACCTTGCCCGAGGGCTTTTCACGTGGTCTCCATGAGACAATAGTCGCTGGCATCTTATTCTGTATCCCGGGTGGGTCGTGCAATTTGTATTGTTATGAGAGAGAGACGTGTCAAATTGTAGGTCCCACCAGGGACACAGAATAACAACAGCGACTATTGTCTCTGAATGTTTGTATTAACCCTACTTTTGTGTCCCTTGAGACTTCATCAGACTTCAACGGACCTCTCTATCTTTGCTGGTAAGTTCTCCAGTTACGGGATTCGTAACAGCACGTTTCTCTCCCTCTCTCTCCCTCTCCCCCTCTCCCCGACTGGGTCTACTGACCCCCCCACCCTTCGACGGGTGCTCTTGCGATTCTCACAAGGGAGGGGGCTGGGATCATAGCAAGACCAATAAAATTGATGAGTAATTCACAGAGGTCCAATGAAATTGTACGATAAATCAAGCGCACTTTCACAATTAAATTATTGTAAATCAGTCATTTGTACTCATCCTCATCAACATGGAAAACACTCGAAGAAAAACGTATGATGCAGCTTTTAAGTTAAAGGCGATCAATAACTTTTCCTGGTAGGCTGCAGTATATATATATTTTTTTTTACCAGTCGTTAGGAGATATTGGAATGTTGTTCGTGCACTGTTCAGTAAAAAAGTATACGCAACGTAATTTGTGTGTTACCGATACGTAGGTATATTTAAAAGTAGCTGTGTTACAGGCACTGTTCGAAAAAAAGCATTTGCAATATGTATTTGTTTATGTTACCATACGGATTTAATTAAAAGTTAAAAAATCCTCACGTGTAATATCTTTCTGTGTAAATATCTCATATTACAACGTGGGACACCTGCGGCTTAAAATCCGGTGCGGCTTGTACAAGTACAAAATTGATTTTCTTTCTAAAATTAGAGCGTGCGGCTTTTAATCAGGTGCACTCTGTAGTCCGGAATCTACGGTAGATAAGGTGGATGTGGAGAGGATATTTCCTCTGATGGGGGTATCCAGAATTAGAGGGCACAGCCTCAAAATTGAGGGGCAGCCTTTTAGAACAGAAGTAAGGAAGAATCTTCATAGCCAAAGAAATGTGAATCTGTGGAATACTCTGCTACAGAGTGTGTTGGAGGCCAAGTCCATGGGTATATTCAAAGTTGATAAATTCTTGATTGGTTGGAGCATCAAATGATATGGCGAGTAGGCGGGTGTATGGGATGAATAGGATCTGGGATCAGCCATGATAAAATGGTGGAGCGGACTCGATGGGCTGAATGGCCTAATTCTGTTCCCATGTGTTATGGTCTAATGCTGCCTAATCTGCGTGAATTCCTACTGCAGTTGGTTTCCTGCTCCCGATATAATATCAAAGAGTTTTCTTCACAAATACATCAGCTGTAATGAAAGTAGAACAGAGATAAACAAGGTGAACTTTGTGGAGGCATTGAAAATGTCATGCAAAATTGAAATTAGTGATTGGAAGCGCTGCATCAGATTTGAACAGATCGCCCAACAAAGGCCCAAGATGACGAAAAGTACATTTCAGCCTGAGGTTGCAACGAAAAGGAGTTTGGAACGAGCTGCACTGGATCATAGACCAATGTAAACAGGACAAATAAGCAGGGGTGAATTAGTGCACTTGTTAAAATACTAGGGTCTCAGTTGGAGTTCCTGGTAAATTATTTGGAATTACACATTCAAGCCTCACCAGGGCAAATGGGAAATTTAAATTCAAATCTGGAGGAAAACCAAAGCAATATTGGTAATAGTAACCACCATTCTCCAGTGTTCTTTGTGGGGGTGGACCAGCGGTCAATATTCTATATGTAAATCCAAACCTGCCAATGGAGTTGGTTCTTCACCATCTCCTCAATTCAGGAGCAATAAGCTCTCAGCGACTTTCAGAGTCTTTGATTGTACTGGCTGCATTACTGAGGGAGTGAGAAGTATAGATAGAGTGCTGAAAGAGGAGGCTGGTGCTCCAATATTCTGAGCTGTGTCCACATCTCTCTGCGGTTTCTCGCAGAACTCTTGCCTTAGTGAGGTGTGGCTCACTTTGGGTGCCTTGCTCTTTCCTATTGATGCTGCATGGCCTGCTGTGTTCCTCCGGCATATAGTGGATGTTCATTTAGATTTCCAGCAACTGCAGATTTTCTAGTGTTCCCAGAGTTCTGTGAATTAGTAGGCCTTGATTTTTTCATCCCATCATCCATCAATGAACACAAATTACCTTGCTAAGAGATGCAAGAGATGGCAGATGTTGGAATCTGGAGCAATAATCTGCTGGAGGAACTCAGTGAGTTGAACAACATCTGTTAGATGCAAGGTTTCAACCCAAGGTATGAGCAATGCCTTTCTCCCTTGCTCGACCTTGAGCTCCTTCAGCAGATTGTCTGTTGCTTCATCTTGATTAGATTCTGTTTGCTCCCAGGTATATACTGCACAGTACATAAATCATTGTAACAAATCACTGGATAGAGTCTAATAAAGCTTAACTTGAGTTACAAACCATATAATCCCGACCTTTTACCTGGGTTGCAATTGTAAAATTATTCCTAGTGCATTGCTTATATTTAATATAGGATTGATTATTGTGAGTTTGTTTCCCAATGCAGAGTATATCTTTTTTTAATGGTTTTATTAATTGATTGATTCATGAGAATGGCATTGGAGATTGGATTTAGGAAGGATGGCTTGGCAAGGCTCCCTCCTCAGGAGTCCAGGGCTCAGGGGGATAGTCTAAGGATAAGAGCAGAAAAGTATGAGAAGAGAATTTTTCAATTATGAGCATGTGGATTTTTTGAGTTCCCAGCTCCAGAGAGTTGTGAATACTGACTGTGGATAAGCAAGGTGTGGGATGACTGGACTTTAGGCCAACAAGGAAAGCAAGACATGGGGACTAAACAGGAAAATAGAGATAATGCCAAAAGAAGATCAGCCATGTTACTGCTGAATGACGGAATAGGTTGAACGAGATATACAATCATCTCCTAGCCAGTGAGGCATAGAGCACCACAGCTTAGAAACAGGCCTTTCAGCCCATCTAGTCAATGCAAACCTAACCTTCTGTTAAGTCCCATCTACCTATATCCAGACCATATCTTTTCAAAGTCTTCCCATCCATGTACCTATCCACAGTTCTCTTCAATGTTACAATTGATCCAGCATATCCAACTTATGTTCCACCACATATGGATTCACTTTGAAGGACTCTACATCTTGTGTTCTCACTATTTATTGCTTATTTATCTATCTATTTATGTGTGCGTGTGCGTGAATGCATGTATGTATTTATGGGCCAAGCTGAAGATGGTGGCAGAGGGTGACTTCTCCCAGCTCATCCTCTATTTTCCTTTTCAGGGTGTCTGCAGTGCCATCGGGATCTTTGATCTACAGTGTCACACAAAAACTGTGGTTCTGCATGTGGCATGTTCCTGTTCTTGGAGCTCACTGATCGGCTGCCTTTCGGTATGTCCGGGACCGGCCTGAAGTTGGGCAACTTTGGGGCCTGCACAGCCCTGTAGACACATATTGTCACTGGTGTCACATACCGAAGCGCAGCAGAAGCCGGAACATCAAAGACAGCGAGAGTGGCTGCCGGAGGGCTCTGCACTCAGTAATCGATTTGTCAGTTGTCAAGTCGGGGAACTTGAAGCAACGCTTCAGACTGACTGTAACATCGAAATGCAACTGTTGGCTCCTCTGTCACTGTGGAAGGAGAAATATCTGTCTCTCCCTTTTTAGTGAGAGAGCCAATGTGAAAATTTTGGAGTGAACAGTCAGCTTTTGATGTACTGTAGACCATGGTTTCTCTTTGTGGGGCTTTGCTGGTGTTGGCATGACAATTGGTGGGAATGCTGATGTTTTATGCTAGGATACCTTGGGGGACGGGGTGGTTGGAGAGGGAAGGGTTGATGCTGTTTGCTGCTGCTTGTGTGTGGGAGAGGGAACAGGGAGCTTTGGGGTTCTCATGTCTTTTTTCTGTCATTCATTCTTCAGGGTTTTTCTTCTGTTTTGAGGATATCTGAGGAAAGTAGGAATTTCAGGTTGTATAATGTATACATTCTCTGATATTAAATGGAACTATTGAACTATTTATTTATTTTATTTTCATATTTGCATAGTTTATTGATATTTGCGCATTGGCAATTCGTCCATCATTGTTGTGTGTGTTGTTTCATTAAATCTATTGTGTTCCTTTGTACTTACTGTGAATGTTCAGAAGAAAAATAATCTCGGGGTAGTATATGGTGACATATATGTACTTTTATAATAAATTTACTTTGTAGTTTGAACTTTGAACATCTACCACTTCCACTGGCAGCTCTTTCCACACTTGTACCATGCTCTGAGTACAGAATCTCCCCTTAAATTCCTTCTAAACATTTCACCTTTCATCCTAAACCTAGGACCTCTAGTTCTAGACTCTCCCAGCCTGAGTGGTAGAAGCCTGCAAACATTCACCCTATACATATCCCTCATCATTTTATATACCTCTATCAGATCTCCGGAGTATAAAGTCCTAATGTATTCAATCTTCCCTATAACTCAGGGCCTGACTTCCTTGTAAATATTTTTCTGCACTCTTTCAAACTTATTGGTATCTGTCCTGTGGGCAGCTAACTAGAACTTCACACAATATTCAAAACTGAGCCTCACCGATATCCTACTTAACTTGAAAATAACATCCCAACTCCACAGAACCATAGAACCATAGTCCTACGTTACAGCACAGAAACAAGTCTTTTGGCCCTTCTTGGCTGTACCAAACCATTCTTCTGCCTAATCTCACTGACCTGCACCTGGCCCATATCCCTCCATACATCTCTCATCCATGTACCTGTCCAAGTTTTTCTTAAATGTTAAAAGTGAGCCTGCATTTACCACTTCATCTGGCAGCTCATTCCACACTCCCACCACTCTCTGTGTAAAGAAGGCCCTCCTAATGTTCCCTTTAAACTTTTCCCCCTTCACCTTTAACCCATGTCCTCTGGTTTTTTTCTCCCCTAGCCTCAGTGGAAAAAGCCTGCTTGCATTCACTCTGTCTATACCCATCATAATTTTATATACCTCTATCAAGTCTCCCCTCATTTTTCTATGCTCCAGGGAATAAAGTCCCAACTTATTCAACCTTTCTCTGTAATTCAGTTTCTCAAGTCCCAGCAACATCCTTGTAAACCTTCTCTACACTCTTTCAACCTTATTAATATCCTGATTCCTGATGAAGGTTCTCAGCCCGAAATGTTGGCTACTCTTTTCTCATGGATACTGCCTGACCTGCTGAGTTCTTCCAGCATTGTGTACGTATTTATTAATATCCTTCCTGTAATTTGGAGACCAAAACAGCACACAATTGAATTCCTGTTCTCAATGCACTGATTTATGAAGGCCAATATTCCAAAAGCACTTCTTATGATCTTATCTCACTGTGATGTCACTGTCAAGGAATTATAGGCCTGTATTCCCAGGACCCTTTATTCACTACATACCTCAGAGCACTGCCATCTACTGTGTAGATCGTACCCTGGTTTGTCCTTCTGAAATGCAACAGCCCACACATGTTTGCATGGAATTTCATCTGTCATTTTTCAGCCCATTTTCCCAGCTGTTCGAGATCACAATGCAAGCTTTGATAGCCTTCTTCTCTATCCACGATGCCCGTAAGCTTGGCGCCATCTGCCATACCTTTTGTTTACTTTGTTTGGGATGTTCTACATGCCTTATGAATCTAACTGTCTCATGATGTTGCAACCAGCTCCCTTTGATAGGAATAATATAGAGTCTTAGACAACACTGGACAACAAAGATTAAGCTTCCCGAATACTTTTGGGTGTACCATATGGATTTTGGGTTGCTGATCATAAAAATCATCATGAAATTTCCCCATCATGCAACATTTTTTTTGGAATCACCTGTATTTGTTATTTCAATTCATAATTCAAGTCAATTAAAAAAGTTGCCTACAATGTAAGCTGTAAAGCTTTCCGTCTTGTCCAGGAATGCCTGGGCATGCTTTGGGGTTGCTAGCATAACCCTCAACAATGGTGTCTTTTTATTGATTCTTATTATTATTCAATATTTTATTCATTCTTCAGTGTTAACTACAGCACAGTACAGGCCCTTCAGCCCTCCAGGTTGTACCGACCCATATAATCCTTAAAGAAAGTACGAAACCCACACTACCTCATAACCCTCCATTTTTCTTTCATCCTCCTGCCTGTCCAAGAGGCTCTTAAATACCCCTAATGTTTTAGCCTCCACCACCATCCCTGGCAAGTCATTCCAGGCACTCACAACCCTCTGTGTAAAAAAACTTACCCCTGATGTCTCCCCTAAACTTCCCTCCCTTAATTTTGTACATATGCCCTCTGGTGTTTGCTATTGGTGCCCTGGGAAACAGGTATTGACTATCCACCCTATCTATGCCTCTCATAATCTTGTAGACCTCTATCAAGTCCCCTCTCATTCCTCTACAATCCAAAGAGAAAAGTCCCAGCTCTGCCAACCTTGCTTCATATGACTTGTTCTCCAAACCAGGCAACATCCTGATAAATCTCCTCTACACCCTCTCCATAGCTTCCACATTCTTCCTATAATGAGGTGACCAGAATTGAACACAATACTCTAAATGCGGTCTCACCAGAAAGTTGTAGAGTTGACAATAATATTAAGTTAAGAATAAGACAATAAGTTAAGAATATGACAATATCCATTCGTCAATACCGATCGGCTATGTTACACATATGAAAGCGAACTATGAAACTTGAAAACACATACATTTTAGCAACTACAGCTGGAACATACATGGTGAATTGCAATTTATAAGTGCAGAAGGATGCCAACATGT